>NW_027493205.1:0-418234 GCF_021521415.1 Bidens hawaiensis
CTACATCCCGTACATGGCAATAGGTTGATGATGATGCTGCTGCTGCTGATGATGATGATGATGCTGTTGACGATAATGATGACACTGATAACGAGATATTTGTTACCCGTATGATCAACGCTGACTATAATAGCCTATACATTGACTACGTTGATTACCCGCACGTTTGATGATGATGCCGTTTCATAGTGACGGTGATCGATGATTATGATGATGATAACAACTATAATACATGATAATGATGATATGTAACATTCTTTACTTTTCAAACCCGAAAATCCGACCCGTTTTAAATTTTCGGTTTTTTATTTATAAATCTATGTATAAAAACATATTATAATATCCAACTCCATAATAAAATATACATTCAACATTTCTAATCCCCGATGTGACACCCGACATTTTTAGTTAAATCCTGTTGACTGTGTCAGTAAACCCAGTTAGTTCTGTTAACTAAGTTAATGAACTCCCATGCATATAGTGTCATGTATGCATACATTGAGTCAGTGGTGTCGTCGGTTACCTAAGTGAGAGTAACTAGTTATTGATAACTAGAATAATAAACTTGTCACACATGTTATAATATATGATAGGCTATAGTAAATTTGTCACACATGATATGTTACATGTATTATATGTGGTGGGTGAAATTGTGTTACATGCTACATGATTAGTTGTTATATACTTATATGTTGTAGGAGAAGTGAATAATTAAAATAACATAACCTATGACATATTACATAACAAGTAACAAAAAGACTGGTGCACAACATATGGTTACTAGAAAATGTTTATAATAGAATGTAACATGTCACATGTATTTATAAAATTAATTATGTCTTAATGATTGTGTTAATGATGAGTAAATACCAATTAAGGTTATAACTGTTCTTTTTCTTCCTTTTGGCCATCCATATCACATCACACACATACATTTTATTTTTCTAAAACACTCTCAAAATATCATAATCAAGTTGGATGATTCTTGGAACAAATAGTGATATAACATTGATCAAGCAAGTAAGTAAGCATGGTTAATAAATATTTTATTTATGTTCTTTGATTTGGGATTGTGGGATTGAGTATCCAAACACATGTAATCACAAGAAATAAAAAAGATTATCAAGTTGATGGTTTTAAAATAAATTGTGTGTCTTGTCATAAAAGAAAATATGGAAACATTTTGTAGATAAATATTATTTTATAAATCAGTAAAACAATGAAATACATGAGATTTGGTTATATAAAATGGTCACTTGATGATTAAAGATCATAAGGATATAAGAATCATGATTTATGTGACTTTTGGTTTAAATCTTCTTGTTGACAGATTCTGTGTTTTAGATTGTATATTGTATAACTTGATGATACGTTGGTGTTTATAATTTATTTGTGATACTATGATTAAGTACTTTGTATATAGTTTTCAAAATGTCAAGAATCATAATTTTTGGACCTTGTTTGACTAGGTTTTATTAATTTACAAAATCGGGTTGCAATCCTGATTGAAAGAGAAATTTTCTGAGCTGTGTTGTAAATTGTATAACTTGAGATTGAAAATAGATATGGGTGTTATTCCACTTCTGTAATGTTATAAATTGAATTAGGAATCCAATACAATTGTTCTTGCATCAATTGGACATATATGGAATTTTTAATAAATATTTACATTCTGTTGTGCTGATAAGGTAACTGAAAATAGGTTGCTGTAGTGTATGAATTTTCATGATGTTTGTGAGTATTGAAAAATTACAAGAAAATTGTATGTTGTTCCTAATACTTGAAATTATCTGTGGGAAGTATTTGGTAAATTATTTGCATGTTTTGACTGGTTAGAAAAATAGGTTTTGGTGACTTAAAACCTGCACAAATTTATCCAGCATGCTGTTTGGTAAAAATAGTTGTAGTTTGTACAATAATTGTTGTGTTATATTGGAATTTGACTTTATTGGTCATTTTGAAATTATTTGACAAAATTTTTGGTCTTACTTATGAGAAATGAAATTGGTAAAAGTTTGACTTAGTCATAGGGTTGCATGAAAAATGATTAACTGCAAATTACATGATCGATTGTTTGGTTGCGACTATGAATATCTTATGATTATTTTAAGTCTAGATAATTGGTCAAAAGCCACCAACGGGTCGTCGGTCAACATTTAGGGTCAACGGTCAATATTTTGGTCGTCGGTCAACATTTAGGGTCAACGGTCAATATTTTGGTCAACGGTCAATATTTTTAATCAACGGTCAACAACTTAGACCTTTTGGTCAAAGTAAACGGAAAGTCAAACTTTGGTCAAACTTTTAATAATCCGTGGGATTGTTTGGATACTAAGGATTCTAGGAATCGCTTAGAAAATTCTTATAATGCTTGTATGAATATCTACTGTTTATGAGTCGTCAGTTAATATTAATTTTTATGCTTTTAATTCTAGTTCGTGACGTTCAATTGCTTCGATTTCATTTACGTACTTTCGGTTTTATTTCAAGTTTGTCTTCAACATCAAGGTGAGTTTCTCACACCCCCTTTTACCCTTTTTAACTATTTTGGGGGTAGCATATATATCCTATCAACAATTCAATTTCGTTTATTTATTATCTACAAACTACAATTCATTACATGGACTTGTGTGTTTACTTGCTTACTTGCTCAAAGATTACGTGCTCATGGTTTCCCCATTAACTATGATCATACGCCCCCTATGCACTCAGGACCTCGATGTTATGAGTGGAATAAGGACCCCCGATCCGAGTATGTTGGTTGTTACCAACAGAAAAGACACTTACTTGCGCTATTATCCGAGTACGTTGGTGCACAATCCCAACTGGAAAGGACTTTACTTGCTCATTTACACTTGTTCATGGAATTGTATAATTTTTATATAGTTATGTCAAAACTTGTGTGAACTCACCAACTATTCAATTAGTTGACTTTATTTTATATATATGTTACAGGCACAATGATTAGAAGATATCACGAGAAGAAGACATTAGTACTTAGGTTATATTAATAAATGGACAAGATGTTAATTGTTCTTGTATTTTCCTTGTATTCTTTGTTACAAACTTGTGTACTTGATGTGTAAATCAATTAATGGTAATATTGTCACTTAATAGTGTCACATGTGTTTTGAGCAATCTGTACGTCACACTCGGGCGTATTCCACTTTAGCCAGGGTGTTACATGATAGCTTTATGATGTTGATCATCATCATTACACATACGGTGATGATCATAACCTAGAAGATGATAATAATACAAAACTACATACTTATTCATTATGATAATGATAACACTAGAATATTATGAGCTTCTCTATTACGAAGTTGTAAATCTTATCCAGAAAATCTTACTAATAGTTCAATAATGGATAAAATTTTAAATTTATTTAAAAAATACGATTTATTAAACGAAATCTACTTTTAACGGAATTTATACCGGAATGTTAGTAAAAAAAACTAAAAGTAAGACTATGTTTTTATACTATTTTTTTAAAAAGTTAAATATAATAAGTTAAAAAACAAAAACCCAAAATATATATATAATTAAATGTGTAGAAAAAAATAAAAAAAATAAAAAAAAATTCAAACCATTCTCAATGAGAAAACCCCTTTACTTCAAAACCTTAAATCGACTTCTAACTTCGCTTTACTGTAATTCGTATTTACTGTAATTCGTAGACTCGTCTGACATAAAAATGTCACGTCTCTATAATGGAGTTAAGTTCCTGGTAGATATCGACAGCGATTCCATGAGTAGGATGGTATGTTAATGTTATCTAGTTAATTTTTTTTTATGAAACATTTTACAGTTTTGCAACATATACATTCTAAGAACATTTTTTGTGTTACTTATAGCTCATTCCTAAAGCTGTTCAACCAATGTTTGCTGACATAAAATCGAATACAGGCTGTTGTTTGATTTATGATCAAAGTGGTAGAACGTTTTCTGTAGTTATAATCAAAGTACTTGATGACTTTTATTTTGGAACCGGTTGGACTGAATTAATCAGAGAATGTTGTATAGAAGCTGGAACATATGTTGCTTTTGAGGTAAAGTCAACATCTATGTTGAACATGTTTGCTTTCTAAAGAAACGTAAATGATCAATCTGGTACAATGTTATGCATTCCAATCAGAAACCGACACGTCCATTACTTGGTAAGTTTTAATTTTTGTTTTTAATGATTGTTTCCAAATTCTATTGTCTATTAATTAACATGTTTAACAGGATTTCCCTGACTGGTACGTGATTCAAGAATTTGGTGAAAATTACATGAATATGCTTTTCGAGCTTATTGCTCTAGACAGAGTCTTGTTTAACGTTTCATGTCATTGGGATGGAACGGGTTTTAGGCTAGAGGATGGATGGAATGAGGTTTTTAAACAAACCAATTTAAAAGGTGGTTCGTTTGTTGTGTTTGAAGTCATATCAGATTTTACATTTCATATTAATGTATTTCATGAAGATGGCATAGAATTTATCCTTCCTGGTCCAAATCAGCTGTTTCTCAACTATCAATTAATCAATCAAGGTAGTTCCTCCCAAAACCCAATTCATCTTGATGAGCAAAATGATGACTCTAAAATCGTCTTCCACGTGAACGTCACCAACAAATTGGTAAATTGAATTTTAAAATTTATTTTTTATATACAAGTATATTCGTTTAAATTTTAACTTTATAATATATTTGAAATTTGCTTTTCACAGCGTCTTCCGGGTCACATTGCTACCAAGATTGATGCCTATTATGGAATGCTAATCACTTTGGTCAATCCCGAATGTCGTAAAAAAAATGAAACTTCATGGTGAATTGTCGGAACTGAAATTCAGATATTGTTTACCAAAATGGAAAAATTTCAGGGCGGAAAATGATTTACAGAATGGTGATAAGTGCATATTTGAATATGACATCAATGAAGGTACTTTGTTAGTTTCAAAAGTTGATTAGTGCAAGAATGCGCATTGTGTTTGGTGATTTTTGGAACATTTGTGATTTGGTGACTTTGGGAAACATTTGTTATTTGGTGACATTTGTGATTTTTGGAACATCTGTTATTTTCATCTTTAGATGGTTGTATTGATACATATTTTAGTTTATTGTTTTGAATGTTGGTTGGTTAACTTTTAAATGCTTTACCTTTATAGTTTCTTGTAACATATTGTTTTGAATGTTGGTTGGTTACATATTTTAGTTTATTGTTTTAATGGTGTCTTTTGTATGAAAACCTTTAATGAATGATAATTATGGAGTATCTTAAAACAAATCGTAAAAACAAAAAACACTTTGCTAAAAACGCTTGTGATACGCTTATTAAATCGTAAACAACACCTGGTTAAATCTAAAAATAAAACAAAAAACACTTTGTTAAAAAACACTATTACGCTTGTAACACGCTAATGTACAAAAACATATATAAATATCCTAATACGCTAGTAACACGCTTATCCCCTTTAATTTATATTAAAAACTATGCCAATAATTTATTGGTTCTTAATCTATTGTTAAAAACGCTTGTGATACGCTTATTAAAATATGATATATTTGTTCAAACGAGTCTATTACGCTTGTAACACGCTAATATACAAAAACATATATAAATATCCTAGTACGCTAGTAACACGCTTATCCCCTTTAATTTATATTAAAAACTATCTTCTATCAGAGTGCCTATTTTCAGCCAGAGGTTCTCTGCCAATAATCTATTGGTTCTTAATTAAAAGGGAGACAAAACTCAAAAACCTCCAAAATATTGGCTCCAAATATTCAAAAACTCCAAATTACATTTAACACTCCAAAAATCAAATTACACTTCAATTTATTTAAAAACTTTTCCACTCCACAAATTAACCAGACGACACAATTGAAGAAGAACCATCAAAGATGAAGCTTATAGATGAAACAATCGAACAAGAACATGTTTTATACTCCTATGAGGAAGCCAACGACGTCGACGACGCTCAATCAGACGACACTAAAGGCTACTCCAACGAGGAAGCCAACAACGACGACGGTCAAGCAGACGATGATAGAACAACGATGGCTATCGAACCCATCAACAGTTTTGCTACTACGAAAAAACCTACAAGGGGGTTGACGAGGTTACCTAAGCTACGTACCGATTATGCAAACTCTGGAGGGTGTCAGACTGGTGGTGGATTTGGATAATCTGGGTAGGTTCACTGGCCAAAACAAATCAAAGTTTGCAAGTTTTTTAGTGGATGTTGTAAGGGTAATAGTTGTCTTAAGACATTTAAGTTGGAGGGAGGTCACAAAGTAGCTTAGAGATAAACTGTGGGAACAAATAACGGTTATTCTTAATTTTTATTTGTGCATATTATATTTTGAGAAGTAATTTACCTTTACTGTATTATATTATGCAGAAATATTTTGAGATTAAGGCGTGTCACAGGCCTTCTGTGATGAATCGGCTCGGACACCTTCTTCGGGATTTCCGAAGAAAAATGTATGCCAAATACATTATGCCGAACATCAGTAAACCTCTAAAGCTGAAGGCGATACCCAAGGGACACAGGACAATGATCATGCAAGAAGACTGGGATAGCTTCGTTGAGTACACACAATCAGAGCAGTTTCAGGTATAAATCCTCTACTCTTCAAAAGTAGATTGATCGAGTATATATGGTTTATGTTTTTTTTAAATATAATGAAATGATTATAATGTGTGGTTGAAGAAAAAATCGGCTTCATCAAAGGGAGCTCGAGCTGTAAGGCCCCGCTACCGGTGCCCTACTTTGGACGTTGGATTTACTCATAAACACAGTTCATAATATCAAAGTTAACAAAATCATTCGCGGAATATTAAAACATTCAAACCATTGTGTTACATAACCATCCTTTCTTGTCTTAGCAAGCATTCAAATTATTTAAGCATAAAACATTGTCTTTAGAATAACATAACATTTCTTGAGATGCCAGCTTCTTCAAGTTCATGCCATGTGCTTCCTCTTATGCAAGCTGCCTCAATCTACTCACCTGCGTGCATACTAAAAGTCAGCTACGCTGAGTGAGTTCTAGTTAATCATACAACATACAATCTGTTCTCATACTTGCACACGTGCCCGAAGGGGTGTACATTATTCATACTTACTTTTCATAAATAACTATCCGTCCTATTTAAAGAGCCTTCCGCTCTATAACCTCACAGATATTATAAGGTTCTGGTCCCTAACATCACAGATATTATAAAGGGTCTGGTCCCCAACATCACAGATATTATTAGGGTTTGGTCCCTACCATCACAGATATTATTAGGGTCTGGTCCCTACCATCACAGATATTATTAGGGTCTGGTCCCTTTGTTTCATGCAACTGTACCGTACCTGTTCATACATACTTTCCTTGACAATACGTGCAATCTCCGACTAGCGTTCACGTACCATCAACATAACGTACATACATTATGCATACATCATATAATCATACATACATCATATCTTACATCATACGTATCAATCATATCTTTAACTACCACCTGACGGTACATGCAATGTCCGAAGATCATTCACGCACCGTCAAGCAATCATCATACATAAATCATATAAGGCATACACTTACCACTTAAGGTAAGTGTATTAACTATCACATCGAGTATGCACACAACCCCGAAAACATAACAAAGAAGTGGGGCTAGAAACTCACCTCAATGCGGTTGCGTTCACCATTTACGGTTATTCCCTTCTTGAGCTGTGCACGACTAACTGTATAATAATTATACGTTTCAGTAAGCTATCACTACACATATCGTCTTTCTAGTTTCATTATTACCCTCAACGAACGGGGGTCCGGGGGGCAGCGCCCCTGGCGGCGGGGTTCTAGGGGCGGCAGCCACTAGCGGGGTCCAAGGGGCAGAGCCCCTGGCTGGGGTTAACAGTCTTAACACATTTTCCATTAGGATTTTGAATCATTAAATAATTTGCTACATAAAATCCAAGGGCTTCTTTGTAATTAAATCATTCTTTTCTAAGTCCAGGGACCATTCTGTCATTCTGTTAAACTTCTACTTCGTTACTGGTTCATAGCGAATTGGATTATATTAGCGAACTGGTTCCTATAACGAATTGAACCCTTAACGAACTGGACTCCTTAACGAACTGGACTCCTTAACGAATCAGTCCATATAGCAAACCAGTCCAAGTAGCGAATTGGACCTTCTAATTCTTTATCTCTTTTAACGAACTAATCATAACGAATCAAGGGTAATTCGTTACCCTTTTCCCTTAACGAATCAGAGACGATTCATAGGCGAACTAGAGCTAGTTCGCTGTGCTGCCTTATGCGAATCAACTAACGAATCACCTTCAATTCGTTAAGTCCCCATAGAGAACTAGGGTTAGGTCAGGGAATGTCAGAACATTCCCTGACATTCCTTATCCTCGTACCACTATTCCGGCGCCGCCTTTGCCGGGAAAGCCGCCGGAAAACCGCGAACACATCGGAAAAATGAGTTTTAACTCGTTTTTCACCGTTTTTCGTCCCGTTCGATCCAGATCTGAGCTAGGGTGACCCCTAAGCTCATCATAGGTTCGGTTTATACCCGATTCCACCCGGATCTCGTGACTTAGACGGTTTAACGGTGTCGGCTCGTCGTTTCGTGACCATAACTAACGAATTTAAGCTCATACAACAAAATACTATCATACATTGGGTCGGGATCCGTTCCTTCTTCTATATTTCGGCTAGAGTGAGCGAGAAACTAGAGAGAGCTTAAGTGTGTGTTTTAGTGGTGTAAGGGATATGTGTAAATGAAGGATTAAATGGGTATTAAGGGTTTATATACTTATGGATCATGGGCTTAAGCCCATGGTCTTTCCTTCTTTCTATTCATAACCCAAGTCCATAACCCGTATCCATTCACCCAACACTAGCCCAACTCATATTATTTTCATCTAAACCGATAACGGCCCATTAAAAAATAAACGAAATTTATTTTATTAATATAACCAAAAGTAGGATGTTAAATGAGCAAAGAATGTTTTTGATCATCACATGGGACGAGGGGGTTATACCTACCTTCGAGATACTGGTAATCACCGTCAGCTGCTTTTCTCTCTAGTTCAATGATTTGTTGGTTATGCGTCTAATGCATGACCGTCAGCTGCATTCTCTTGAATATTTTACAAGGTCAAAAAGAAGGAAATTGAACCGGATGAGATCCCCGGTCGTGAATTAATGTGGATGAAAGCAAGGGAGGACAAAGATTGTGCATACAAGAATGCTGTTGTCGAAGGCGTTGAATTAGAATGTTTTAGTATTAAACTTTTTAAATCATGTTAAAGTCAATTCATCGCCTTATATTGGTGTCAAACAAACTTGAGTCTGTCTAACTTATCTCAACACTTGATGTGGATACATAAGCGTGTTACTAGCGTATTAGAATATTTATATATGTTTTTGTACATAAGCGTGTTACAAGCGTAATAGACTAGTTTGAACAAATATATAACATATTTTAACCTAATCGTTTACAAAGTGTTTCTTTATTTACAGTAGTTCATTAAATCTGACGTTTTATGCTAGTAAGGAATCGGCAGTTTGACATTTGTTTTCTTGCAGGTTCAGCATGAGTAGCAGATCGCCTCCGGAGCCCTGACACTAGAACTGTGCACAGATGCCGTCACCTTAGTGTTTGGCAAAGAGAAAGGTGGGTTTTTAAAAGGGATTGGGTACGGACTGACAACAGTTAAATATTGGGGTGTGAGTCGGGTAAAAGGCTCGTTTAAGCAACGGATTGCCCAACTTGAGTATGAGGCGGTGCAGAGAGATAAAGTGGTGAACAGGTTGACGACTCTACTTGAATCCACGAATGCTATCCTAGCAAGCCGTGAGAAGGAACAGTTAGCATTTGAGGCCAAGTTCAGACATCTCGAAGGATTGTTGCCGCATGTGTCGGCAAGTCAAGTAAGTGACGTATGCTACATATTAATTAATGCATTCAACATACATAATTGGCACTGCTTTTGTCACAATTCGTAGGTAAATCTTGTTCCCAATCATGTTGGTTCTAACCAAAGTACTAGTGCTGTGGCGCAAAATAAAATACCAGCCCCAGTAAGTATTTAACAGTTTCTTTGTTTATTACAACTTTCCCTGTGATTTTTCATTTTCCATAACCTAATAAATTGATTTGTATGCCAGTTCTGTGGGAAACATCTTAACCTCAGGTGAGGTTATGCAACAAGAATCCGCTAATCAGGTAAGCATTTGACAGTTTGATTGATTTTTTTTAATAATTAACTTTCCATGTGAGTGTGCTGATTCTGCATCAGTTAATTGTAGGCCAAGTCTGTGGATAAAATAGTTGTCGAAACGGTACTTGCTCCCCATATCGCGACATCAGTAAGTATTTGACAATTTCAGTACTTTTTATAATTTGTTTCCAATGTGAATGTGCTCATTTTCTATTACCGAATTGCAGGCCAAGTCCATGGAAAAAATTGTTGACCAAACGGTACTCGATCCCCATAGCGCGACATCAGTAAGTATTTGGCAATTTAAGTTTTTATATTTTATAACCTAATAAGTCTAACAATTCCAATTTCTTTTATATTACAAATGAAGCCTGTAGAGAACAATGTTGATGAAACATCAACACAACTACACCACACTCCGGATAGTAACAGCTCGAAAAAACCATCAGTAAGTATTTGGCAATTTTAGTATTCCCTTTAATTGTTGATTGATTTCCATCCATAAGCTGATTCATTGAATGGTTTTTAGGTAAAACGGAGAAGCCGTAAAAGAAAAGTTGATGTATCTACGGATAAAGCTTCCCCGCATCCTGAAATAAAGGTATGTACTGCGCGAAACATTGTTAATTTCCCACCAACATGGGTATGTACTTATATATTGACTTCAACATTGTTAATTTCATATGCTTGTTTATAGGTGTATGAGTGTTGTTTGTGTGTGCATGACAAGCGTAACAAGGTGGCACGTGGTACAGTTCAATGGTCACCGGTTCCACAGCAGTTGCATGGAAAAGCAATCCCGGAGGGTTGCTATAAAGTTAGTATTGATGAAGCCATAAAGGAACAAGCAATAATTCCTTGTGAGGCAGGTGAAATTGTGACTGTTGGCAACGCACGTGGTACTTTTGTTGCTTGGCCAGAACACCTATCTTATGTGACCAGGAGGTTTGTTCCCTTTTAACTTAACCGGACAAATATCTATGTTCATTTAGTTTAAAAAATGAACACTTGTGTTCGTTTATTTTCGTTTGTTTATAATCTAGACTAACGTAATTGAACAAAGATAAACGAACTTCCCGCCGAAAGGTTCACGAACATTTAAACGAACGTTTGGTTCGTTTGCAAGCCTACTATATTGTTCTATTCAATTACAAAATATGACATTAATTATACATATTTGTTTTTCATATTTTGTTGTTCCAGCTACCAACACTCCCATCCTCAAAAGAACCAAACAGAGCTGGCAAGAAGGCAAAGGCAAAGTACACAACGATAGACAGGGTGACCAAACAGAAGTCAAGGAGCTGTGCCAAAAAACAGACGCCTTAGCTAGTATATAGGTAGTCGTTATTTTTGTATTTTGTAAGATATTTTGCATATACATTTGCTTAAGTAAATATTATTGTTAATATAATTTGTTTCTAATTTTGTTTTGTCATGCTTGCTTATAGCTGTTTTATATTACTGCACAAAAAATAAAAATAATTATATTACCTAATTACACACAATTTGGCCTCATAGAACACATTAAATAGGTGTGGCCAAAAATAAGACAATAGCCACACCTGAAATTACAAAAATCACTATGTGTGATGAAAAGTTTGAGAATAGCCACACTTTAAATTACGAATTGCATTATGCATGACAAACGGTAAGACAATGGCCACACCACAAAAGAGTGTTTGAGTGGCAACTTCACATTTTTAGCCACATTGACAATAACCTCCAGTGTCTATATGTTATGTTTGGCCACACAATACATTACTATGTGTGACGAAAAGTTTGAGAATAGACATACTTTAAATTACGAATAGCACTATGCGTGAAAAACGGTAAGACAATGGCCACACCACAAACTACAAAAGAGTGTTTGAGTTGCAACTTCACATTTTTAGCCACATTGACAATAACCTCCAGTGTCTATATGGTATGTTTGGCCACACAATACATCACTACGTGTCACGAAAAGTTTGAGAATAGCCACACTTTAAATTACGAATAACATTATGTGTGACAAACGGTAAGACAATGGCCACACCACAAACTACAAAAGAGTGTTTGAGTGGCAACTTCAAATTTTTAGCCACATTGACAATAACTTCTAGTGTCTATATGATACGATTAACCATACAGTGCCTCTTTATGTGTGACGAAAAGTTTGACAATAGCCACTCTTTGAATTACGAATAGCATTATGTGTGACAAACGGTAAGACAATGGCCACACCACAAACTACAAAAGAGTTTTTGACTAGCAAGTTCACATTTTTAGCCACACTGACAATAACCTCAAGTGTCTATATGATATTATTAGTCACTCAGTACCTCACTATTTGTGATGAAAAGTTAGACAATAGCCACACTTTCAATTACAAAAAGCATTATGTGTGACAAACGGTAAGACAATAGCCACACTATAATCTACAAAGGAGTGTTTGGGTGGCAAGTAAATATATTTAGCCACGTTTAATATAATATCCAGTGTCTATATCATATAATTAGCCACTCTATTATTAAATTTAAGTGGCCATTTCTTTGCTATATCCACATGGTATAGGTCACAATGCAATCTTAACACAATCCTATTGGCCACATTATTGTAAAATTCATGTGGCTGAAATAATAATTTATGTGGCTATATACGTGCAATGGTCACTCATAGGAAATAGTCATGTGGCCATTTTCTACCGTTTAGCCACACTTATTGGAGAGGCTTCTTGATGGCCAGCAACTAATGCCTGTACCCTTTAGCCACACTTATTACCACATAAGGTCACTAAAAACTGTGTGTGGCCATATCATACCCACGGTGTCGCGACCTTTGGCCACATATGACCTGAACAAAATGTGCGTGGCTAAAGGCCTACCACCACACTTTTTTGTGTGGTCGAAGGTCAATTTTCACTTAGTGCAATAACCTCCAGTGTCTATATTATATGATTAGCCACACAATACATCACTATGTGTGACGAAAAGTTTGACAATAGCCACACTCTAAATTAGGAAAAGAATTATGTGTGACAAATGGTAAAACAATGGCCACACCACAAAATACAAAAGAGTGTTTGACTGGCAAGTTCACATTTTTAGCCACATTGACAATAACCTCCAGTGTCTATATGATATGATTAGCCACACAATACCTCACTATGTGTGACGAAAAGTTTAACAATAGCCACACGTTAAATTATGAAAAACATTATGTGTGACAAACGGTAAGACAATAGTCACACTATAATCTACAAAGGAGTGTTTGAGTGGCAAGTAAACATTTTTAGTCAATTTTAATATAATACCCAGTGTCTATATGATATAATTAGCCACACTATTATTAAATTTAAGTGGTCATTGTTTTGCTATATCCACACGGTATAGGTCACAATGCACGCTTAACACAACCCTATTGGCCACATTATTATAAAATTAATGTGGCTGAAACATGAATTCATGTGGCTCTATACGTGCAATGGCCACTCATAGTAAATAGTCATGTGGCCATTTTCTACCTTTTAGCCACACATATTGGAGAGGCTTCTTGATGGCCAGCAACTAATGCATGTACCCTTTAGCCACACTTATAACCACATAAGGCCACTAAAAACTGTGTGTGGCCATATCATACCCACAGTGTCGCAACCTTTAGTCACATATGACGTGAACCAAATGTGTGTGGCTAAAGGCCTACGGCCACACTTTTTTCGTGTGACCAAATGTCAATTTTCACGTAGTGTAAAAATTTTTACATATACCCGTACTTGTACCCAAAAGTACCCATATCTAAAATCAGTAAACTTGGATACGTATACCCGTACGGATACAAATTCATACAAATACTGAATAAGTGCGAGTATTCATGGAAAACTTGGATACGTATACCCGTACGGATACAAATTCATACAAATACTGAATAAGTGCGAGTATTGATGGCCAGCAACTAATGCATGTACCCTTTAGCCACACTTATAACCACATAAGGCCACTAAAAACTGTGTGTGGCCATATCATACCCACAGTGTCGCAACCTTTAGTCACATATGACGTGAACCAAATGTGTGTGGCTAAAGGCCTACGGCCACACTTTTTTCGTGTGACCAAATGTCAATTTTCACGTAGTGTAAAAATTTTTACATATACCCGTACTTGTACCCAAAAGTACCCATATCTAAAATCAGTAAACTTGGATACGTATACCCGTACGGATACAAATTCATACAAATACTGAATAAGTGCGAGTATTCATGGAAAAACTCATCGCTACATTATATTTGCGGGTAATGGAAAATTTTAATTATTTAATTCAATCCATGATTATCCCAATCAACAAAATCTTCCATAATTTAGATATTATCATTAATGTCATTAATGACATTTAATGTTTTGATTTGCTTCTTCCTGAATTATGTCATTAGAAGTTTAAAAGCAATTGTCAACTTTTATGTGTTAATTGTTTATTTAATAGGTTAAAACTTAAAAACCTCATAAAACTGAGGCTGTGCATATATATATATATATATATATATATATATATATATATATATATATATATATATATGATTTTATTTTTGAATTATCATGGTGCAAAGAAATTATAATAAAATGTAGTATGTATGGAAATTAGCCATTTGAGTCAATAGAAAATGCAAGTGTTCAAAATAGATGTTGCTTTAATAGTATTTGTAGATATATTTTATGTAGATATAGAATTTTTCTCTCTTAAGAAATAAATCATGTGAGCCGGCCCTATCTTTAATTGCTCCATGCTCATGCACGATTCCACGAAAAGAAAGGGATCTAATTAGCACCGCTCCGCCACAAGTCTGCCTACCACCGCCGTCACCAACAGTATATGTTGGACACCGGTGGCTGTCACCGCCGCCCCTGTTACACTGTTGTTGTTTCCAAACACCACCACCGATGCCGGGTTCTTTTTTTCGTCACCTAGTGTAACTCGTTAACTCTCGGTGTCTCGACCGGTTAATCATTAACCGAGATAATATTATCTCATCGGTAGTTATTAATATATTGTATATTATTACTGTTCTCGTATGGTTTTGTAACCGGATTTTGGCGGGTTCATTAAAATGTTGATTGCTCGTTTTTATTCCGCTGAACATATATTAATTGGATTAATTATTGGAACATATATTAATTAATAGATACGAACACATTCCAACCAATTCCCAAAAAGTATAAATTTGTATCAAATTTGAACTAGTAACTAATCCCAACATGGAAGTACTGAAAAAACTCATATAAGCAAAAAATCGCCAAGTATCCGTGATCATGAGACATATAATTATCACTATAAATAAGAACCATAATTCCAAAAATAGTGATTAATATTGACATAACAGAAGTAAGTGGATCGATCAAGTATCCGTTTATTG
The DNA here is from genome assembly GCF_021521415.1 of Bidens hawaiensis. NCBI lineage: Eukaryota > Viridiplantae > Streptophyta > Magnoliopsida > Asterales > Asteraceae > Bidens > Bidens hawaiensis. The sequence goes on from NW_027493205.1 coordinate 15,599, forward strand.
AACCGGGTTTTAAAAATGTATTTTTTTATTGATCACCAACTAAACCCAACATGCCTCATGGGCTGGCCGGCTCTGCACGAGACCTCGATAGACGACCCATGACAAAAGACCAAGTTCTTGGTTTTTCAAGATTGAACAACTAGGCCGAGGATGCCTTCATGCAAGACGATATTATCAATCTTTTGACGAACATTTTGCAATTTAAACTTCATGTCCTTATTATACATATCAACACACATTTTCTACCTACAAAATCATGATTTTACAACTCATTATTCCTATCATACTAATCACCATCCAATTATATAACTCAATAAACCATAATTGTATGTTCATGTACACCCTTTACATATACGTGTGAGTTGTGACACATAATATACAATTCCCAACTTCATTTCTTCAAGAATCAAACGCAAAAGGAGGCTTCAAAAGATCATAAGGTGCCCATAACGCATCCAACGGACACGGCCTCTCCGCATCAAGCCTCACCCACGGTTTACTCTTCCCACTCCAATGCAACAAACTCACCGGTCCGGGATGCAAATTCCGACACAGCCCACGAAAATTGTCCCCACCAAGCCCATGCTGGTTCCACCGGTGGTTCACCGAAGCTATCTTTCCCGCGAAAACAAGCAAGAACGGAGGCAAAGAGCCTAGCTCGTATATCCTCATACGTTTTTGCAACTCCATCCACTCTTCTATCTTTGTCGTGTATTCGCCCGCTCGCCATCGGTCCAAGTCCATTACCATCACACCCGTGTTGAAGTAACACGGTTTTCGGTCTGCGAATGTGGAAGAGAGTGATGGGCTTGACCAGAATGTAGGGGTAAAGTAGAAGGCAAAATCCGCGTTACAATATTCGGGTGCGGCGAGAACTGAGTCTCCAAGGGGAGTGGCGGCTAGTTTCGCTATGTCGTCGACGAGTACGAGGTCGGAGTCTAGGTAAACCACTTTACTAACATGGACAGAGAGTATGTCAGCTAGGTAACTCCGGGCGTAGTTTAAGGGGCAGTCAAGGGCTGCTCGGATGGAAGTGGATATTAATCCGGATACAATGGAATCTTGGAATATGTATACGTGGAATATAAGGTAAGGAAATGAGTTGAATATTGTTGTTTGTAGGTCGGATGTGTTTGAGGAAGTTGAGGTGACAAAGTGGAATATTATGTTTTCTGGACATGAAGAGTGTTGGAGGACTGAGAGTATGGCGGCCATTGATCCGCGGATGTAGATGGCGTCTAAGGTCATGGCCACGTGGACGGTGGAAGTGTTGGTGGTGGTTGATGGGCATTCGGGTGAGTTGTAGAACTGTGGGGCTTCTTTAAATTGTTGTGAGACTGTGGCGGTGGCGGAGGAATGATGGTGGTGGAGGAGGAGGAAGATAAGGAGCTGGATCATGGTGATTAATGTGAATATTTGATGGGAAAAGTGGTGTGGTATTTAAAAAAGGAAGTGAGGGAATTAAGGATTGGGTTTTAAGGAAGTGTTTTCTTGCATCAGTTTTGGAGCTACCGGTCGGTTGGAAGTTACTATTGGTGATACTTGATGAACAAACTTATTTTGTTTTTGAACTTATCATACAATACAACAATATAAGTGGTATTCCATTAGTGGAAGTTACTATTGGTGATACTTGATGAAGAAACTTATTTTGTTTTTGAACTTATCATACAATACAACAATATAAGTGGTATTCCATTAGTATTCCTTAGGGAACGTCACGGTAAATGAATCTTATTATATTACTGACAAAATGTTATTTGTGACCCAGAATTTTTAACACGGTATGTTTTCAGACAACATGTTTTCTCTGAAATTGATGACAGGCGAAGTCACATGGTTGTTTGCGATCACAAGCGTGGCTGGTGTTTTGCTAATTAGTATGCCTAGGTGACCGGGTTGTAAGAAAAAAAATACAATATAATACTTTTTTTTCCTAATAAAGTGTATTTCATACGTTAATGTTGCCAATTAATTAATGTACAGCATATTTTATTTAGCATGCTAAGCATGCTTAATTTTGTGTATTAATTGTAGAATTCAGTTTATATATGCATTAGTAGTTTGTCTTTTTCATACAAAAATAAACTAATAACATAATATTTGATGTATTTAAATACAATTTTGATATAGTAATAACTCTACACTTGTCTAAATACATATAGTTTTGAAAAAAACAAGTATTTAAAGTAACTAAATCGATAAAAAAAAATTGATAATATGAAGTTCATTTAACTTTTTTTTTTAAATAATCTTATTTTTGACCGATTTAGTGTCTAACAACTCATTATTGTAACTATTTCCTACAAGTGCTCTGTTCGTGACTAATATAGGGTCTTTAATACAGAAACTTTGATTTGAGTAATACCGAGACTATCTTAGCGACAATTTATGAAATTATTATAAAAAAGTTTAGAATAAGTCACAGAAAATGAAGTTTGCCATGGTCCCATGGATAACATATTAGTCGATGTTCGTGAGAAATTCAGTCAACTTTTGACTTGCCCAATTGAATAAAGTTACAAATAAACAGTAAACTGGATAATTTTAAATTTTTATTAGCAGTGATTATATGATATAATACTATTTTGGGCTGATTACATGTATAAGAAAGTTAAAGAATAAATTTTATATAAAAAAGGTAAAATGACATAACGTAACTTTTATTCATTAACCAGATCCGTTTCTAAAGTTTGTATAACGTCTCGTTTGAAAAAAAGTTATGAAACACATCGTGTTCTTCAGTGTCTTTGTCAAATGCTGACATATAACATTTGGTGAAAGGATACATGTGTGACCACTCTAAGCAAAAGCAACACTTCAACTTCTATTTATACGCAATGCCACCAAACACAATATATTGTTTTTTTTGTTAATTTCACAAGCTTAAATTTAAATTTTCTATAGATACGAATTTTTTTATTATATCAAATGAATCCATTCTTGATAAATTAATTGATATATTCATAAATCTTTTGCATTAAAATGTTATTGTTCTAAATTTACATCTCATCCGTCAACTACTCAATCGTCACGAGGTTTGGCAAGTAATTGAAACAAGATCATTTAAACATACTTCATGATGTACGTATAACATTTGTTTTTTAAGGATTAATTTGTTTTTGAAGAAAACTGTAATATTAATGTCGTCATGCTTGCCCATGCTTTGCCGATCTATTGGCCAAAATGGCGTTGCATGGAACTCATCTGCAGAAGCACGTGCGACATAAAATTAGAGATATGGTGGCCTATTTGTTTTCCCATAACTTTATTTTAAGAAATATTCAAGATTCAAAGAACCAGAAGTGTGTCCTAACTCGTACGTAATTACGTACCCATGCACATACGCATTTAGCCATAAAACTTTGTTTTAAAACCTTTTCCATACAATATATAACAGAAATCTACATTCAACAAAAGTTATTAGGATCGATAATTCGAGGAAAAAGTAAAACGATCCATTACCCACCGAATAATAATCATAAAATCTTGCGTGTCACTATATAATGTCATCGTTTATCAAATTTTGAAGAAACAAAGACACGCGTTTGCGTGTTAATGTTTTAGTGTCATAAAAGGTTAAGAAAAAAAAACACGGGCTACACTTTTGAGTGTGTGTCATTTTTAAGTGTCACTTTTTAATCTTGGTTAAAAAAACAGAGTACAAAACCCTCTCATTTCTAGGGCTCAATCTTCCGGATCACTTTTTAATTTGGCAGTACCTAATTTCATATCTTTCATCATCGATCTCGCATGACAGTAACCTAATTCCATATCTCTCATCATTGGTCTCTCAATCTTATTCACGACTTTGGCTTTACGGATCTGCTGGATCAGATTCACAATTAGGGCTCTGGATTTACGGATTTGCTGCATCTAATTCACTATTACGGCTCTGATTACTCATTGTTTACGGTATAATCTTACTTGTGTTAAACTATGCATAAACTGGCTTTATAGATCTGCTGATGCGTCAATAGATCAATTTCCGTCTTTAATTTTGGTTAAACTTAAATTGGTGCATAAATTGGTATACACGTACCGACATCATTCATTCATAATCTCAGTCACTATCACATAAATCATATAAGGCATACACTTACCACTTAAGGTAAGTGTATTAACTAGTCATATCGAGTATGCACACAACCCCGAAAACATAACAAGGAAATGGGGCTAGAAACTCACTTGTACTTGGTCCCTTTCAGAGTTAATGGTAACTCCTTTCTTTAACTAGGCACGGCTAATTGTATAACAATTAACTATCAACACCCATATCGTATTTCTAGTTTATTATAACCCTCAACGAACGGGGATCCGGGGGCAGCGCCTCTGGCAGCGGGGTTTTAGGGACGGCAGCTCCTGGCAGGGTCCAAGGGGCAGAGACCCTGGCAGGGGTCGAGATGCCAGGTTAGCAATTTTTATTTTCATTAACTGCCTTAACACAATTTTGTTTAGAATTCTTAAATTATTATTTCATTCGCTATCTCATTCGTTATGACGAATGGTTCCATCTGTTATAACGAATGGCTTTGTCTAAGATGAATGAGTTCATAACGAATGGCTAGGCCATTCGTGCTTTCTATAGATGAACGAGGACTCATTCGTTGCTGGAGCATGTAAGTGTATCCTATAGCGAATGGATCGATTCGGGGTCTTCCATAGCAAATGGTTAGATAACGAATGGCAAGTGCCATTCGTTAACTCATTAAGACGAATTAAGGGTTCATTCGTCATGAAGACACATGAATGTGTCCCATTCGTTATGGTTGTCTAACAAATGACCAATGATTCGTTCAATCATGACGAATGAGCCTCAGTCTTATCCAAATCTTTGACCTGATTCATCAAAGTCAAAATTGATATAAACAGCGATGGTCAACTGAACCAGATCTACGATTAAACCTCAAATCATGCTGAAACAACACAAATTTGGTATCAGTTTGCTCGGAATCACCTCGCCAACAAACCCCAACCATCCAAACATCTAAATATTACGTACAAATGATCATTTTGACTTATATATGTATACGGCTCTTTATACTAACAATTAACCCATCATATGTTAACGAATTTAACTGGAGTCGTCGCGTTTGGTTCGTTTTTACCATTTATACATAGATCTAGGAATACTAAAACTAACCGAACAAGTTTTCGTTATAAACGTACCTTTAACTAATCGGTTTCGCGAACCCGATCTAAGCTTGATGTCGGTTTCAGCTCGTTACGTTGTCCTAGCACCAATAATCTCGGGTTTTCACCTTCGGATCTTGGCTCCGGATATAGGATGGTGTTTGTGTGTGTTTTAGAGTGTGTAGGCTATGGTGTAGAGATGGATAAAAATGGAAAGGATTATGGTTTAAGGGGTATTTATACTCTCTTAAGCCTATGGGCCTATGGCCCATTAACAACCCTTATTCCATCTTTTAATGTCCAAACCCACTCTCTTATAGTTTATTTAGCTAAACTGATACACCACATGCTAATAACAAACGAAATTTCCTTTATTAGTATTATCGAAAACAGGATGTTACACTGTGCAATAATCATAAGTGTTAATTAACTAACTCTAACTTTATCATACTTCAATGTTAGTGAAATCCCTAGATAACGGGGGTTCGGGGGCAGCGCCCCTAGCAGCGGGGTCTGGGGGCAACAGCCTCTAGCATGGTCCAAGGGTAGTGTAACATTCGTTACTTTCCAAACCCGAAAATCTGACCCGTTTTAAATTTTCGGTTTTATTTACGAACATATATACAAATATAAATGTATATTTCAACTTTCGTTTTATGCGTGTTCGTCAACCGACTCATTTTGATGTTTCAATGTATTCGTGTCATTCCTTTATTATATATATAATTACCATTTGTTTATTTACTAATACTTACGACGTGTTATAGTTACTATTCGTTGTTTTTTTTCTATATTGTAATGTTCAATAACAAAACTCCGGAATTTAATATCAATATTTAAACGAGTCGCAAACTAGCTGGGTATAATATAAAAATAATTCAAAACATATTATTACACTTATATGACATCGAAAAGTATAAGGTTCAAATGGTAATTAAAGTTTTTATTTTATTTTTTTTAAAGTAAAGAAGTTTTATATAATTTACTATAAAACGATTACAATAAAGTGGCAGGCAAACGGGCAATGTGTAAATAAGTAAAAAGAATTATAATATTTAAAATATAAATCCCAAACCACTGTCCCCCCCCCCCTCGTCTTTCCGGCCCCGCTTTCCGGCCACCGGAAAACGGCTCCGGTCGTCATAAAAACCCCGTTTAAACGCGTATTATTTCAATTAAAAACTGGTAAACTCATTTGACTTTAGCGGCAATCTTAATAATCGTTCATAACGCATAGCAACTACTATAATGCGTGAAATATAATCCGGAACCGCCGGATTTTTAATAAAAACGCAATAATGATCATTTAACCAAAAACGACCCAATTGACAGTATAAATAGCCACTAATACTTCATCTAAACTCGTCCACAACATCGATTTAATCAAACATACATTCGATAACCTCTAATTTGTTCTTATTATTTCGGTTCCGGCCAACTCGCCGTTCATCGTCTTTCCGGCATCATTTGAGGTAATTATTATATAGTTTTGATTCGTTTTTAGCCAATTAATAAAACCCCTAACAAAGATTAAGCAAACATGGAACCAATTAACAGATTTGAATTCTTAGGGTTTGTATGAGGAAGATGATGAACCTAGATTATAATTTTTAAAGATTTTGTTTTGATCTATTAACAAACAACCTTTCTAGTCTAGTGGTTAGTCCATCTTAGTGTGGGCAGAAGGACCCGGGTCAGGCCGTTTTGTTTTTGTTTTTGTTTTATTTTCTTTCTTTTAAACATTTTCTATTATATAACAAACCAAATAAAAATTTGTAAAAAATTACATAAATCAAATAAAATTATATTAAGTTAATCAAAACTAGTTATAAGATATATTTATCGTTTTGACACCTAAAAACCAATCTTTCAAACTCATTTAAAATATATGTATATTGTTTTGTTCGTGAAACTTTCGTTTCAAAATAAAATATATCGTTAACACCAATATTTCTGTAACCCTTGAAATATTCAAACATGATATTAATCTTATAATTTAAACTAATATTAAATTAATAATTTGTTAATAATTCGTTAATGTACAAAATAATATTATAATCCAAACCTATAATAAAATATACACTCAACACTTTAAAAATCCCGACAACCCGAGTTATTTACTTTTTATAAAACGTTAGCTAATATTAATTTTGTACTTTTAATTCTAGTTCGTGACGTTCAATTGCTTCGGTTTCATTTATGCACTTTCGGTTTTATTTCAAGTTTGTCTTCAACTTCAAGGTGAGTTTCTCACACCCCCTTTTTACCCTTTTTAACTATTTTGGAGGTAGCATATATATCCTATCAGAATTCAATTCCGTTTATTTATTATTTATTATTTACAAAACTATAATTCGCATCATGGACTTGTGTGTTTACTTGTTACTTGCTCAATTATTATGTGCATGGATTTCTTCGATAAGTATGATCATACGCCCCCCTTTGCACCCATGGACCATTTGTTTCTAGTGGAAAAGGGACCCCGATCTGAGTACGTTGGTGCACAATCCCAACTGGAAAAGACCTTCATTTATTGTTTACACTCATGGACCATTGTTTCTAGTGTAAAGAACCCTTATGTGATTTTCACAAGTTTTCATGGAATTGTATGCTTTTATATATTATTTTCAACTGTGTGAACTCACTAACTATTCAGTTAGTTGACTTTATTTTATATATATGCTACAGGTACTTTCGTTAGAGGATGAATTGGCGAAGATACTAGAAGTTAGGTTATTTAAATAATAAACAAGAAGACATTTGTTTTGTTCCTTCTTCTTTGTGTTTGTTCATTTGAAATAATTTGTGTACTTGATGCTTTGGAATGAATTAATGATAATATTGTCACTTAATAGTGTCACGTGTGTTTTGAGCAATCTGTATGTCACACTCAGGCGTTTCCGCTTTAGCCGGGGTGTTACAGGTAGAGCCCCTGGCTGGGGTCAAGCTCTAATCGAATGACCATTTCTAATCGAATGGAGATTCTAATCGAATGACAGATTCTAATGATGACAATTCTAATAGAATGACCATTCGATTCAATTACTTTTCAATTCGATTCGATTACAATTCGATTTGATTACTTTTCGATTCGATTCGATTACTTTTCTAATTGATTCGATTACTTCAGATTCGATTACATTTCTAATCGATTCGATTACTTCCTGATTCGATTACTTTTTTTATGAATCAATTTTCTTAAGGGCTTGATATTCATAATGGTTTCATTATTATCACTTTCCAGCCTATCCTTTCGACTTGTTTTGCTCGTCTTTCATAAGAAACGATCCTTGGTCTATAACGACATAGTTTTCTTGAGCTAACCCGGTCTAAACGTTACCCGTTTGTCCCATTTCATACAAAAAATATCGTTTACGTTCAAATTTACATATTTATTACATAATAAGGCCTGATTTGGCTTAGTATCAAATCTTAGGGCAATCCGACCTCAAAAACTAAACCTTTACATCTAAAATTACCTTATAGGTTTGGTTTTGCTTCGGCTTGGAACCAATACGTTGATCTGGATGTTTTTATCTTGTTTGTATGATGATATTGAACACGAGATCCAACCTTACTTCAACTTGGATCTAGGTCTGAAATGGATAAAGTGTTTGTGTGTGTTTTTGAGTGTGTAGGGAGGCTAGAAGATGGAACTGAGGGTTTTAGGGTTTTAGGGAGGTTTAAGGGGATTTATATACCCTTAAGCCCATCACCATCCCTTATTCCATCTTTTATTGTTCAAGCCCACACTCTATTATTTTATTTAACTTAACTAAATAATAACACACCCTTAAGTAAACGAAATTTTTTTATTTATTATTATCAAAAGTGGGATGTTAAATGTTAGTTCTAATGTTTCTAATTTGTTTGTTAAGCATGATAGTTGATTTTTGACATATTATCAAGGGAATATTGTTGGTATAGTCTATAGCAATGCTTGATCATGGTTGTATTGGGAATTTGTTGGCCCAAACCGTGCTTATTACTTTAGTGTTAGGGATTTATGAGCTTAATGTATAGTAATATGCGATTTATGTATTTTATGTTTAAGTTTTATTCTAAGTCAAATGCATAGATTCATATGCTTTTTTGTCTAGCTTTCTTATATGATTTTTTAATGTTATATTTTAAACTAGTAGCAAATATCATGGATAAATCATGGATTACGTCTGACAGATTATCAAATGCATATGAAGAAGGTGTGGAGGCCTTTTTAGAGTTTGCCCAAAGTAATAATTCAAAATCCGATGTTATTTCGAGTCCTTGTGTAAATTGCATCAACTTGTGTCACCACTCAATTCACAATGTGCGTTATCATCTATGTGCTCACGATTTCGATGAAAGTTATACAGTTTGGCCTTTCCATGGTGAAAAACTTCCCAATGTTGATTCTAGATGCCCTATAAAATCTAGATCTCCCGAGTTTGATTATACAAAGGAAATGCTACATGATGCCTTCACATATGTAGAAGAACCTGATTCATTGAAATCACCTCTTGAAGAACGTGATAAGCCACTTTGCGTAGGGTCAAAGTATAATGAACTTAGTGGATTATTGAAATTCCAACATTTGAAGGGTCAATTTGGCTGGTCTGATGCTAGTTTTGATGCTTTGTTAGGTACCTAAAGAGATGTTTTAACATTAAACATTACAATCCCTAGCTCAACATATGAGGCCAAGAAGTTGCTAAAAGGAGCAGGTCTACAATATGAAAAGATTCATGCATGTGAAAACGATTTTGTTCTATTATGGAAAAAACATAAGGATGCTTCTCAGTGTCCAACTTATGGCAAATCTCGTTGGAAGGAGAATACCAAGAACGTGCTTTCAAAAGTTTTGTGATATTTTCCTCCCATCCCTAGATTTCGAAGAATGTTTTTATCACCAAAAATTGCAAATGACTTAACTTGGCATGCACAAGGCCAGGCCAATAACGATAAGATAACTCATCCTCGTGATTCCCCATCTTGGAAGTTTGTTGACAAATCGTGAAAAAACTTCGGAAAATAAGATCGGAATCTTAGATTAGCCTTGTCCGCTGATGGCATCAGTCCTCACAAGTTATTAAATTCCAAGTATAGTTGTTGGCCGGCTATTCTAATAACATAAAATCTACCCTCGTATCTATGTATGTTAAAAAAATTCATGATGTTGACTCTATTGATATCAACGCAAGCCAACCTGATAACAATATTGATGTAAACTTGGCACCCTTGATAGAAGATCTAAAACTCTTGTGGGAAACTGGTGTTAACACATATGATGCTTATAATAAACTATACTATAATCTAAGAGCAATATTACTTTGGACTATAATTGACTTCCCCACATATGGTAATCTTTCGGGGTGTATTACCAAAGGTTACTATGTTTGTCCGGTATGTTCAGAGAACACCTTTTCCTAATGGTTGCCAAAGTCTAAGAAAGCATGCTACCTTGGGCATAGAAGATACCTCCCACTTGAACATTCTTTTCGTAAAAGAAAAAGATATTTCAATAATCATCAATAGAATAATGTTATAAAAAACCATTATCTGGTGAAGACATCTACGACTATTTGGAGGGGGTTTAATAATACATGATCAAAGAAGAAAAATTTAAAAAAGAAAAAGAAAAGTATCAATGAGAGAGCTAAATTATGGTATAAAAATCAATTTCTTTTGAACTTGAATATTGGAAGAAGTTTCTTATTCATCATCAGTTAGATTTTATGCACATAGAAAAAAATGTGTGTGAGAGTGTTAATGGGACATTGTTAAACTTACCTCACAAGATGAAGTATGGATTAAAAGCATGAGAAGATCTTAAGAAGTTGGGCATTAAGCTTGAACTACAACCTCAACCAAAAGGGAATCGACTTTGGCTTCCACCTACATGATACACATTGAATACCTCAGAGAAACTTTTGTTTTAAGATACCATGTCTAACATAAAAGTGCCTGATGGGTATTGCTTCAATTTCAAGAATCTCGTATCTAATGATGTTTCAAAGATGAATGGTTTAAAGTCTAATGATTTTCATGTAATAATCGAACAACTTCTTCCTTTTGCAATCAAGGGGTGTTACACATGAAAGTGAGGATGACAATAATAAGTTTGTGTAACTTTTTCAACGGGTTGTATAGTAAGTTGTTGATGTTCGTAAGCTAGGCAAGTTACAAAGTGACATCGTATTAACTCTATGTTTGTTAGAGAAGTATTTCCCTCCTTCATTTTTCGATATCATGATTCACTTGATAGTGCATTTAGTGAGAGATGTGAGGTTATGTCCCGATTCATTTTAGGTGGATGTATACATTTGAGAGAGACATGAAAACACTCAAAGGATATGTACGAAATCATCATCGACCCGAGGGTTGCATCGCAGGATGTTATGTGGTAGAGGAGGCTTTAGAATTTTACTCGGACTACTTCAAAAACATGAAATCAATTGGCAATCCTCATGAATGTGTTGATGAAAGAATACACGCTGTCAGACCTTTATCGCAGGCTAAAGTTGATTTTGTGGATGCTAAGTTACTTAATCAAGCTCATCTTTATGTATTACAAAACATTGTTGTTTTTGAGCCATATATTGAGTAAGAGTTACAAATAAAAGCATATTCTTTTTACACTATTTAATACATAAATAATTATTCTTAACTTCTACTATAATTCAAGCAACATATGTTGGAACTCAAGAATCTCAACCCCCGTGCCTATGAAAATAGCACCTGGTTGCATAACCAACACATTCGGGCGTTTATTAGTTGACTTAAAAATGAGGTTGAAAAACGTTTGGCCAACGGAGAAGATATTTGTGACAGTGTTCGTTGGTTAGCCAAATGGCCTAGCTTTGATGTTAATAAGTATAATGGTTTTTGCCATAAATGAGTATCAATTCCATATAACATATCGGGATAAATTTAGAACAACTCAATGTAGTGGAGTATATTTAATTGCACATGCTATGCAAATTGCTAGTGCAAAAGACTCCAATCCCGTGTATGGCACTGTATTCATGTGTGATTGGGTTGATAATCGTGGAATAAAAAAGGATGATTTTGGATTTACAGTGGTTAACTTTGCTTGGCTTGGTCACCAGTCTGAATGCTTCATACTAGCCAGTCAAGCCAAATAAGTTTTTTATGTTCAAGATCAACAAAATGAAAATTTGTCTATTGTTAGCTTCACACCACATAAGATGTACAAGTATGAAGCAAGTAATGAAACGGATGATATGCTAGAATTTGATGCTAATCTTGATGTTACACAAGACCCTACTTTAGTAGACATTGACGATGGTTTTTTGTGTATACGCCCGGATGACGAGGGCATATTAGTTTAAATTGTAGTTTTTGTTTCATATTAACATCGTTAAGACATTAATTCTACTATTATTAGTTTAATTTGTATGTTTTTATTTCATATGAACAGTTAAGATATTAATTCTTCTATTATTAGTTTAAATTGTATGTGTTTATTTCATATTACCTAGCCAAGACATTGATCCTACTATTATAGTTTAAGTTTTGATGTTTTTATTAGTTTAATTTACATTAGAGTTTAAATTCGTTGTGTACATACCCAAATTATGCTACTACAACTAAATCATGTTGAAGCATGTTAATTTTTGTGTGCACGCCCAAATGGATTCTGCTTCCGAATATGAAAATTCAGCTTCAGATCCTGATGGAAAATCCGCTTCAGAAACCAAATCATAAAGAGGCCCGACAATAAAACCAAAAGCAGCAAAAGAGAAAGCTTTAGTTGCATACAATATAAGAGGTGACCAATTGGAGAAGCAACAAAAAACTCACTACTTTTAAAGGAATGACAACGAGAACTATGGTTCCCATAACTTATAAATGCTGGTCGGACGTGCCGAAAGAAACAATGGAAGATGAACGGAATTATGTTTTGGTATGTCTAATTGCTTATAATACCATCAATGTGTGAATTATGTCCTTTTAATTCTAGTTCTGATTTGTTGGAAAATAGTTGTTAAATGTCTATTTTTACTAATGCACTTTTAGTAAATATAAACCTTTTAATGTGTCTATTACTTGTGAATTTTGTTGAAAATTCTGATATACATATTCATTAGGAGTGTTGGGCTGCTTATGTGACATTGAATCATAATCATCACAAACTGGCCATGTATTATCATAATTATCAACATATGTTCTAGTATTATTATAATTAGTTAGTTTTTTAAAATCTGACTAAATTCGTGGCAATATTGTTTATGTTTTCAGAAACATTTTGTACTTGATCCAAATAGCCGAAAGCGAACTCTTCAATCAATTGCGACAAAATGGAGAAACTTCAAACATAAACTATACCAAAACTTCATTGAGCCAAAAAGAAATGACCCAAAGGCATTGCTTATTCCTCCTACTATGTATCGGTTCTTAACAAAAGAAGATTGGAAACTTTTCGTAGCATAAAAACTTTCAAAAAAGTGGCAGGTTAGTTAAATTTTTCGTGTATGTTTCAAAGATCACTAAGTTTTAGAAACATGCATGACAGTTTAATGTTTCTAGTGCAGGATAAAAGTAAGAAAGCTAAAGAAGTTCGCGAACATAATAATACAACCATCATTTGAGCAGAAAGGGATATATTGGACTTACTATTGAAATTGTATGAATTAAATTAATCGAATAGTTTACTTATATTTGTTTTCTCGTGTTAATTCCTTTTTGTAAACTTGATAATTTAGATGCAACAAACCGGCAAGAAAGAAGAGGAGATTGATAGGGCAACGTTGTGGAAAGAAGCAAGAAAAAAGTAAACATGAGATTTTGATGAAGCACGGGGTCTGGGCAAAACTGGGCATTGGCCCTATATAATTATAATTAATAAAAGAAGTAACATAAAACAAATTAGGGCCCACTCTTAATAGCTAGATGGACATTTGATCGTAAACAGGCCTACGCCTAACTTGGCTTTAAAAAAGGTTACATCTTATGTGGTAACATTTACTCTTTTTTATGGAAAGGTCTCTTTAATTTTTAATTTATCTCAATTATAGGATGAACTACATCAGTCGGGACATTATGAATCATGTGGAACACATGATGTGCTCACTGAGGCCCTAGGGTACTAAGGAACAACGTGGACATGTGCGCGGAATGTGCAAGTTTGTAACACAAGACATATATTTTTTTATATCCAAGACTGTTAAGCAGTATTTGGATACTGAGCAAAAGAAAACAAATGAACGGTTCAACAAACTTGAATATGAGCTAGAGAAACTTAAAAAAAGTACACATAGTGTTTCTTAAGCTACAAGTTCCCGGGGGGGGGGGGGGGGGGGCATGAAGAAGAGTTTGAAAATGAACCACTTGATCAAGAATCACCTGTAAGTCTTGGGTACAAGGGTTTCTTTTTAATATAATATCTTTATGTTTTATCATAATTCATTGCAACTAATATCGTATATTTGTAGGACAATTCGCGTTATCTTGTGGTTGATAATGCAACATTTAGACTTTAAAGGATCCATTGTGGATTATAGTTTCTTAGGTATTACGAAAAATATTAGCGTTATATTACCGCTTTATATTCATAGTTTCACATTTTTTAGAAATTTGGATCTTACTTTTTACCTTCATATAATAAGTGAGAACATTGAAGTCATAATGTAAATATGTCTACTAGGAGACGTTTTACTACCGGTTCCAATTGAAGAAGAGTTCATTGACAAGGTCAAAGATGTGGTTGGCTTCATACTAAGTTGGCCAAGACATTTAGTTATTCGATGCCCTGACTTGGTAAGTACAATTGGTGGTTTTCATATATAGGATGAACACTTCGCAAAGCATTAACTATAAAGAAAAATATGATATTTATACATGGAATTGAGTACTGAACCTGATTGTCTGTTGGGCTAATGAACTCATTAGTTCCTTGGTCAATCAAACCAATTCAGTTTCCTTAACATATTTATAGACAACCTTTAATAACATGTATGTTGAACTAATGAATTTTGCATGTTGTTTACTTGTTTTGATCCCCAAATTTGGTATTTTGTTCTTTGCTGGAATTGTCTCGGATTTGTAAAAATAAAATGTCGAATCAATTTTCTTTTTGTAGGAAAAAGTGGTGCCAAAAGTGTCACACC
Source organism: Bidens hawaiensis (assembly GCF_021521415.1). Lineage (NCBI taxonomy): Eukaryota > Viridiplantae > Streptophyta > Magnoliopsida > Asterales > Asteraceae > Bidens > Bidens hawaiensis. Next base: position 30,841 of record NW_027493205.1, read on the forward strand.
CCGACTAGGTAAACGCGGAAGCGTAATACGGGAATGTAACAGACACCTCAAATGCTGAAGTGTCACACCCCGGCTAGTTAATCACTCGTGTGAGAGGCCTTTCAAGTGTTAGCACTTAGATAATTCAAATCATAAAATATAAAACTTTTCCACATTAAATAGGTATATATAAAATGTTTTCCACCCCAAATGTTTATAAAACAGTTTAAAAAGTGGGGTTATGAAGCTCACCTTATCGTAACACAATATCGGTAATACACTTATGTAAGTGGTATACCTCGATTATAGCTCAATCCCTATAATCGGTATCTTATTTTTAATACTAGTGCAATCTTTAAACTGAATCGGGTTTTATATAAAGTTTGGGTATGGCTGTTACGCCCATAACATATCAATAGTCTTAGATTGTGACGATGTACGATATGAAGTGTCTAAAACCAGTATTGGCTCAGTTTCACCGTTTCCCGTGCCTGGAAAGGTTGATTGTGTACGAGTTTCAAAAATAGGTAGGCTCACACAAACTTAAGTGAAAATAATGCTTGATAAAATGATTTGATTTATAAAAGAAATTTAAGGTTTCAGTATCTGGATTGCTCGCGGGGTTCGTCTCCGTTTTTAAACGTGTTTGATTGTATAAAACGCGTACAATCCACCCGAATTATCCGCAAATTTCTTAAAAAGTTTTTTTTATCAATTCATTCAAAATTATGATATTTGACCACTTTTGATGTTTTGACCTATCAGCCAGTTCATTAAACATAATGCTGTCGGTTTTGTCAAAACATATATTATTTAAATATTTAAATTATTATAAATAGTTATATAATTATGTATAAATTATGGGAATTTTCTTACAAACAAATTAAAATCTTCAGAGTTTTATAAAAATATTTCCAGAATTTTTACAACTAGTTATTTATTTATAAGAATTCATTTTATGTGCTATAATTAACTGATAAATCACCCGTTTATAGCAAAAGATCTCCGAAAAATCCAATAAATTTTCTGAATAGTCAAAATATCATCAAAGAACCTCTATAAAATTTCCAGAACTTACTCATTTATCAAAAAGCCTTTTTGTTCATGATTCGGCTGTTAAAACCCGATTAAACGAAAATGCTCGAACCATACATAGACTTCTCCATTGATCCCAAATTTTCTGTATTTCTGAGTTCTCCACAAAATATACAAAATTTTCCCATATTTTAACTATTTTTCATAATATATCCTCAATAAACAGTAATAAAACTGCTAAATATTCTCTGTTTATCAAAAAATTACCAAATCTGGATAGGGACTCGCTTATATGGTCCCCAATGATCCTGGAGAGTTTCATAGGATAACAACAAGCTCATCACAATCTAATACTAAACAGCCCTAAACGATAATTGAGTTATTACCATTGTGGATTTTCTTAGAGTTTTGGTCATTTTCTCGCCTCTCCGAGTTCTTGTTTCTCAAGTTAGTATGTCTACAGGTCATATTACATAAAATCAAGCATCCAAAATCAATCAAAAAGTCTTGTAAATTAGTGTTTCGGTTAAGGTTTGAAATCGAGTTTTCAAACCGTAAAAACGTAATAAAAACGTTTTAATCCGTGTTTTGGTCAAAAATCATATGTTTCTGCTTTATAATCATTTTTAGATCAAAACATGATTTTAGGTGATTTTAAAATATTTTAGATGGTTAAACATGTTTTATACTAATCAAAACACGTTTTTATGATTATAACTTATCAAAAACAATATTAAAACTTGTTAATTTGACCCATACCTTAATGGTTTCGGCTATAAAAGTTCAAGAACAGAGCTGGTTGTTTTGTTGTTTAGTTTGTAATGTGGAAACATCAAGAAAAAACAACATAGTTAAGTCAAAATATAAAGGGGGGGTTCCCCATTATTTGTGGCCGGAAGAAGGGAGGGGCCCATTGGGCCTCTCTTTTGGCCCACGTGCCTATTTTTGCGCGCCGAAAGTCAAATCTTGGTTCCAAAGTTAGTACGGTTTTCGTGAGAAAAATAGTTCGGGTTTGATAAACAGCGCAAAAACGAGTGTTTTTCAGCTAATTTTTGTAAATTAAGAATAACGTACTAACTCGTTGTAAAAATCCAAAATATTTTCAAGGATTTCTTAAACCATCTTATATAAGTGTTCTATAAGTCTTTTTCGACTTGAGTGATGATATAATGCTTGTTTTGGTAATAACGACCACGTTTAAGTTTATTGCGTACAGTTAAACGAACTCTTTTCGTTTAAATGGTTTTGTACGTACTAGGGTCTTAGTATGAATATGGTAGTCACTATAATGTATATATCACTTATATACAACCCCCCGTATATATACGGGTCATAACCAGTACCGTTTGGTTACTCGTTTTAGCACTACGAAATATCCGATTAGTTGTTCACTCGCTACGTAGTGAATAAGGTGTACCTCGTTTTGTCACAAATGTCACTAAAAGTACCAATGGGAAAAAAATGCAAAACGGCTAAAAGAAATTGATGATGAGAATGGAAAAGAAAATGAACAACCAACATAACAAGAGGATGGAAAATAAAAAGAATAGCAAAGGAAACGAGCTTGGAAAAGAAAAGATAGAGAAAAGAAACAAGGATGAAGAGAGAATGGAAAATAAAAAAGAGAAAGGAAAAGAAAAGAAAAGAAGAATGAGAATGTGATCATGCAAAAAAAGATGACAGAGCATGGAGGAATACAGGGATAAGAATTGAGAAAAGTGGTGTTTTCAAAATAATTGCAATGATGGTTGATGCAAAATTTTCAAAGGTTGATTATATAAAATTGCGGTGTGAAGATGATCTCTTTGGGTACGAGAGTTCCATATGCCTACCTACGGATGATTTTGAAAGAGTTTATACATTGCAGGAGATTACCAGTTTTGTCATTATAACTTATATGATGTAAGTGCTTAAATGTTATTTAAATAATTGTTCATAAAACACAATTTATTCAATAAATTTAATTTTTGCATCTTATCAAGCACTAATTTGAGCAAATCAGCAACGGGTCAAAAAGAAATCATAGAATTTTTTTTGTGAGCTCGACTACAGCCTCGCCACATGAACATAAATCATAGTTAATAAATATTGATGATGCAAGTCGATACATTGCAAATCGGTTGTTTAACAGAAAGGACAATGATATCATCTTGATTCCCTACAATCCCTGGTCTAATTATCAAAACCATCCAAACCAAAATCTAAGTTTTATTAGTTTTATTTTTTATTTAACTAAATTTGGTTTTTGAATTTTTAGAAATCATTGGGCGTTGGGCATACTGCACAGAAAACAATGACTTACTATTACCTTGATTCTCTAAGGCCAAGAATGGTTAACTCGCAGTTGAAGCAAAATATCGATGGGTAAGTAATAAAAATTATGGAAACATTATGTTTTAGTATTTGATATATTTCTTAACATGTTTGTAGTGCAATGAACTTGTACGATACACAAAGTGGATCGAGGGTAAAACTCAATTGGGTCAACGCTAGGGTGAGTATTTAATTCCTTATTGAAAGTAGGTTTAACCTCATTATATGAATCCATGTAACAATGACTATTTGTTATGTATTTGTGTAGTGTCCATGTCAACCGGGAAGCACCGAATGTGACTACTTTATGTTAAAGTTCATGAAAGAGATAGTTAATGAAGGAATTGAAATACTGGTCAATGAGAATGTATGTACAACAACCTTTTATATTTTCATTATTGTATTAGTTTAGTAAATTCATGACCAATATGTTTAAGTTATTGTGTCAATGTTGACTTTTTATGGTCAAAGCTGATGATTAATGCTGATCAAAATGTGGCATGTAGTTAGGAACTTTTTTCCCTAAACCTAGAATAAATAAGTCTCCATAACCCGTTAGGAACTTAGGATATGAAGTTATTATGTTACGTGATTGATAAAACTTAGTATTAATGTTGTAATTAGACTCAAACCGCTCTTGTTATTGATATTGTATAGTTGTCGTATAGTATATGCTAGATCAAGTTATTAAGTTGCTTAATGGAATATGTGATTAACCACATTTTTTTGACAAATCATTTTAACTTGATGTTTAACTAATCTAATTTTTTTCTCAGGCTGGGGGGAGGGAACAATGAATACACCGATGCTGATATTGATGGAATTCGTGAAGAATGGTCGACTTTTGTGGCATCCTTTATTTTCCAGTGAATGTTTGTATCGATGTTAATGAAATGTTAACTTTAAAATATTGTTAATTTTGAATGCTTGTTAGTATGTTATGAAATGGATTATTTTGCTATATACGAATATTTGGTGTATTATGAGATGTTAATTGTCATTATTTAATATGGAAATTATAAATCTGCCAAAAAAGTTCTTTTTTATAATACTTAAAAACCATGACACTCAAACGCATGTAAAAAAAGATGTCAATAATGTTTGTCATAAAAAGATGACAAACAAATTTGCGTAATTTTTTCTTTATGACATGGCCTTTCTTGACACATGTTGGCGTAATGACGTGCATGACCCGTCATTAATGGTCTATTTTATTGTAGTGTAATAACTTAAGTTCTATTTATCTTAATCAAGTCTAGATGTTACTTATGTTAAAGTTAGACAAAAATAAAATTTCGGTTAAAGTCTTTTATTTCATCTAAATATGTAGATTGTTTGCACCAATGTTTTAAAAACCGGTATTTTACTTGTACTGGTTTTAGATAAAAAAAAATGGTACAACCGGTTGAGCCGGGTTATACCAGAAGGTTCAACCGGTTGAATAGTTACCTTATAATTTCCTATAAATGTAACATCAATCCAAAATAACTCAAAAGTAAATGATTTCCTAACAAAAAATAATCTAAAAGTTAATCCATATTAAAAAAAATAATGCAAATTTAAAAAAAAAAATAGTCATAAAGTTTACACGTTTGAATGTTAATTGTTGGGTTAAAAGTAATCTTGAAAAAATATGGGCTGCAAATATCAAAAATTTCTCGGACATAAAACCGGTTTTCCGGTAAAAACCAGTATTTTAGACAAAAACCCAGGGGCGTAGCCACTGGTTAGTGAGGGGTGTCCCCCGTCCCCTGTGAAAAAAAAAATTAGTGTTAATATTTTGAAAAAGTCCCGACCGACCCCTGTAAAATTTTGACACCGACCCATGTGAAACTTTGAAGCTGTACCCTGCATAATTTCGAGACGACCCCCATGAGATTTTGAGACTAACCCTAACAAAAAATACAATGACAATTATATATATATATAATTATATAAACGTTATATAAATAATTTTTCCTATCAAATTTGACTTTAATATTAACAAGTCCATTAGTTCAATATCCAATCCAATTTTTAAGCCCAAAACCCAATTCAAACCCTACTATATTTTTAGCCCAAACCCCAATCCCATTCAAACTTCTAAAATTTATTTTTTTTACCGCATCTGCTGCCTCACTTCGTCCTTTCATCTCACCGGTCACCGCCTCACCGGAATCGGAAATTCTGACCAATCTCACGTCGACCTTGACATCTTATCTTCTCACACAATCTCATCTCCACTACTGCACTACAAATTGTTTCCAAGTTTCCAACCGGCAACAACCCTCACGTCCATTAAATTTGTTTCCAGCCTTCCAGGTATAACATAATACATTCAATTTATGTCTAATTTAGTTTGGCTTTTAGATTTTTAGGTTTATGATAATTAGACTATGTAAAAAAAACAAACATGAAAAATCGCCACTATTATGAGTATGATTGCTTCAATGCGGTTCTAGATTTGCAAATCCAAGAGTTTGGGACCGTTTTAACGAGGTAACATCCGACTTACTTGTTTCTTTGAGTTGTTTGACTCATTGTGATAATTTTCGGGCATTTTCTATTCCAAAAATATTACGATTAGTCGAGTTGTACCCATATGATTTTGATGAAAGTAATAAAAGAAGACTTCCGGTTGAACTCGCGACATACAACGATAATCTGAAAGGAGATAAACGATTTAAAAACTTGAATTGTTTAGCAAGTCTTGCTCAATTAATGGTTCAAACAAAGAAACACCATTCCTTTGCATTGGTGTATCGTTTATTAAAGTTAGCTCTCGTATTACCCGTCGCAACCGCAACCGTTGAAAGATCCTTTTCGGCGATGAAGTATGTGAAGTCTAATTTGCGTAAACGAATGGGTGATGAAAATTTAAGCGACAGTTGTATTTGTTACATTTAGAAAGACTTGCTTGTCAATATTAAAGTAGATGATGTAATGGTTAGATTTCAAAAAATGAAAACTCGTAGAGAACAACTTTAATATATTTGTTATCTAATATTTTGTTTGGTAATCCTTTTTTATATATATGACCCGACTCGACCCGACAGTTGTATTAGTACCGACCATAAAAATTCCCAACCCCTGTGAAAAAATTTTCTGGATCCGCCACTGCAAAAACCGCCGGTACGATTTTCTAGCAAACCGGCCAAAAATACCGGACTCGAAATACCGGCCTGCTGTGCGAAATCCGGACCGACCGGTTTAAACCGGTTTTTAAAACACTGGTTTGCACATAACTTAATGTTCCGGTTATAAGTGTGGCCTATAAATGTAGATTCAAATGTAATATTTAAAAAAAAAACTTTTGACTTGTGGTAATAATACTTTTCTCACTTAAGTTTTATCTAGACGTTTATGGAACCATCCGATACATAATTTTTCCTCACTTATGTCCTACATCAATTGATACTAGGGCTCATTATTATCCTAATGTCTTGTTTGTTGGAGTAAATCAACTCCTTGTTTCTATAATGAGATCGTGGGGTTGATGGATTGTGACGTGTGTTAAGGGATCAATCTCTATTAACGGGATCTAACGCGAACAAACTTGACATAATCGTTGAAGATCCATATGCCTTGATCATAGATGGCGAAAACGTCCATAAAAATCATGAGGGTACTTATGGTGTTATTTGAAATATCATCATAGCAAATGAGGTGTTGATAGCACTAATCATAGCTATCGGCATCTTGTTAGCTTGAGGAGGTTCATCACTTATTCTGAATTCTTATGTGACAAGAAGTCAAGAAGAATGTTTGTATTGATGATAATTCTTAAAGATGAAACTGATAAATCTTGTAATGATAGTGATGCATTATTTCAAGCGATAGAATATGTGACCATAAATGAACTTGGAGGTGACAAAATACGATAGCATGTTGGAAAGTCAAGAAATCAAGGAAACAAATGATGAAAAGAACGAAGGCAATCGAGAAACTAGTTGCTACGTACTAGCGTCAACTATGTTCCTACAGTAAACGTATCGAAAGATCCACAACATTGATGATGAATGAAAATGTGAACCCAAGGTACAACGAATAAATTAATTTATAAAGGCAGAGAAATGAGACGGCATCAACTAAAATTTGATTTGCTCCAATAACTTGGAGATGTGTTTCTTTTCAAGTGAGGAAGAACGATTTGGGATCAATAAATTAATCGAATGATCAACTTGCTTGAGAACAAGTGGCCGGGAACGCGAAATAAAGTGAAAAAACATTTCATAACTACAAAAGTAATAATTACTCCATCCGTTCCATTAAAAATGTCCATATAACCTTTTTTATTATTCTCATTACAAATGTGTACTTTCAAAATTTATTAGCCAATTTTTAGGTTTACACTTAAACACGCCCAACTAACATTAATAAACAATATTGATAGATACAATTTCCAATTGCGTTATTGGTATTTGATAATAAAAAAAAGTAATCAGTTAATTTACCTTGAAATTTGTGTTTTTCAAACCATGACAGAGAAAAAAAGGAAGTATAAAACATTTTTAGTAACTTAGGTTTTTTTTATATTGTTGGTTTTATTATTTGTGTGTAGTGTGTACAAAGTGGCACTCATTAACATCCTCATTACCAGGATGCTCCCGCATTTATTACTTCAATTTTGAACACACATATACTTTACACAGGGTCGTCTCGTAGGTAAACTAAATGAGGCAATCGCTTTAGGCCTCTAGATTTATAGGGCCTCCATCTTAAATGTGATTTATATGTTATGAGATTTTGAAAGTATAGTTCTTTTATAGTTAGTAACTCAACGATGAGCCACAAGCGTTTCATATCCATTATCACGGCATATCATCTATATTCTATAATTCTTGCATACTCTCTAGCGCTATACGCATAAAAAAGAAAATAAAAATGCCTCGACATTCTAGTTATTTTAGGTCTCCGAGTACGTTGAGCCGGCCCTGACTTCACATTAATCTTTCATGGAGAAAATCAATCCCTAGTGGCGAGTTTATAGCATGGGTCAGGTCGGCCCGTTAATATATCAAACTCAAGCTAAGGCTTTGAACCTCCAAAGGCTTTGGGCCTCCAAAGGTTTTTGGGCTCCCATTTAAGTTGATACGTTTAACATCAATGCCACTCTAGTCTAGTGGTAAAAAGTGTTGTGTGATTCTAGGTCATCCAGGGATATATTGAATCTCTATCCAACTGAACAACTTTTTTTAAGTCTTAATTATTTAAGAGGGAGCATAATTAATCCATTAGTTACTTTACTAGATTTCATTTATCTTAAATAAAGCTTGTATCACTAATAACCTGAATGTGTTTTTAATTGTAGTAAAAAAATAATAATAATTAAATAAAATAAATTCTAACTTTAGAAGATGAAAATTCAACATTACATTATTAGTAATATAAAGAAACTCATTATTTCTTATAATTAGGATGATATATGAACACGTTATACTTCTAAATTCCTACGTTTAAATTGTCCATGTGTTGTCCACGATGTTTTCATTATCTCCAATTAAGTTATTTTCATATTGTGTTCCAACCCGTGTTTGTTGGTTTTTTAAAAGAAAATTAAATCAAATATTGTCAAGCTTATATTATAAAATTGAGTTAACGAGACTATTTTTTTAATGTTTAACTTATGAACAGAATTGAATGTGATGCAAAACAGCAACAACAAAAAGAAAAAAAAAGTACGAATCAAATTATTGCTTTAAAAGCCCAACTTTTTAAACGCTTGAATCCACCAAAATGGTTGGCTATGCCCTGGCATGGGTTATGCACATGCCTGAGCATTATAATATGTATGCTACAACATTTGGAGCAATCTATGATACATGTTTGGTTTCTTTGCATCTACCTTTCTCTATAGTCAATAAAAAAATCTTTAAATCTGGTCAACAACATAAGCATATATACCCTTAGTAATCATAAGGGTATATATGGTTACATGTGAAGAGAAGATATTCGACGAATCCTGTTAGATTCGTAGAAAACATGACTATAGAGGGGAGGAGAGGTAGAAGACGACCTAAATTGACTTGGGATGAGAGGATTAGGCGTGATTTGATAGACCAAAACCTCTCTGAGGACATGGTTGGAGATAAGAATTCTTGGAGAAGTAGGATTAAAGTTAAAGATTTTTAGAGAGAAATGAGCACCTTAAAACTTCTAATTACCTTATTTTGGTCACACATCATATAGTATTATTATTATTATTTTATTATTACTATTATTGTTTTTATTATTATTATTATTATTATTATTATTATTAGACAGAATTACATAAATTGTCCTTTATGTTTGCACAAATTTCAGTGGCTGTCCTTTATCTTTAAAAGTAACATAATTTGTACTTTACGTTTCGAAATATTACACCGTTTGTCCTTTTGGCCTAACCCAGTTAGTTTTTCTCGTTAAGTTGTTGCACATGAGGTAAATTCGTAAATTTACTTATCTAATTATAGACATTTTAATAAAAAAACAAAGTAAACAATTTGATATATATATATATATATATATATTTAAATTAACCCAACCCACCCCCGTCTTCCTCCCTTGTCTGCCACCTAGCTTCTTCTCCGGCGAGCCGCCGTCTTCTCCGACGAGCCGTTGTCTTCTCCGACGACATCTCCACTACCACCAACAATGCCTAATCTGAGATAAAAACACATAATATAGACTTTCTCTCTCAACTCTCTCTCTCTCTCCTCTTTCTCTCTCTGAAGACAACCACAGTCCAACCGCCGTCATCACCGAAACACGCTACGCGTCCACCATCGTTCAAACACCATCATCACAGTCCATCGGAACAGCCGCCGTCATCATCGGAACACGCTACGCCTCCACCATCGTTCAAGCGCCATCATCGCCGTCCATCGGAACAATACTACACCTCCACCATCGTTCTCCACCGTCCATCGGAACCATATATCATAAAGTTTTGTAATTAATGTTGCTGCTGGTCTAATTTCTCTCATTTGTTTCTTTGTTTGAAGGATGGTGGATTTGAGGATGTGATGGTGAATTAATGTTGTTTAATTTGTGGTCCGTGGTTGTGACGGTGGATTTGAAGATGCAGGGTTATAATTGGGGATCTGGAGGTTGGTGGATCTGGTGGCGAACCACGGTGAAGGTGTGATGGTGGATTGGTGGTTGTGGCATGCGGTGGTAAGGATTGTTTCAATGGTAGATGATGTTGTTGGTGGTGGTTTCTATGGGAGTGGAGATGGTTTTCATCGGAGAAGGCGGCTCCGACGGCCGCGGCTCGTCGGAGAGGAGCTCGGAATCAGGCAAGGGAGGAAGAAGGGGGGACGGGTTGGGTTAAATTAATTCAGGTTATTTAATTTGTATTTTTTTTATTAAAATATTTATAATTAAATTGGTAATTGACGAATTTGCCTTCATGTGCAACGCACATGACCTAACTTAACGAGAAAAACTAACTGGGTTAGGCCAAAAGGACAAACAATGTAACATTTTGAAACGTAAAGTACAAAATATGTTACTTTTAAAGATAAAGGACAACCACTGAAATTCGGTACAAACATAAAGGACAATTTCTGTAATTCTGTCTTATTATTATTATTGCATTCACTTTATATTGTCTTATACATATGTATTACAGAGCTGAGGGTCTCTTTGGAAGCTACCTCTTTATCCCGTTAGATAGAGGTACGGTGTGCCTACATCACACCCTCCCCGGACCCTACTTATAGCTTGAATGTTGGTGGGACTTAATTGGGTATGATTGATTGATTGATTGACCCTTAGTAATAACAAATGATGCCGGTTAAGGCATGAAAAACCAAAAAAATATTACGCGGGTGCTAATGGTTGTAGGTCACCATGCGTTTGAAAAAATTATTTTAACCGGATTTTGTTTGGTAGAATTACAAGTTTCTACATAAATTATTAAATGAAAAGTGGACGGAGTAGCCGCTTAGATAGGTTTAACCCAGTTTCACTAGAAGGGTCATCAATTCTAAGATAGTTAGGACCAAAGGTTGTACAATCTATTGTGATTCGACCCACACATTAACTTTTGATCCTTTAGATTCCAATTTATTTCACTCGTATAACCACTATAATTTAATATTCCTAGATACTCAGTATGTGCCATTTTTACTTTGGTGGGGTGATAAGGTGGTTTGAGTGTGAATTTGGTGGTCAAGGGTTCAATCTCCATGAAATAAAGGAATATTTAGCTGTTAAATAAAAATACTCAGATGCAATGCACATAGTACTCAATTCCCCTCCCCATACGAATGTCGGAACCGTTTTTTAAAAGACCAACTCAACCCCTTGCTATTTGGCCCAAGATTCAAAGCACTACCCAAATTGAAGTCGAGATGATTCAAAAGTTGCAAACTGTTATGAAAACAAGATTGAAAGGCTCAAACTTTAGACATGCGTAACTATGGGCATCTGGCCAGGATTAAAAGGATTAAAGTTACGAGACCCATGACCAGTGGACGGAAAGGTCGTGACAAGCGATCATGTTCCATGCAGTACGTGTTGCCCTCATGGCCTTAGACCAAACCCAATGCAATGCATTTAGGTTGCATTTGTGATATGGATGATGAGGAGGAGAGAGACGAGAGAAAGTGTATAAAAATCCTTGGCCAAGTGCATGCACTTGTGATGTTGTGAGGGGAAATAAGAGAGAAAATGATGAAAAAGAATGAGTGGAAGGAATGAGAATGGGCATAGTAGATGACGTGACATGCATTTACATATTTTGCATTGGTGATGGTCTTAGTGTCATGATGATGGAAGCATTGTTGTCAGGTTTAAGCACCATAATATGTTTCTGTTGGCATAATATGTAACTTAAACATGACCTTCCCCATAGTTATAATTTTACAATCCATGAGTTTTTTCTGTCATGTTATAATCAGCTTCAAGATGAAGAGAAAGATTGATCACACTTGATTGTTATATCGCCCATTCAGCACATCAGATACCGGTACGTAGATCAAGCCAAAGACTTAGGCTAAGGTCTTTTACCACAAATGTTTGTGAAATGTAGAGTTATGAATAGTATGAACAATTCAATAATATAATGGACATGCAATTGAGCAAACCTAGGTTTTAAATTGCTGATCCAAAATGCCTGCCATGCACTGGCAAAACGAGGTGGGTTGAAACTGGTTCACGTCAAATTGGATTTTGGATCAAAGTGGGTTCGAGTTTAAATGAATTTGGGTCAACACTTGCTATTTTGGAAAAAAAATAATATTTACATTTGGTTCTGATTGAGAAGAAAGATGATCTCATGCCGTGCATGTGTCTAGGCAAGATTACATGTTCTAAAACTGTATGTTTTGAGTTTGTCTAATATATATACCTTATTACAATTCCTCAATCATCAACAGTGCTATCATATCATATTCTTACAATGTTTGTTACATATCCTTGCACAAAAACTTTTGAAGATACACAACACTTACACAAACAAATAATAAAGACCAATAATCCGACCACCGTTAGCTAATTTACCTCATTCCTAAAGTAGAGCACACAAAAAAAGAAGACCAACAATCAAAAGCGGTGACACTTCATGACGCTGTTCCCTCTGAAATGCATGAAAACCTCCATAATTTAATGTATGCATCTGAACATTGAAGATTGAAGGAATAAAACCACCAAATGACAACGTAATGTTCCCAAAACTTGCAGTAATTGCAGGCCCAAAACCACCTATAAATCCAGTCCCATGTTGCAAAAGCTGGTTCCTATCTGGTGGTGGGCCTGGCTCCGGTCGCTGGCCTGTGGGACGGTTTGGAATATTGTCGCCATGAAGGGATTTAGATCGCGAATCCGACGAACTTGTTCCTCTACCGTATAATGGGATTAATTGTTCCTCTTGTATGAAGGCTTTACAAAGGGGGCATTCATTGGAATGTGAGTGATAATTAAGCCATTGATATATGCATGGCCAGCAAAAGAGGTGGCCGCATAATGTTACGATCGGATCTTGAGCTAAATCCAAACATATGCTGCAATCAAAGTTTCCACCGTCGCCATTGTTGGAACCGTTATTGTTTGAGAACGATGAGCTTTGGGTTGGCTTGCTTGCCGTCTCCCCAAAACCACCGGACATCTCCAACCGCAAGTTCCTGGCCTATAAATCATCAAAACAACAATTAATATTTGATATAAATGATCATACAAAACATATAAAATGAATTAAACGTATTAAACAAAATGTTAATAGGGTTCGATTATGTAATGCAGTTGGAGACAAGAAATTTGGAAAGATTGGACAACCTAAATGCAATCGAAAACAAATACGATGTCGATTACATTAAAGGTGAAACATAATGGGGGTTAATCAATTATCATGAACATGTTTCAAAGGTGGATGGATTGGATTGATTAATCCCTATTTAATCGGAGGAAATATTGCTATTGACAAAATGTAATCCACAAGTTGCCAACTTTTGGTTTCAAAGATAAAAGGGCGTTGATTACTTGATTAGGCTAAGGGTAGTGGGGCCTGGTTGAGCCCCAAGTGATCCAATATATTTGCGCCACGTAGGCGTTGATGTGACACAAGATCAAGCCCCTCAACCAAGCCCCACAGGGTGTAGTGGTCCAGGTGATCTGGGGCTTGATCAGAGGCTTGATTGATTTTTTTTTGGTTATACACACAAATAAAAATTAAAATACTTCATTAAAACATAAATAAAATGGAAAATAAAAACATAAATTTAAAATACATAAAAATAGCGTTTTTATTTTTTTCCACCAATTTCTTCCGAATATAATCTTTTTCTTCCTCCATTATCGCTTGATCGGATAGCGGTATGTGGCTAAAGTCTTTATCTAGAAATGCCAAACTCTTTAACCGATTTTTTGTATGTCAAGCTTCACCATCGAGAGGAGGGTACTTGACAATTCGTTAAATTTTATCTTGAGCTTCACCAATCCCGCTTCTCCGGTTTTCTTCCTTACCTTTTTGGGATTGTTCTGCGGGTTTAGCCGGCTCCGGTTGTGTGTTGATATTATCGTAACCCGAGCCCGACATGGTTTTAAATTTGAGAAACTTAGAGAGGTTTTTAAAGTATTAGAGAGAAATGTAGAGAGAATTGTATGTTATTGTTATAAAATGGGGTAGTTATTTATAGTTGGTTTGAATTAAAAAAAAAACAAAAAAAAATTCACATTTAATAGCCTCCAACGGCTATTTTTAATAAACCAAAACCTCCCGACGGCTATTTAGCCTCGCAGTCACAGCCACGCCGGCCAACCGCGCCCCCAACCACCTGAGGGGTGTAGCGGTGTTCGCGAGCCACGTATGCCCCCCCCCCCCCCCCCCCCCCCAACTACCCTCAGCCTTACACTACAACATTACTTTTAAATATTAATATTATTTTAATCTTCTTTACCGATAAAAATTTGAGTAAATTGTGTCTTTTATCCTTGTCATTTGCTAAAAATGTTATTTCAGCCAAGCAGTTTATAATTTGCGATTTTTAGTATATGTTATTTCATTTTCGTTGCAATATATTAACTCCACTAATTAGCATCATTGGAGTTCCTTTGTTAAATGAAATGATCTTTTATGGTAGGTACAAGATGTTAATACATCCAAAGGGCCTTTTTACAGATCACATATGTCATTTGAATCCTCAGGACCAACTCTATCTGTGTTCGAATCATGGATGCTACATACTTTAGTTCGGGCCTCTTATTAATCATATTATTTTTTAATGAGCCGGGCCTAATCGGTGGGTTTAACACACAGATCTTGCATGCACTCTTGTTACTTAAGTGTATATTTGTATGCGAACTCTCAAATAACCACCCGGTCAGTTAAAAATGTTGATTAGTTATTCTGACTTAGGTTATGCGTTTATATTAGTAGTTAGCTAGGTTGCCCAAAAAATTACAGTTATGTGTATATATGTTTTGAGGGAGGATCAAATATAAAATAGTTTTTCTTGTGAGAATAATAGAAACCAATATAATTATGTCATGTTGATTGATTGCTTAGTGGGCATAAGGGGTAAAATGGTAAGAGACAAATATGACTTGTTTTGGTAATTCCTAAGTTTATATTATCCATATTTATATCATCATATATTTTTATAAAAGTTTTTTTATAACAACCATATAAAAAATAAAACTAATTTTTGTATGTGTTTGTATATGTGCTATTAAAAAACTACCATTATCTTGTACCTTGTTGTTTAAGTATGTGCTTCTATAAATTATAACACTATATTTTATTTGTTATTGTATGTGCTATTATAGCACTATTTTTGTAATGTATTATTATAAAAACTAAAACTGTATTTGTATTTTATTTTTTTTGTATGTGCTATTATAAAAAAATAGCACTATTTTTGTACTCGTTGCTTTAGTATGTGTTGTTTGTTTTTGTAAGTGTGATTATAAAAAAATAGTACTACTTTCGTAATGTGTTGTTTTAGTATGTGTTATTATAAATACTTATTTTCTGAATGTGTTGCTACAAAAGATAACATTGATGTTGTTATGTGATATTATGCTAAATATTTATGTTTCCCGTGTATAATTTAATTAATATTTTAATAGTTTTTGTTCGTTTTTAGTCGAGATGTGTATACTACTAACGTTTTTATGTTTCGTAGGTTCCGGGGTTTGATCGTGATGAAAAAGGGCGAAAAACGAGCCGGAACGGAGATCCGGAACGCATCAGGAAGGAACCGGTCAGACCGGGCCGGTCTGACCGGCCCCCATGGAGGAGCACGCCGCGCTGTGCCTAGGCAGAAGGCTAAAAGTCCTTGGCGCGGCGCCTAGGCACAACTGGGCTAGATTATTTTCGTTTTTGCTTCTTGTCGGGCCTTGTTTTGGGTATTTAAACACCTTTAACTTAATCCTGACAAAAACCTGAAGCCACCAGACGATTTTGGAGAGTTCTTGGAGCTATTTTACGAGTTTGTTGGTGATTTTGAAGGCACGAGAATAGCCGGTGAAGAGCTTTACGTTCAAGATCGAAGACTACGGGTTTTATCGCCTTTAATCTTTCGCTTCTCATTATTTCACCATGTTTTCAGTTTTATTTGCTTTGTTTGATTTAGACTATATGATGCTAGGCTAAACTTCAAAAACTACCTAGGTCGTGATGAACCTTTGTTCGGTTTGATTTTGATTGGGATTTCTTTTCGTTATGGATTTTATGTTCTAAGTAAAGTGTTGAGTTTGAATTAATTGATGCGTATGATTGCTTGGTCTTATTTATTTGGATTTATTGTTTCACATTACCCTTGGTGATTGTTTCATAGGATAGAGTTTTGTTAGGTCATTTACTGTGTGTTCTTGACTAGTTTATGATTGATATGCATTAAAATCATAGAAACAATAAAATCAATTAAATAGATAAAAGTGAGCTGCTAGCCTAGAAAGCTGTAAGGTGATAGGTTATTGATAGATCTTTGTTGGTCAGGATTGCTAGATTTAGTTCTTCGTAAGGAGTCCGTCTAGGTTTGATTGTCAGCTTAGTCTATTAAGTCAATTGAGTCTTCTTAACTATCTTTGATTTCCGCGCTGTAAGGTAGGATTTCGTCATAAAGATACTTAGACGTAAATTATTAAATAACCGCAAGGAAGTTTAATTTATAAAACCGGTGAGTCTTAAAACTTGTTAGAAATCCATAGGCGTCTTCTTGAAGTTCAAGGGTCCTGTTCGGGTTTTCTGTGAAGGGTCTATTTTGTGATCCCAGTTCCATAACTTAAGTTTTCCATTTAATTAATAACCGTAACTTTGAGGATTCTAGCCTAGGTGGTTTTTCATCATCATCTGAGTCAGTCAAATTTTATTCTATTGTGTTTTATTAATTGTCTTTTTCTTAATTAGTTAATTTATTAGTTTAATATTTAATCACTACAACAAAAAGGGCTTTTTAGGACCTTTTGTGTGGGGCGCTTGTAAAATAGGGTCCTAAAATCTATTTAATAAGATAAATGAATATTTGGGGTCCTTTTACAATATACGCTACAGAACCGGTGTCCTAAAAAGTTATTTAATAGGATTGATGATTCTTTAGGGTCGTATTATCATATAACTTAATAAGACACTTAAAATGTAAATTCCAATAAAGTAATCTATATGACATGTAGTTGTTGGTGTCCCATTATGTGGTAATGTAACAGGACACTTGATCACTAAATGTCTTATTATAACATAAGTTAATAGACACTTTGTACTTAAGTCATAAATGTTCGGTGTTATCGGACCCTTTCTAGTCGAAGTCATATAATAACATAACTTAATAGGACATTTTACACTATGGTCTTATAACTTTAATATTTATAAGATGCTTACTCATTGTGGTGTTATTATAATACACCGTAATAGGATATTTGATATTTGAGTCATAAAACATCTGTTTTATAGGACGCTTATTTGCTAGAGTATTATTATAACGTAACTTAACAGGACACTTGACACTTGAGTCTTACAACTTTAACCTTTATAGGACGCTTAATCATTGTGGTGTTATTACAATACACCGTAATAGGGCACTTGATATTGCAGTCATAAAACATTGTTTTATAAGACGCTTATTCGCTAGAGTTTTAATATAACATAACTTAATATGACACTTGACACTTGGGTCTTATAATTTTAATCTTTACATAACTTAATATGCTCGGCTTATTTACTATCAGGAATTAGTTTTTATATATTATAAACAACTTTAGTTTTTTCACTACAGTTTTATATATAACATAAAAGCCGAGCACGAACTTTTTCACGAGCTGATCCAAAAGAGCTCGCGAAAGACTCAACTCGTTTGCATTCATGTTTGTTTTATTATATATAAACTATGATAAAAAAAACTAAATAATACATAACCTTATTATTTTATTATTATAAAAATACATAACATAACATAGCATTCAAATGTTAGTTTATAATATTTGAAAAAGAATCAAAAGAAATTCCACATGAAATACACAAATACTCCCTCCGTCCCATTTTAAGTGTCCTAATTTGAATTTTGAAGTCTTTTTTGTTTAACTTTGACCGACAATATTTTTATTTGTGTTATATAATACTTGATGAAAATTATATCAATGTAAAATACATTTAAAACCCAATCCATTCATATATTTTACATCAAGTATTATATAACACAAACAAAAATATTATCGGTCAAAGTTAAATAAGAAAGACTTGAAAAATCAAATTAGGACACTTAAAATGGGACGGAGAGTAATAAACTTCAATTATCCCCTTGACCCTACTCTTCTCATTCTAAAAATCCCGCTCAAACAAAATTGGAGTCCCTTTCAATTGCTCAAACAAAAAAGAAGTCCCGCCCCTAGCTAGCTCAATTTCACCCTCACCCTTGCTGTGATACAGATTCTACTTGCTCACCCACATCACTGTCGTCGCCTAAGTAAAAGGTATGTACAAAATCAATTGTGTTTCGAGTTTTGGTTTGTGGTAAGATAGGGGTTTCATTGTTAATTTCGTTTATGGTTCTACATAGAGTTTCGATTTTGGGTTTAATCTTGATTTAGGGCTTAATTTAGGTTATCTTCATGTTTTAATTGGTACAGATCATACCTTTCACTTTCTAGGGTTTAGTAGAGGTGTGCAGCATACGGGTTAGACCCGCGAAACCCGTGAACCTGTTGTGTCGAACCCGCGAAACCAAATCGATATTAGAAATAGTGTTCGGGTTCAGGTTCTATATTTCATGGCTAATCTGAAACAGCCCAGTCCGGTTACATACCCGCTGGATCAATTATAACACGTGCAGGCTCGGCCAAGGGGGAGGGTAGGGAGCGCTCATTTTACACGCTAGTGTGTTGTTATGAACAATTTCAAGACCTGATGGTGTTATGTTGTATCCAATATGTGGTATAATAGATTATTTGATTGGATCCGAATTGTGGTTTAGATTAGATTAGATAGATTTTGTTACGATGATTTGGGTAGTGTTCATGCTCAAGGTACAATACATTCATGTTATTGTATCGTGGACAGCCATGCTCAAGGTCAAAATGGTTGTTCAAACTTCAACCTCTATACAAACGACCGTTTAAACGGTGTGGGATTATTTGTCAGACAGTGTGTGTATAGCTGACCCGTTTTCCTATATGTATATACTTTTGATATGATAATATGAATGATGCTGATGATAGGGTGAGGATACTGAATGGGTCAATGTGAACTTTGAGTACCCTGAACCAACTAATGATGATTGGTTTGGAGTTTTTTCACCAGTAAAGTTCAAGTAACAAATCTTTTATCCTTGTTAAACTATATGCATAGTATTCATTGTTTTCTTTTTTGTAAAATATTAATTTTTTTTACAGTACATCATATTGTTACTATGAGTCTGGTAACTGGCCAGAAGCTCCATACATATGCACAACCCCAATAAAGGTATAATAATAATAATAATAATAGTATATTGTTTTATAATTAATATTGAGTATTAACCTGCAATATGTTTTGTAACAGTACAAATTTGCAAACCACTCTACTGCTGATTATATTAACACTGGAAAAGTTATGCTGAGCTTTCAGAGTATTCACCAACGTGCTGATTTCGCCTTCGCCTTGTTTACGGGTGGTTTGGAAAAGGTAAATTTTTTAATTTGTACATTTAAAATAAATATTTATAATGTTTATGGGACTGATTTTGTTCATGATATTACAGCCAAAATTGGTAGCTGTCTCGGACCCGATATCATTTGCTAATCCTAAGGCTCCTTTATACCCGCAGCTTGCTCATGGAAAGGCTTGGGACGAGGTACATTTTTTTTCAAGCATCCTTGATTTTTTAACTTATGATATGTTAATATATGTTATGTTGTGTGATTGTGTAGATGACGATAACATGGACCAGCTGTTACAATATCGATGACGCCACTCCACTAGTTGAATGGGGTTGGAAGAACCACGACAAAAAGCTTTCTCCTGCAGGAACATTAACCTTTAAACGTGACAGCATGTGTGGTATGGTGTCTATCTTTAACTCGAATGAGCGTGTGTAAAAACATGATCACACGTGTCTATTTTGATAATTTCCCTAATTGTTTAATGATACAACATAAGTGGCGTAAAATATTAAAATGAACCTATGTAACGTGTTATAATTGCCCGACAGGCGCCCCTGCTCGTAACTTTGGATGGCGCGATCCTGGTTTTATCCATACTAGTTTCTTAAAGGATTTGTGGCCTAACACCATATAAGTCATGTGTGGCCTTTGTGATTACAATTTCTTTTTTATTATTATTATTTATTTATTTTATTTTATTAATTTTTTTTCAGATATGAATATAGAATAGGGCATATGCTGAAAAATGGATCAACTGTTTGGAGTAAAACATATTCATTCAAATCATCCCCATACCCGGGACAAGACTCGCTACAACGTGTTATAATATTTGGAGATATGGGAAATGTAGTACTCGCTAGTCGCTAATATCATGTTAAAAATTTGTTATCCTTTATATTAATTCTTCTACGAAATCATGTATCTAGGCCGAACGTGATAGATCAAACGAATACGCAAGTTATCAACTGGGATCCCTTATTACTACGGACCAATTAATCAACGACCTCGATAACTATGATATAGTTTTCCATATAGGAGATTTTTCATATGCAAATGGATTTTTATCACAATGGGATCAATTCACTAAACAAGTAGTACCCATTTCATCAATAAAGCCATATATGATTGCAAGGTTCGGATATTTGTATATTTGGATTTTTTTCCTGAATTAGGTGGCTTTACATAAAAAAAGTGGTTTAGGTGACTAACAAAATTTTAAGTGTTTTTAGGTAATTTACTATCTCAGATAGCGGATTATGACGACATATTAGCTAACTTTCCAAGTGGCCATGGTCGTCCAAACATCCAATTGAAGTCTAAATGTGAAGAACTTACTAGTATCGTTGTGCAGTTAGAAGCCCAGGTGTCCGAGATGAAAGGGTCGAAGGATGATTCTAGTGTTCCACGTGTTACATCGTCATCTTTCCCCATTGTAACCAGTGGATCTCCACGTTTACGGGTATTTTTCTATATAATCTTTAGTGTTCCACATTTTGTAAGTTATCTTTTGTACTTTACCAGAAATATGTTATAAACAATAGGTACGCCACTATATTTTGCACAAAGTACATGGTCAAAAAGAGGATTAGTATGTAATGTAGAAGCTGCGAAATAGAGGTAAATCTTTAGCTTGTAGACTCATCCAAAGATTGATTGTAAGTTTGTGATTAATAAATAACGGTTACATTGGGCTACACTAGAAAACAACAATGTCCATTGATGTTTTTTTTTCAGATGATTTTTTCTATAAAATGTTAGCCTGCTAGTGTAAAACCTTCTTTTTTGTAAAATGATTTTTGCACTATAATGACTCGAGTTTAATATATACTTGTTTTTTGAAAACTAAAATCTAGGTCGAAGATGAAGTTTTCCTCAAAAGCATTCTAAACCCTACGTACGGAGCCTGTAACAAGAGGATGGGTGAAGAGCCTGGACCCAAATTAGCTAGTTGGTGGTACAGAGATTGGACCAAAATGGTGTGAGTTAAATGTTCAAGTACCGACGAAAAGTTGGTGAGACCATATAGGTTATTTTCCACAACTCAAGATTGTATTGGTGCATCCATCGCATGGCCTTGTTCATTCATCTCGGTATGTATTTGTTAAACTTGTGATACGAATAATTTTAATAACATGGAACTTGATGTTTATACATGGATGATTTATTTGTAGGTAGTCCGTGAGGATTGAGGACGCATGATGACTTGGGATTTTATGGTGCTTGTTTCTTTTATTGCTTTTTAATTTTTTTTGTTGAATGTTACAAGTGTTTATGTAGGATAATGTTATAACTTATTTATGTTTAGTGTTTTCGTTATGAACAAGCTTATTTAATATAATGAAGTTTTATCTCTTTCAATATTTAGATGTCCATAAGCGTATCGTAAAATTGTAAAAGTGTCATAATATGTTTTTATTGGGACGCTTTTTGGGTTGTTAATGAATATATTATGCGACCATAAAATTGGTTTCATAATCTTATTTGGAATATCAGGATTTTTTTTCTTGGTACTAAAGTATCTATAAAGTTACATTATAAGGGTCTTATAAATTAATTTTTAAGGACGCTTGTTAGTGTATCAAAAGATTAAAGGCAGGTAAACACATGTTAAAACATTGTAAAAGTGTTATAATATGTTTTTATTAGGACGCTTTTTGGGTTGTAAATGAATATTTTATGCGACTATAAAATTGGTTTCATAATCTTATTTGGGATATCGGGACGCTTTTTTTGTTCCGAGACTTATTACGACCTCTTTACATGAAACGTTTTTCTTGTTGGTCCTATTAAATAAAAGGTCATATAAAATAACATTTTAGGACGCTTTTGTGCATACTAAAAAACCCTTTTTGTTGTAGTGAATTATTCTAAAACCCCCTTTAATAATATAAAATAAATAGTCGTGTCTTGTAGTTGAGTCTAATTAGCTAGTATACGTAATTTATAGAGTCTCGTGGGTTCGAAATCCGGACTTACTTAGCTGTACTAGAGTCGACCGATACACTTGCCGGTTAATAGTTTAAGTTAAGTTTAATAGTCTAGAATTATTACTTAGTGTCTAGATTAACTTATTTTTAGTTAATAATTATTTGACTACTTCAAGCACATCATTATGTGTTGTTTTCGTATGTACTATTTTACCTATTTTTCTTTTTTCTGTTTTTGTATATGCTATTATTCAAAAAAATATCATTATTTGTTTTATCTATTGTTAAAGCCAAATTAAAAAGATAAATGTAAAAGTCGTTTCATACTTTTTTAAATAAATTAAATGTTTGACTAGAATTAATTGATTCATTTAAGGGATATGAAGATGGTTTCATTTTATAAAAAACACATGGTTCCAAAAATACCCTTAAATCTAACTAGTCAACACACTAATTGTGATTAATGAGATGTCATCAATCCTAACCGCACATTAAAGTTTTTAAGGGTCATGATCTATTCTTATCATTTCTACACAAAATTAGTTTTCCATTATATCCAGACTCTAAATGTTTGTGTATATGGTTTACTAGGTAGTATAATTTAGTCCCTTTTATTAGCTGTGAACATATGCCATGCATATTTTATGCGTCGTATATCATATGCGCCGCATATGTTAGGCTATATATAGTGTTTTCTTGCTTATTGCTCTTGTAATTTTCATTCTTGTAATTTTTATTCTAATGAAATAAGTTTTTTTCCCCTGCTTCTTTTCTTAATTTCTTTCTGTGTCATCGTTTTTCAACGATTATATGGTATCAGAGTAGAGTTCTTATTCATGCTCTTCGTTTCAACCAGTTTCTCTTGATTCCCTGGTTTTCTCTCTTTCGCTCTTCGTTTCAACCGGTTTCTTTCGATTCGCCGGTTTTCTCTCTTCGTATGCTGTTTGTTTTTTATCTTTTGGTCATTTCTTTGATCATTCTTGTGAATTGATTTTTCGTTGATCATTCTAGAAGATTTAACCATTCAAATCTTGCCAAAAGTTCACAACAACCATATTCTTAGTTTTGAAATTTTCCTAAAGTGTCAGATCATTTCATCTTCATTTTCACTAAAAAAACATGCAAAATGTCCATTTCTCACTTATACGACGCATAGGTTTTTGAGCATATAAACTTACACACCATATAACCCTTATCCGCATATCTTTTTAAGCGTATAACTCTACGTATATCTCATCCGTGTAACTTATAAGCCGTATACCTTATACGTCGCATAAGTTGTTCTTACTTGCTTCTTCTCGTGGGTTTGTTTTGTTCTGTTGTGTTCAATGGCAAACTCGAACAGTTTTGTTCTTCCAAATATGTCCAACGATTCTTTGAACCGTCTTTACCTTCATCCTTCAGATCATCCTGGTATGATCGTTGTTTCGAAATTTTTCGATGGTACTGGCTTCGGTGCATAGAAGTGAGCAATGATGATTGTTTTTTCTGATAAAAAACAAGCTCGGTTTCAGTAACAATACTTTAACTATGCCGGATAACGAGCTAGATCTTGCAATTTGGCAGCGTTGCAATGATGTGGTGATATCATGGATTCTCAACACCCTCACTCGTGACTGTCCTCAAGAAGGTGAAAGATTTTGTGGAAGAGCTACATGAGATTCATAAAGATGTGCATGACAACATGGTTCGAGCCAATTCAAAGTACAAGCAGCCAAGCAGGTTGCTGATCAAAAGCGACGACATGTTGATTTTGAAGAAGGTGAATTTGTTTGGGCAGTTTTGAAAAAATATTGTTTTTCTGTTGGGGAATATAACAAATTGTCAGCTAAGAAGATTGGGCCCGTGGATATTGTGGAGAAGATAAACTCAAATGCTTATCGACTAAAGCTGCCAAGTCACATTCGTTGTTCTGATGTTTCTAATGTGAAACATTTACTACCTTATTTCCGGGACACTTTTGATGATGAGGGTGCTACTGATTCGAGGTTGAATTTTTTCTACCTAGGGGGGGAATGATGTGGACCCAAGTGTAGAACGGATTTTGTTACCTAGTTTGTGTGTATGATTAAAACCTTGTGTCCGTAGCATCGCAAGAATTTCAATGGGTCATGTAGCATGTTTTGGTGCCACGTAAATAAGATAGAATTACAAATTGTGTCCTTTAAACACAGTCAAAATATGGATCATGTCCTTTAAAAAGTTTATTTTCATGTGGTGTCCTTTATATGCCAATATGTCTTGCTTGTTGTTATTTAACTAAACGACCATTCAAAAAGCCCCTTAAGTCGTGGCACATGCCAGACATGTGAGGGCAAAAGAGTAATTTCCATTCTTTATTATTAATGAATAACAATTTTAATAACTAAACAATGACCTATCATCATCTTCATCGTATAATCTTCATTCCCCCTTTTATCACACCAAAATCCACCACTGAACCAATATCACAACCACCAGAAACTCTATATATTCTTCTTTTCTAGTTAGATTCATCATCATTGCTAGCCACAAACCGCCTTTTCCGGCGAGCTACGGGAAAAACTCAAACCACCATTGATTTTCCGAAGAGCCCACATATTCATCAAATCATACATCTACACACTAATTTAGGGTTTATATCACGTCTCCTTTCAATTTCCTTCCAGATGGACCTCCATTTCCCCTCTTTTGACCCTAAATTCGTAACAGAATTTATTCAAACTAATTTTGGAATTGGAGAGTCAGAAACAAAGAGAGAGAGAGAGAGAGAGACGCTGAGATGGTGGGTGGCGGCTATTAGTTAAAGTTTCAGTTTGTGGAGATGGTGATGGTTGTTATAAAACATGGATTCATTAATGTTCCATAGAGAAGACTACACATGGTGTTGTTCTACCAAATCCATCTACTGGCCATCAAATATGGTTGTTGTGGTTTTTGCTAGAGCGGCGATTGAAAACAGAGGTTGTGCCTTAAAGTTCAATCTAAGTAGACAACGACGGAAAAGGGGGGTTGATTTGATGGTGGTCACGACTGAGAGAGAGTGAGGGGGTTGGTAGTGGTGGTTGTGGAGAGAGAGAGAGAGAGAGAGAGAGAGAGAAGACGTGAATAGAGATAGAGAGAAAAGGGTATTTCTTTAATATATTTAATTTACTTTTCAATTATAAATAAGTAGTGGTAAAAAGACTAAAATGTCCTCACATGCCATGACTTAACGAGGTTTTTGATGGGCGTCTAGCAAAAAGAAAAAAATCAAATAAACATGTCACGTAAAGGAAACCACCTGAAAGTAAACTTTTTAAAGGACCTGATCCGTAAATCGACTATGTTTAAAGAATAAAATTTGTAATTCTATCTGTAAACAATTTTTTTGTTTCATTTAAAATTATATTATATATATTTTTTTATAGGAATCTTTTTTAAGTATTTTTGGGTATTTACTAATTTATTTTAAGGTTTAGTGTCCACATCATAATGAACTTCACCGATGTCGACCGCATTCAAGTCGCTTCGATGCAACAATGTGCTGTAGCGAACTTAACCAATACCAACACATTAATTTTGTTATACTATTCTACTGTTATGGTTTAGTACTTATACTGACTGAATTCGCGTCAATTTGTAATGCAATGTAATGAACTTAACCGATATCGACCGAATTCGAGGCATTTTGTGGCCGATTTTGTTATACTAATTTATTTTTACGATTTAGTGCAAGTATATCAAACTTAACAAATACGGAAAGAACTCGCGACGTTTCGCTGCCGTAAGTTACCCTAACAAACTTCACCAGTACCGTTTGAATTTGTCTGTTTTCCCAACTAGCTTTGCGATTATATTGTAGACATCGATGGCAATTGTTATATAATTTAATTTAATAGTCTGCCTTGTTTATTTATATCCAGTTACAAGTTCGTTATTTTACAACCGTATCTTTAAGAGGGAAATGCAAATTGTTTTAGTCAGTTCTATTTTATATAAGCCACATCTCTTGTGGTGTGGCAATAAATGTGTTGATATTATCTAACAAACAATAGGGTTCAAGTCTGACAAGAGAAAAAAGATATAGAATAAAAATTGGTTGTTAAAAAAATTTCTATTTTATATTAGTACAAAGTTCATAACATTAAATTAATACATTTGGTTTTTAAATAGTTATATGAGATTTGATCCATAATCTTTGACAACCAATCGTTCGAACATGTCATAGCATCTTTCCCTTTTTTGTCATATACATTTTCAAATATGTATAACGTCAACCCGTTTTTCTTTCTTAATTACCATTTATTAATACTTTAAAGAATCAGAGAATATTTATAACTAAGCATGTTAGATAAAAGCCACAATATGATAAATAAAATACAATAGTACAAACGTTCGCTGTTTTGAGATTGAATGATAGAATATCATAGGAGTACAACTCAGGATTCACTGTGGGTTTAGAAGACGAGCTCGGATTTACTAAGGGTTTAGAAGACGAGGATTTACTGAGGGTTCGGAAGACGACTGTTAACAGCTGAAACTCTTGAACCCCATAGGAGTAGTTCTTTGCTCGTATCATCCTTGTGAGTCATCACTTCAATGAAGCACAAGCAATCCTCCTTAGCTCCCATTGCAATCTCTATTGCTTCGGTTAAATCTTCATCACAAAACACCTTGAAATTATAACAAGTTGATTAAGCGTGGTGACAGATAACATGTTCCATAAATAGGTTCATTATCTTCTAGCTAAAGTTTCGTATTTAGCTAATTGTCATGTCAGATATAAATATAATCCGAGAGTCCAAAAAATTGTTTCACCTTTGTAGTCCAACACTTGCCCTCGCCATTGTGGATTGCATCAACCAATCCAGTGTAGTTCCAGTTCTTGATCACATTGTAAGGTCCGTCATGAATTTCCACTTCAATGGTGTAACCGCCATTGTTTATGAGGAAAATGATGGATTTCTGCCCGCATCGCAACATTGTGGAGACATCTTGGGCAGTAACCTAAAAGTGAAGCAAATTAAAGAAAAGTTGCATTTAGAATAATTTAAATGATCACGAGAGTAGGTTTAAGTTGCATATACTTGTAGGTTTCCAGCCGGATCTACACGAGATATCTCGTTTTACGTAGGTGCGGAATCCCTACGTAAGACGTTACGAGTGTAGAAGACGATACGATTAGACACACGTTACAATAAACAAATACTCGTTATATTGCAACCTTAAACACGTGATATGTATCACTAATATTGGACTCGTTACACGTAAACTGAATACACTGATTGAATCCCTCCTCATGTTATTGATTAAGCCGTAACCTAATCAATATATAACACGACAACTTCGCCTGGCATGTTCAGGCGAAGTTGTCACTAACTTCGCTTAGTTCACAAGTTCGCCTGTATCAGCGAACTTGTGAGCTAACTTCGCTTACATACAAACACAAATCCAAACGACTCGATTACAGACACTAGACACTGAACTACTGACATCATGTACCAACAGACTCCCCCTTGGCATTAGCTTCATCTCTTTATCTTCAAACACGTGTCTTGTAATCTTCAACAATCTTGAATCTTCATCTTTAAGCATTCACTCCTTCTCGTACACATACCGACACAACTCTTTAATATTTCCTCGCTTCGTCTTTCCAAGCAGGAATATAAAAGATTTTCTTCTCATTCAGCACCTGCAGATCAGCTCGAGACAGGTTCACTAGATGCATCGGATCATAGACTCTCAGCAGCTCTTGTTCATCTTCGTCTTCCATCACTGCTTCAGCTGTCTCACAATCTACATACCACCACTTCAACTCTTTGAGCACATCCTTGGGCATTTGTTTCATCGGCACTTCTTTCAAACACCGGATCGGTTTATACTTCATAATCATCCAAGGCTTGCCATCTGCTCTCAACCCTCTATCTTTATCTTTGATAAGTTTACCCTTCTGTGGTTTCAGCAGCTCAAACTTCTTTTCCTTTATACTCTCCTTCCATACTATCTTCCCGATGACTCTAGCCATATTATCATCACTTCGATTTATCAATCCCAATCTGGCTAAGTCTTTCACTTCACATTCTGGCAGTGTGTTCAACGATCTCAACATTCTTTTGAAGTACTGAATACCATCATATCTCTTAATCACGAAGAGCCTCAACTGCTCATCGTATATCCAGCAAATAATCCCTTTTCTCGCTTCAGCATAGCCTCTAATGTTGTAAGTCTTCTTAAACATAGTAGGGACCGCTGGTTTCTTCGTTTTGACGAACCACTGAGCATAGCCTTCTTTCCATCTAGGCTGCTCTTCCCATTCAGTCTCATCATTTCCCATCTCTTTACTCATATCTGCGTTATCGACTTCTAGAATCTCATGCTCTACATTCTCTTCTACTATCTCTCCCTCTTCTATCTCATCATCAATCACAATCTGTTCATCAATCTTCTCTATCTCATCACTCGGTAATACATCATTATCACACATAAAGTTATCATCCATCTCCTCAACCTCTACTACCACCACATCATCACCACCAGCTGCAGTTGTCGACTCCCCCTGAGTTGTGGAAGTCCCAAGAGCTTGTACAGTTCTTGGCAACTCACCACCTGCACCTTTCGATGCATTGGGATCATCGTCTCGATTATTTCTCCTCTTAGTCCTCAACTCATCGCCTTTACAGCTCGTCTCCCCCTGAGATGCCAAGAACTCCTTCAGAGCATCTATGATTTTTCCATGTTCTACCAGCAGGGACGACTGCATCTGATTCTCTGCAACTAGGCGTTGAATAGCCTGGGTCTGGATAAGATTAATCCTTGACTGCTCTGCCACGACCCGTTCAAGTGCTGCTATTCGTTCAGAGTCTGATAGGGTTGCATCGAAATCAAACCTCGCCTGGCATGTTCAATGTATAACACGACCCGTAACCTAATCAATATATAACACGACAACTTCGCCCGGCATGTTCAGGCGAAGTTGTCACTAACTTCGCTTAGTTCACAAGTTCGCCTGTATCAGCGAACTTGTGAGCTAACTTCGCTTACATACAAACACAAATCCAAACGACTCGATTACAGACACTAGACACTGAACTACTGACATAATGTACCAACAATACTTGAAAGCTGCCATCGCCAATGCAGGCTATCACTCTCTTATCTGGAGCAGCCTGTGAATAGCCCAGAGTAGCACCAACGGACCACCCAATAGACCCATATTGCATCTGAAATTCATACCTACAACACCAATTTTCAGTATTCAAAATACAATGATTCAAAATGTTGGTACCACCTTACCCGCAGCCTGGTGGCAGTTTTAGTTTTTGGCAATTGAACCAAGAATCTCTTGTTTCAGCAATCACAGTTGTATCACTAAACACCATCTTCTGTATATGTTCAAAGAGAACATTAACCCTTAACGGCTCCCTAGGACTAGATTTTAGAGGATGCCCTCCTGGGACAAAAATGCGATGGTAGTTTTCATACGCGTTCGTGTTTTTCTTAAGCCTTTTGGCTAGAGCTTGCAAGAAATCCTTCATGAGAATACAACCAAAAGTGGGTCCATTTCCGACTATGACCCGATGGGGGTGAACAATTAGTGCTTTCTCTTTTCTAAGAAGGAGAGAGTAACCCACAGAGCTGTAATCATTGAATATAGGGCCAACAAAGATGTAAGCATCCGCTGATTCAACAATTTCTGAACAGAATGATGTGCTCACCGCTCCCCAATATGTCCCAATGAAGTGAGGATGGTGCTCAGGAACTAGCCCTTTTCCAGCTGGTGTTACCGCTAAAGCATAGCCAGAAGCATCTGCCAATTCAACGAAGGCCTCACATGCCTGTGAAACACGTAGTTTAGGTCCACCCACCAATACAGGCTTTACTGCTTTGTTCAAGAACTCTGCTGCAGCCTCAACAGCTGCTTCCAAACCCATCTTATTACTCAGCCTATACCATTCAAAACCATACATGCTCAAACAGTGTATAAAACTCTACTACTACAATGTTAAGAACAAAGATTTTGGAAAAGTTCACATGTGAAAGGAATATGAAAATTACATAAGTTTGAGTTTGAATTAATTCTTTAGTTCAAATAGTTGAATTATTTAGCTTATTTGTCTATTGATTTAAGCTATAATAGGATTAGAATACTATGGGTAGTATAATTATGAGTCTGGTAAGTGTATTTATGTGTCAATTTTCGCAAGTAATTTATCAATCAAATCTAGGCTTTCTGAACATACTTGGGGGCTAAGGAAAATGGAACTGGTTCGTGGCTAAACGTAGAATTGGGAATTGCTGGCAAGTTACAACTTATGCTGATGTAAACAGGCTTACTCTCTTTCAGAGCACTTGAGATCGCAGTGTCGATTAGCTCATGTGCGTCATCCAAGTTATTCACCACAGCCTACGTTAAACATAACAACTTAAGCTCAGATAAGATAATAGTAAAATTTAGCTTTTTATAATTTAAATCATTATCACATGTTGGCCTAGAACATTTGTACCTGATAGCAAGTGACTGTCTGAAAGCAACGAAGCTCCTGGCTGAAATCCGGCAATCCAATCGTATGATGAAGAATTCTATTAGTGCCGTAATCGTTGGAATTTGGTCCACCCACAATACATATAAGAGGAAGATTCTCACTATAGGCACCGGCTATAGCGTTGAGTACACTAAGTCCACCAACGGTGAAGGTCACCACGCATGCACCAACACCACGAGACCTAGCGTATCCGTCGGCAGCGTATCCTGCATTCAGCTCGTTGCAACAACCAATGAGGTTGAGGCCAGGCTCAGCAATGAGGTGATCAAGCAAAGTTAGGTTAAAGTCGCCTGGTACAAAAAAGACGTCAGAGATACCAATATGCACCAGGCGACGAGCGAGGTGGCGGCCGAGTGTGGCCTCGGCGCCTGAGTTGAAGGGTACAGTGGATGACTATACGCAACAAGTAGTGTCAGTTTTGGGAGGGCAGCCAACATGGCCATTGGAAGTGGCAATAACATCCGAAGCATTGATTTTGGTGTCCATAGTTGTGATATATTTTGTTTTGAATTTAGTGTGTGGGAAATTGAGGATGCATTGAAGACTATTTATAGTGTCTTATAAAAGAATCCTACGCAAAGAATAAATTCAATATTGGAGTTCTAAATCGGACTCAATAATGGAGTTGCAAAGCTTCACACATAAACAACATTTCACGCTCACGTTCGATACCAACACATGGCCTTTTTTTTCTTTAGCATAAAACACATATTTGTCTTTGAAAAATACTTTTGATTAACATTTCCCGCCGAGGTCTCGAACCCCTGATCACTCCAAAAAGTAATTAGCCCTTTAAGAAAACCTCCTTAATCGCCTCAATAGACTAGCTAGTGATGGCCGATAACCATTGGTCTAAAGCTAAGTTCGTTAATTTATTAAACAAAAATAGTTTTATAACTTAGAATAAACTCATTTTGAGAATTTTACGAATCAAGTTGAGAGATAATCCAAAGACCCTAGCTGGATATCTCCCTCTCACATGTTATTAATAATGTTAAACATGCTCAGAATTTCCTTTAATAGTAAAATATATTTAGTGAAGACAAAAAAGACAGACTTAATTAATAGGGTTAGGTATAATAAGAATTATTGGGTTAGGATATTAATTAATTCTATTTTCTTTTCATAAGAATAAGAATAAATCTAAGTTCTTAGATCTATAATCTAGTGGTTGAGATTGATAGTTTTTAAAATACCAAATAGTTTCCTAGGATCTAAGATTTAGGCTAAATAGTTTCTTAACTCTATATTTTATGTTATTCCTACTCTTCCTATAAAACTATGTCTTTTTATATTAACCATTTTCTATATATATATATATATATATATATATATATATATATAGGATGAATATCATTACAGAACCCTTAAATTATTTAAGAACTTGAAGGAACAATTGAAAACTAACGTTTTTTATAAAAATTTTTGTATGTAAATGTTATTTGAGTGTAGTTTCATCATTTTGTATACCTATGTTTATAATTACAGTTTTGAAAATTAGTTTTTATACATATCTATGTTTTATTTTACACCTATGTAAATTTGTTAATACATAAATTTTACACATATGTAAACTTGTGATTTATATATGTAATCAAAATTTTTTATATAAAATATGATAAAACTACTCTTAATAATGTTAGTATATAAAAAAAATGAAAAAAATGTTTGATTGTTTAGAGTTCCTAACAGTTCTTTACTTTTTTGGAGTTTTTAAATGACACCAACACTATATATATATAAATAAGGATCCAATACAATAATCCCTAATCGTACATTACGTACGCGACTCGCATCCCCGTCGATTTCAAATAACACGCGGTGGCAATATTGTAATATTCATCAAATCGTTGCTCCCATCGATTTCGTCCACCTTCAACATGTCCGTTTAGCAATCCGTCACCATCCAACGATCATGTCCACCATCCAATGATTACGTCCACCGTACACCATCTTCCTCTGTCATAACCTGTTGATAAAATTGACCAATTGAAATTGAAATTGTTGAACTAATTGACCAATTAAACTTTGAAATTGGTCCAATTAATCATCAATTTGAAGTTTCAATTGATCAATTTTGAGTTTTGAGTGATGGGTTTTAACTGAACGTTTAAAGTTTTAAGCGCCATTTGTAGGAACCCAGTTGCAGACGTTCCATATTTTGTTCATATGGTTGAATCAATGATCAAATTAACGGTCAATTGACGATTGTTTGATGATTATGAGATTATATAAAGTGATTTCAGTGTTCAATTTCATGTTTACAGGTGTTTAATTTTTATTTTTTTGTTAGTTTTATAATTTCTGAACACCTAAAACTTCTTAGAACTTCTAAACTTTTATCAGAACTTCTAAACTTTTTTTAACACCCAGAACTTCTTAGAACTTCTAAACTTTATCAGAACTTATAAACTTTTTTTTAACAACCTGAATTTCTTAGAACGTATTAGAACGTTTAAATATATTCTTTGTTTTTTGAACACCCAGAACTTCATTGAACGTATTAGAACGTTTAAAGTTGCTCTTTTTTAGTCAGAACGTTTATATCTCTTCAGTTTTATTTCAGAACGTTTAAACATAATATTTTAAACCCTAATCAGAGCTCGATTGAGCGCGTTATTTCTGCAATTCTATAATCGATTGATGATTCTAAAGCCTCTTACACATCAATTCTATTGATTAAATAATCAATTTTGGTGTTTATTTTGGTCAGAACGTTTAAAATTTGAGCAGAACGTTTAAACATGAATCCTAATCATAGCTCAATTAAGTGTGTTAATTTGTATTTTTATAATCGATTGATGATTCTAAAGCCACTTACACATCAATTCGATTGATTAAAATCATCAATTTTTGATCAATTTGAAGATTTTTAATGTTCAGGGACGTTCTATTTCAATTTTGGTTTTTGACTTTAGAGATTTCATACTTTAAGCTTTGATTAGAGTTTAGAAATTGGATTAGATTGAGCGACAAGTTCCGAATTTGGATCAGAGTTGATTTGTAATTGACGAATTTTGATCGCGAACCATTGTTGGGTTATTTACGAAATTGCCACCGCCCGCTTTTTAATCAAACGCTATGGAATGTCGCGTACCTAATGTATGATAAGTCATTATTGTACGTTAACTCACCCCTATATATATATATATATAGGGTTTGGATCAAATATAAATGAAAATTAGCGTGCTAAACGTGATAATCAAGTAGTATAATTATATATACAAGTAGAGTAATTATGCAATTACTCTATGATGTAATTATATAATTACTCTACTTGTATATATAATTACTCTACTTGATTCTCACGTTTAGCACGTTAATTTCATTTGTACGTTAATTACCTTCCCATATATATATATATATATATATAGGTATTGAATCATTTCAGAAGTTTTTTTACAGCATCCCCTATATATATATATATATATATATATATATATATATATATATATATATATATATATATATATATATATATAATTAGGGGAAAGTTAACGTAAAAATAAAATTAGCGTGCTAATTGAGAGAATTAAGAAAAGTAAACTAGTAATTCCACATTTTAGGGACTCAAATTGCTCGTTATTGAAACCATAGGGACACAACCAGTTCAAAAAAAATTTCTGAGACTAATTGTGCCTCCGCCCTGAAACCATAGGGACGCAAACAATAATTTTCTCTTATTATTATATAACCACCACTCCATATTAGCAAATGACTAACTGTGACAAACTGAATTTTTTTGTTTTTTTCTTCAGACACCCATCGCGACTTGACACAAATTTTCGGGACGAAAATTCTTTCAACATGGGAATGACGTGACACTCGTCAATTTCAGGTTAACTCCGTTAATCCGAACTCCGTTAAGTCAAACTTAAGATCACACGAACTGTAATGCATATCTCATTACATTTAAATTAGGGTTTAAATGACACATGACAATCATTACACAAGTAGTCTTTCAGAATTTCACCGAAACACACACGAGTCGACTCAAACCGTTGGTGAATAAACGATAAATATCAAAACAACAAGTATGTGATAATTATGTGTTAAAGCAATGTGTTACTTGATATTTATATGTATAACATTAATTCAAGAAGACAAAGTCTATTTTGTGCTAGAAATTGATTAACTAGAAGATTAGGGGGCTAAGTGTAACATAATTAATAATATAATCAAGTTATTAGACAACCCTAACTCCCTCCCCTCCCTTGTACGATCGGCCTTTTTCCCCTCCCTCTCTTCAGCCAACTCCCTCCCCTCTTTACTAAACACACACACACATACAAGTGATTTTCAAGTTTGTTTTTGAAGGATTCAAGGTGCTAGATAGGTAATTAACATCCCCTCTAGCTATTCTAATGATTTCATTATGATATTGAGCATGTTAATCAAAACCCTAAATCTTGAAAGTGATGATTTAAGATGAGTTAGGGTTTAATTGTGTGTTTATTGATGAATACTAGTAAATTGATAACTAGTTGTATGATTATTGATAGTTATTCGCATGTTTTTTGAAATTAAACTTTGAAGTAAAACCCTAATTGTGTATGTAAAGTGAAATTGAGATGCATGATTGGTGGATTATGCATCTTGAGGGTTGTATGTATGAGTTATAGTGCATAGGTTAATTGTATGTTAAGTTTTGATGAAAACTGATGCTGGACAGATTCTTGAATTCGTGTTTAAATGACTGTAACTCGATGTTAATGTTGTTTTTGGTAGTGATTATTGTCTCTATGATGTAGATGTCAAGTCTAGTTTCTAAAAAGTCTAAATTTGTAATTTTTGGACGTGTAAAAGTTAGTTTTTATTATTTTACAAATCTGTTGTGCAGGTCTGATTCGGGAAGCCTGCTGGTAGTCTGTTTTGCGATTAAGATATCTCATAAGCGACAAGACCAATGGGGTTGATTCCACTTCTGGAATTTAATATTTTGAGTTTGAAATCTAACTCAATTGGTCTTGCACTAATTGGATTTACCACGTAACGGGAATAATAAATAACATTCTGTTGAGCATGATAATGTCTGCTGTGTGTTTACTGTGATGTTTTGATCATTGTGAGAAAACCGTATATGATAAAAATATTATAAAAATATTTTTAGAAATCTAACTCAAGTTTGTTTCTGTGATGATTTTTGGTTATTTATTGGACGTGTATTGATTTATTAAATAGAGTAATCTTGTCGAGTGAAAATCTGCCTGGATAAATTAGCTGCTGAATTACTTAAGTTAACATGAAAAGTCTATAGTTGATCAATGTTTGCTACATGTATGACTTAATTGCCCTTGTGAGAGTTAGTTTACTAGTAATGTACAATAGTAACACTTGACACAATATTTGTTCACGTATGTAGCTTCTCACCAACATGTTTGTCGAGTCGCACTTATTTCACAAATGTAACATCACGTAAATTTCGGGGCAAAAATGTCAAGTTTCAAAAGTCAAAGGACCAAATCCGTAAATTTCTAAACCCAAGGGGTTAAATTGTAAATTCTGATTTCCTGACCCATCGCGCTACGCGATGGATCAGAAGAGAGCCCCATCGCGTACCACGATGGGGTGTCTGACACATTATGACACGTGTGCCACGTGGCACACGGTGGCAACGTCTGCCGCCACGTGTTACCACGTGGCAACACTTGTCACCACGTGTCGCCACGTGGAGCGGTGCCTGCCACGTGTCACCACGTGGCAGGTCTAAACCATTGATTCATCAAGCCTACGTCGAGGTATGCGACGGGCTTGCCAAGGGACGCGACGGGATCCAAAATCAGGCCTATAAATAGCGACCACGGGATTTCACTCCATCACACCAAATCAAGTTTACTTTCTCTCACTAACATCCCTCTTACTACCTCGAAATACGTGCCCTCAATCCACCTCATTTTGCGTACCTGATTTCTCGTAATTCGTGCCATACCTCGATAATCGTGCCACCTCCCGATGATGTTAAGCAAGAAGATGGTATTGGAGTGATGTCTCGACAAGTTACCTCGTAAAGCGCGCCGACGTAGAAGAGTGTCTCAATTTGTGTGCCGAAGTAAAGTATTGATTAAGTGAGAGTGGAAAAGATCAAGCGACGTCGAAGTGCTGCCCAAGTGACTAGGGTTATTATAAGCCAAAGAAGGTAGGCATAATGCCCGACTGAAATAATAATAAAATATTATAAAGGCTTAATACCCAAGTCGAAGTTATTCTCGATAAACAAAGAAACCTATAACAAAGAAAATAAAGTAAAGAAAAATGAAAACATATATGTGAGTATATATATATATATATATGATTAATCCTTGTTATAAAATATATTATTTAAGAATAATGAGCATTCTTGAATAATAAAGAAAAGAATACGTTTCTTAAGAAAGAAGAAACGTAGGGTTTTTGTAACATCCCCAAAAGTTCGATCCAAAAATGGCAAGTTAGTAAAAATAAAGGGGTTTAAAAATAAAAATAAAAATCCTGATTTATTGACCCATCGCGTATAGCCAAAGAGGCCATCGCGGTACGCGATGGTCCTTGATGACACATCAACACGTGTCACTCGGAGGTGACACGTGGCAGACGACGCGACACGTGGCAGGCCACGTGTCAACACGTGGCAGAGGGTGGTTAAGACGGTGACACGTGCCCGCCAAAAAGAAAGGTTCCATCGCGTATCACGATGGGACCACTTTTCAGCTATAAATAGGACGTCCCATGGCTCATTTCCATTACACCACCCCACTCTCTCTCTACAAACTTTCTCTCTCTACCTCGATTTCCGTGCCACCGACCCGAAAACTATAACCTCATAATCCGCACCATATACCGACGACACCTCGAAGTTCGTAACGACAATCCCGACGACCGGCGCACCTCGTTTTGCGTGCCGACCTCGAAATGCGAGACGACCCAATATTCTGCCTCGAAGTACGTGCACGACCCGACGACTCCCAAATGTTGCCTCGCAAGCGTCGAAGTGTTGCCCGAGAATCTAGAAAATAATAACCTAAGCAAGGTATGGGTTCTGCCCAAATAAAATATTATTATTCCAAAGGCTAAGACCCTAGTCGGGGGTATAGCCTAGACCTTGATCAAAGTATAACAACTAAATAAAATTTCTTTATAATTATGAAATACAAAATGGTCTAAACAAAGATTATAGTAAATATATAGTTTCTTTATGATTGAGAAACTTAAGGTTATAGTTAAGATAGTGTTTCTTTATTTTTAAGAAACATAAGACTTAACAAACAAAGGTTATAGATAAATGACATTTCTTCTTAAAGAAGAAACATATCATAGACATTTCTTCTTGAAGAAGAAACGTAGCACATGGTTAGCAAATAAAGAGAAGGAATTCATATCAAACATATTTTATTCAAACAAAAGATCAATCAAGGTTTAAGCTGTCAAAACCAGACTAAAGGTCTGTAGCCGGATTAAGAGACGATCCGGGTACTTTCATAAACCTATTTTATTATATGTCAATCATACAATCAGTCAATCATTCATTCATTCATTCACAAAGGTTTTCAAACGAGATCACCACATCATTCAGAACAGACAATCACAGGTGAATACATTAAACCTTTTTCAGTCAAGATAAACGGGTTGTTTATCTTAAACAAAGACAGTCAAATAAAGATTTATGGGATTACGTGTTCCCTATTAAAATACAAGATAGAAAATAAAAACAACTCAGAACGAGTACACATGTGTCTGGATCCAAACATAATCAATCTAGTCTATCAGTCAAGGCTACGTGGCCGCAGACTAGAGGTCATAATAAAAGTTCTCCAAAGGGTGTCAATTCCCGGAGAACCGTAATTGTGTGTATGGCAGTGGCACAATCCCAGAAATAATAGACGTTTCTACTGAGATTGTTTCATGAAAACTATCTTGTCAGTCAAAGAAAGATTATAAAATGTTTTTAGAGTCAACGATTCACCAGCATATTGCTGACGTATTTTCCCCCCAAATATTACAGGAATTAAAGTTATCACAGGTAGCATGAAATTATAGCCAGCTCATGGAGATAGATGCTCGCAAGGTAGAGATGATTCAATATTTTAAATTATTAAAATATTGTAAACAATATTTAAACAAAGTTTTATAAATAAAACAAAGGTTTGAAAATCAAACTCTTGAATATTTATTATTCAAGAAGCTTTATATTAAATTAAATATTTTGTTATATTTTACAAATAAACTAATGTTTCAAAACATAAATTAATATTTTATTATAAACTAAAGACTTCCGCTAAAACTCTGATATATTTTCAAAGCATGTACCAACTATTGGTCACACGCCTAGGCGCATTAGTGCGGGTGTGACAGGTTGGTATC
The DNA here is from genome assembly GCF_021521415.1 of Bidens hawaiensis. NCBI lineage: Eukaryota > Viridiplantae > Streptophyta > Magnoliopsida > Asterales > Asteraceae > Bidens > Bidens hawaiensis. Next base: position 70,469 of record NW_027493205.1, read on the forward strand.
AGAACCATCGATTTTAGCGAATTAGGTATTTAATCATACCTAGGCTTCGATCAGAAATAAGTTTATAATAAACATTAGTATCCAAGTAAGGATATCAAAGAAATAATTGAATGATTAAAAAAAAATTTAATACCAATAAAATATAACAAGTACTGATAAGATTGAAAAAAATGCGCTCCTATCCCTAATATAACCCCGTACAGATGTCCGATCATCAATCTAGTGAAGAATCCGTTAAGCTTCGATCCGGAAAAGGGAAAGGTTATATGGGAACATCTTTTCTCCCAATTCCTTTATCTAATGATGAAAATTCATGCCAAACGGTAATTGAGGAAGATTCAGATTTGTTTGATTCTAATATCCCGCTAGCCCATATTATTCCAAATCAGCACACGTATGGAGACGTATCAAGTAGATCCAAGAAACCAATGGTGGCCAAAGGAAAAGAAATAATAACTTATCCAAAAGAAAATCCTCAGGGACAGGAATATTATTCAACAATGCAAGATCCTTACTTTGCTCATACTAAAGAAATGGATGCTGAGGAAAGGCGAAAAGAAAAAGAGGAAGGAGAAAACATGAAGGGCAACAAGATCAAGAAGCTGATTATTCGATGGAAGAAATAAGGATCGTAGTAGTTGTAAACAAATGTAATTGTAATAAATGTCGTGCAATCTTGTAACAACATAAATAAGAGATATATATTTCCTCGAAATTGATAATAAATCTTTTAAAAAGAATTATGTCAAGAAAAGATTGCAAAAACTCTCAAGATAATTCTTCCAATTACAACTGGAAGTAAGAGAGTAATAGCTAGAAAATAAAGGAAAGGTCAAGGTGGACAAAGTCTAAAAGATGACTAACCTGAAGACAACGTTTGAATAAAACATGACCTAGAAAAAGAGAAGTATAGAAATTCTCGTGGTCTATTTGTACACAAGGTATGTACTAACCATTTCAAGAATACACAACAAGAAAGTATTGATGCCTCTCAAAGAACCCCATCGACTATCATCGTCAAAATACTTGGAAAAATAATTATCATTTCATACGATTATCCCAAACATCAAATTCTCAAATAAAGAATAAACAATTAGATTACGTCACTACAAGACGTATAATCTTAAGGAAGAATAGAAAGAATTCTCTCGAAATGCGATAAGCTTAATTAAACAATTCATAAACGAATCAATCTTTTGCACTAACATCAAATGTCACACATCCGTTATAAACATTCAATCATTAGTATATAAATAAAGAATCTCGCTCATACTAAGATCTATTCTGTATACAGAATGTCGAACCAAAACAATCAAGGGAATAATGATGAATCTTCAACTCATAGAAGCAACAAGGATACGACAAAACCTGCACAGGAGATTCCTGAGCAGTATCTAGTCAAAATCCAAGACATGATTCATAATGCAATGACTCCCTTCATCGATGCAATGAAAGAAGGGTCACATAAACAAAAAATAGAACATTCAAATAAATCATCGAGAACTCATCCGTATAAGAAACATTCTCATCATGAAGAAAGTGTTCATAGCTCCAACGCTGAGAGCAAACTCAATCGTAAATTCAAGAAACAACTAGTAATTCAAGGCAGTAGTTTTAAGAACTTCAAGGAATTTGGACCAAAAGAATTCTATGGCGATAAAGGTGCCATATCAGCTGTACGATGGCTTGAAGAAATCGAGTCCATTGTTATCATCAACAATTTTACTGATATTCAAAAGATTCAATACTCCTCTCAATACTTCAAAGGTGAGGCTTTGGAGTGGTAGAATACCCTGATCATGTCAAAGGGTAGAGAAACTATGTACCAATTGAAGTGGGAAGAATTCAGAGAACTGGTGTTACGAAAGTTCTCTCCCATGCATGAAGTCGATCTTATTCAAACTAAGTTTTTGAACCTCAAGGTGGAAGACACTAATCTCAGAGAATACAATACTAAGTTTCATGAGTATTGTAGATTAGTACCAAATTTGGTAATACCCGAATCCAACAAAGTAACCCGCTACATTTGGGGTTTACCTCGGGAAATTAGAGATATGGTAAGATCTCATTTGTCTCAAACCGCTGATTTAGCCATGGAATTAGCCGGTTATCTTATGAATGGTCTTATTAGAAGAGGATAAGAATGACAAAGGAAAGAGAGAAGAAATAGAGGAAAGGAAAACAAAGAAAGGCAAAGAAAAGGAGGAAGGGTCTTTTAAATATACAAGACCAATCTGCCAAAGTTGTGGCAAGAGGCATCACGGGAAATGTTTAAGACCAACAAACTTCCCCAAAGATATTCCATTAATCACATACAACTTTTGCAATAAACTCGGTCATTTAGAAGACGATTGCAAAAGGAAAACAATTGTATGTTTTAGTTGTGGAGAAAACGGACACTTCAGCTCAGAATGTCCGAATAAGATAAACAATGTTATTGGAAGTGGTGCTAAGAAAGGAAAGGCTAATATGTTAAACATACAAGATGCACCCAACCAAGAATAGAAGTAGATAAGAGTATGCCAACGAAAGTCAAGATCTAAAGGCATTAGAAATAACTAATAGTTTAGTTAGCTCTTGTAAAGTGTTTGTAATCTCGTTTAAATGAGATATTTTGTAATCATATAAGGGTATTTAAATCCCTAATGTATATAAAGAAAGATATTAGCATATAGATCATGTCTTACACAAGAATGCTAATACCTATGAAAAGAGATAGTTAAATTTAGACTATATCATACTTCATCATCTATAGAAAGATGAGTTAAAAACGAAATGGATAAATTAAACTAAGACATAAGAACATGTCTACTCAAGGAAAATCAGTTATCCGAACATTTAAAGTTCAAGAGTATAATTGATAGAAATAAACGGAAGGAATCCGTCAAGATCAAGAAATAAAGGAATGTCATTACTCAAGGATGAATATATTGATAGGTATCAAGATGAGTAAAATAAAAGAATTCGATAAACAGAATCCAAGAAGCAATCTTGTTAACATCAGTAAATGTTTAGAATACAAAAGGAAAGGTAAATAGTTAAACACAACTGGCCACTGTGCTTAGCAATTTACAATTACTGATGATATTTTGAACTATTGACTGAATATGTCATCCAAAGATATGAGTTAACAACAAATCATAGATTGCAACTATTCAAATAGTTCAAGTTAAACCCAAACGGCGGATTAGAAAAAGTCTGATGATAAATCGATAACCAAGAAATCAATCACCACGAATCTCGAGGACGAGATTCATTCAAAGGTGGGGAGGATGTAACATCTCCAAAAGTTCGATCCAAAATGGCAAGTTAGTAAAACTAAAGGGGTTTAAAAATAAAAATAAAAATCCTGATTTATTGTGTCACACCCGGCCCTGAGCGGCGGAAACAGCCGGGCGCGCGCGAGTGGGGATTGATAATTAAGCACGGGCCATTGCAAACATTTATAGTAAGATTTTCATTGCGCATGAAATGTTTAATACAAATACATTACATTGTTTAAAAATTACATAAAAACATCCAAGTATAAAATTGTTGAAGATTTCCACGCCCTATCCCCTTGCGCGGCGGGAACAACTACGCGCATCGAAGGGATAGAACTAAAATCTTCCAAAAAGCTAATTTTAGATGTTCAGCGTGAGGTGCTCTAAGTGTGACTCCATGCGCTACCTAGTTATCTCCTGAAAGACACGTAAAAACATTTGAATCAGTATAAACTGAGTGAGTTCACAAGTTTTAGTAAATATATAAATCGCATTGCATCATAGTCTTGATAAAATCATATTGAAACACATTTCTGATTTCATGTCTAAACATATACTTGATAATCCGTATGAAAAAAAAAATAGATCTGACACATATTTCTGATAAAAGTCGTTCCGCGGGCTACGCGCGATCATTACCGGAAGTGTGCTCGTCCATGCAAAGTGGCGCTGCCACTACGAGCTAAATAATATAATGCCGTCCCGCGGTTTACGCGTGGACATTTCTGAAAAACCGTGCTCGTCTATGCAAAGAGGCGCTGCCCCTACGAGCTAATCAATAATTCCGTCCCGCGGGTTACGCGCGGACGTTGTGCCGGAAAACAAGGCGCTCGTCCATGCAAAGAGGCGCGACCCCTACGAGCGGGCTCAAACCCATAGTACTGCCCCATGACCATACTAGGCACTCGTCCATGCAAAGAGGTGCGACCCCTACGAGTGGGTGGATCAAACCAGCAGTCCCTACCCTTAGAGTTCCAATGGTAAAGTGATCACTTACTCGAGTTCTAGCGCACATACATCGAAAACCTTAGATAACCGTTCGCATTGCTCATCATGAAATATAATTTAAACACATAATCGCTTGCATAGCTTGTAAGTATACCATGATAAAACATTATTTAAGTACGTGTCCCTCGCCCCGAAAACAGTTTAAAAACAGTGAAAACAGTGAAAATAGGGGCTGTGAGACTCACCTGTGGTTCTTGTTAAGGGATTAATCGAGATTCGGGTTTTCTTGGTGTTGGCCTCGGAATTGAAGGTCTAGAATGCGATTAAATAACAAGAAGATCAAGAATTAGGAGAATATAAGGGTTGGAAAGCAGATTTCAAGGTTATATTCTTGGCTTACCTGGTAACAGGATCGGAAACGAAAACAACGGATGCTTGGGAGATGATTAGTGCAAGTTGCAGTTCTTAAGAGAGAAGTTTGAAGTGTGTTTTGGGTGATAATTTAGGTTACATATTTATAGGCAAACTCAAGGGAACACAATCCCTTGCTTTAGGGGATTGTAATCTTTTCATATCTAGGTGTAATGATGATAAGGTATGGAAATTATTATTATTTATTTAAAAGTGGAGTAGTGGATAAAAGATTTTGATTTGATTTGGTCAGGACATGCAGGTCTGGGGTTGGTGAGAATAGGGTGGCTGACAGTTGACTTTTCATGTTACAGTGTGCTTTTTCAGGTACTTTTGTCAGTGTACAGTAAAAAGTGGAAAATCTCTGAAACATGCTACTGTTTCCTTTTGGGCGGGAGTAATCTCCTTACGTCTGGAGAATAGACTAAGTGTTCTGTGCGTATCACTTTGTGCGCATAGCTTTCTGCGTGAAGGACATTTCTTTGCTGCGGGTAGGTGCGTAACCTTCTCGCAGTTAGGGACATTGAGTTTCATTTGTAGATTCTCCAGGTGGTCTTGGTATTTCAACATAGTGATCAGTTATGTTGAAGTCAATTCCATCTTGGAGCTTCAGACAAACTAGCTCTCAATGTTCCCGCCATGCGGGGAGGTTAGTTCCCTTCCGCACGCGCATAAACGATTTAGGATGCACCCGCCTTAGCATCATGCGGGATGGTCAACCCATTAGACAACATAACGTTAAGGTACATGAAAACATAAAGCCAAAACATTCGCGCATGGCGCATATAACATATGCCCACGCTGGTTCTTAACATGGCGCGCTCGCGCAGGGCGCACATAATATGCCCGCGCTGACTAACATGGCGCGCTCGCGCAGGGCGCACATAACAAATGCACGCGCTGATTAACATGGCGCGCTCGCGCAGGGCGCACATAACAAATGCACGCGCTGACTAACATGGCGCGCTCGCGCAGGGCGCACATAACAAATGCACGCGCTGATTAACATGGCGAGCTCGCGCAGGGCGCATATAACATAATTACCTAATATTTAGGTTGATTACTTGGTTTAAGGGATTGGGAATTTACCGGGTGTCACATTCTCTCCCTGTTAAGCGAATTTCGTCCCGAAATTTAGGAGACGTTGCTGGCAGAAGCCATGCTCTGAAAGAGGTGTGGGTAATTCATGCGCATCTGGTCTTCTCTTTCCCAAGTGAATTCAGGCCCACGCCTCGAGTTCCATTGAACCTTTACCAACCTGATTCTGCTTCTGCGTAACTTTTGTTCTTTCCAATCGGTTACTGCTATAGGTTCTTCTACGAAGTGCAGCTGTTTGTCGATGTGAATCTCTTCCAACGGCAAAATCAACGTTTCGTCAGATAAGCACTTTTTGAGGTTGAACACATGAAACGTATCATGAACTCCACTGAGTTCGGCGGGTAAACGGAGTTTATAAGCAACCGGACCGATCCTTTCCAGGATCTCAAATGGTCCAATGTAGCGCGGATTCAACTTTCCTCGCTTGCCGAAACGGGGGACTCCTTTCCATGGAGAGACTTTCAAAAGTACTCTATCCCCTACTTGAAACTCCAACGGTTTCCTTCGCATATCTGCGTAGCTCTTCTGTCTGTCGCGCGCTGTCTTAAGGCGATCCCGTATCTGAAAAATCTTGTCTGTTGTTTCTTGGATCAATTCTGGACCAGTCATTTGCTTGTCACCCACTTCAGCCCAGCACAGTGGGGATCTACACTTGCGCCCATACAAAGCTTCAAACGGCGCAGCCTTGAGGCTTGTGTGATAACTGTTGTTGTAAGAAATTCAACCAATGGGAGATGAGTATCCTGTTGGGTTTCTATGGAATTTACAAACTTAGTTAACCGATTAACTAGTTATAATATATGCGGAAACGTGATAGACAAACTAAACATATGAACAACCTAGTTTATTCATTTCAAGATTACCAATAATCTATTTATTAGAAACCCGAAGCAAGGATCACATGATACGGGAACAACTAAACTATCAAAGCATATAAACACTTACAATCTTAACCCTTTAAGAGTTTAGTGATGGTTGAAGAAGATGATGATGAATGCAAGACTTTCAAAGGAAAACCCTCAAACGGAATATACCCCGAGCCTCCAACACGCACCGAGCTATGCTAGGAAGCTTGAACACGAAAAACCCGAGACCCGAACTTTCCCTTCTTTGGCCGTGAGCTAGAGAGAAAAGAAAGAAAGGGTGTGTTTTTTTTTTTGAAAAGATTACTTGAAAGTGTTGTAAGTATTGATCATTATATTTACATGCACACTCTTGATTAGATGTTTATACAAGTCCATACTCCATCTATGTTTGCATGTTGACAATTTTGACCAAGTGAGTGGGGTGTGGGGCCCACCCAAAATCGGCCCCAACATATTTTATTTATTTATTTATTTTATTTTTTTTTTTATGTTATATATTTTATACTTTATAAAATATATAAACACCCCATCTTTTATAAACCATTTTATAAAAGAATACATAGTTAAATAATCATTCCAATTATTTAAATAAATAAATTAACCAATTAATTATTTAATACTTTCAAGTAATTATTCAGAAACCCGTTTTTCTGAATGTGTCGTGTTCTGTATTTGTCTTAAAGATCTTATCTTAACAAATACATAATTGGTGTGTGTCTAACTCGTTATTGGGTATGACCCGACTTGGATCAAACATAACTAGCCACATTAACTTAATTATGTGTCTCGGGCATACGATATTCCAACAATCTCCCACTTGCACGAGACTCATAGGAAGTTAATGCTAATGGTGAATACCGCCTAACAACAGGTCACCACCCCTAGTGTGTTTGACTAAGTGCCATTCAATAACATCATCCCCTTCAAGTCCATACTTGATATGATATAGGTAAGTCTTATCATTATTTCCCTTTGTTACTAGATGTCCTGTCAAATCGAAGAGACATAGATTGATCATTCTCTCATTGATTTAACTTAACAGGCCTTAGACATCTAAACTCTCAACACATAAGAGGAACAAATCCCATCTTGACTGCATACATCCTTGTTGACATCTCGTATGATATCTGAGCTCTTTCTTTTATGTCATCGTGTTACCGAAAAACAAAGAAGAGAGTCAAGTTATCAGACTTGATGAAAGGTCAGATCCAATATGCATCTCAGGTCAAAGGACACAATGATACTCGCCTTTACTCAAGGATTACTTATGATCAGTTGCACTAACTCCATGCAGTGATCCTCGAGAGCGGATCATGTCCAATATTTGTATCCCACAAATATCTATGAACCTTGGTGGCAAACCTATGCCTTATATTCATCACATGAATATCATCCAATCCGGGTTCATAATAGTCTTACCTTCATACTTGTTCCCACAAGCATGATCGACTACGGACGTTTAGAACAACATAAGTCATTCATGGATTAAACATGCAAAAATAGAACATAACTCATTTAATAATTAAAACTTAATTAATTTCATGAGATACCCATTACATTCGTTCTTAAACAAACACTAAACACGGATTAAATCCACTCACTAGAATACCGAAGTCCTAATGCACAAACATGACCCTCATGCTTTGGCCTATCGAGGAGCTTCGTGAGTGGGTCCGCAATATTTTGATCGGTATGAACTTTATGAATACATATTTTTCTCTTTTCAACTTCATCCCTTATGTAGTTGAATCTGCGCTCAATGTGCCTCGTTTTCTGATGAGCACGAGGCTCCTTGATCTGTGCAATAGCACCCTCATTGTCACAGAATATCTCTAGGGGCTCCTGAATGGAAGAGATAATCCCTAGATCCATGATGAACTTTTTCATCCATGCAGCCTCTTGGGCTGCCATTGAAGCGGCGATGTACTCAGATTCTGTAGTGGATAACGCGACAACATCTTGCTTCGAACTCTTCCAAGAGACAGCGCCTCCATTTAAGATGAAAACATATCCCGACTGTGACCGAGAATCATCTCGGTCAGTTTGGAAACTCGCATCCACGTAACCCTTTACGACGAGTTCCTCCTCACCAGACCCATATATTAAAAACATATCCTTAGTCCTTCTAAGGTATTTTAATATATTCTTGACAGCCATCCAATGACTGTCACCTGGGTTGTGCTGGTATCTACTTGTTATGCTTAAAGCATACGAGACATCCGGTCTAGTGCACATCATTGCATACATAATAGATCCTATTGCCGAAGCATAAGGAACATGCTTCATCCTATCCTGCTCTTCCTTAGAGCTAGGACTTTGGGATGAGCTTAATACGGTTCCTCTAGGAATAGGCACCAAACCTTTCTTAGAGTTTTCCATCCTAAACCTCTTTAGGATTTTATCAATGTACGCACTTTGATTGAGTCCGATCAATTTCCTTTGTCTATCCCTATAGACCTTTATTCCCAAGATATATGTCGCTTCTCCAAGATCCTTAATTGAGAAACGACTACTTAACCACGCTTTAACGTTTTCCATACTTGGTATATCATTTCCAAATAAAAGTATATCATCGACATACAAAATAAGGAACATGATTATACTCCCACTAGCCCATTTATACACACACGCCTCATCACCGTTTTGGACGAAACCAAACGCTTTGATTTCTTCATTAAAACGATGATTCCACATCCGTGATGCTTGTTTCAACCCGTAGATTGATTTCTTTAACTTACAAACTTTATCAGGATTAGATGGATCGACAAAACCTTCAGGCTGAACCATATGGACATCTTCCTCAAGATATCCATTTAGAAAAGCGGTCTTGACATCCATTTGCCATATCTCATAATCAAAATGAGCTGCAATGGCAAACAATATCCTGATCGACTTAAGCATCGCGACTGGCGAGAAGGTTTCATCATAATCAATCCCTTGAGTTTGCGTGAAACCTTTTGCGACAAGTCGAGCTTTGTAAGTATCTAAATTTCCATGCATATCGGTCTTCTTTTTGAAGACCCACTTACATCCAACCAGTTTGGAGTTAAGTGGACGATCAACCAATTCCCAAACTTGGTTATCGTGCATGGATTGCATCTCGGCGCTCATGGCTTCAAGCCATTTGTCACAATCAGGTTGTGACATAGCATCTTTGTAGGAGATCGGTTCATCCGAATCAATCAAGTAGCAATCATCCACAAGAAATCCATATCTCTTGGGAGGTTGACTAACCCTACTAGATCTGCGAGCAACGTGCGTATGATCAACCATTTGATCATCTTCAACATCCTCGTGTTGAAAGCTAGTATCGACCAACTGTGTATCATCCAGTGATTCTTGAACCTCTTCAAGTTCCACTCTCTTTTCACTAGGTCCTTCCATAAGGAACCTAGTTTCTAAGAAGTATCCTTTGCGTGAAACAAACACTCTTTGTTCACTAGGATCATAGAATATATATCCTATATCATCCTTTGGGTATCCTATGAAGACACACCTGATGGATCGAGTCTCAAGCTTATTTGGGGTGTCACGTTTAACATAAACTATGCATCCCCATACCCTTAAATATGAAAAGGATGGAACCTTTCCATGCCACACTTCATAGGGTATTCGATCCACCTTTTTGGTCGGGGCCATATTCAAAATACGAGCCGCTGTGAGTAGCGCATATCCCCAAAATGATGGCGGTAGTGAGCTTCGTGCCATCATTGATCGAACCATGTCCAACAGTGTTCGATTCCTCCTCTCGGATACTCCGTTATGTTGAGGAGTTCCAGGAGGAGTGAGCTGTGAAATAATTCCACAATCTCTAAGATGACTTTGAAAAACATCACTTAGGTATTCGCCTCCTCTATCGGAGCGGAGTACCTTGATTGTTCGGTTGAGCTGATTTTGTACTTCATTTTGAAATTCTTTGAACATTTCAAAGGCTTCATGTTTGTGTTTCATTAGATAAACATACCCATATCGACTAAAATCGTCGGTAAAGGTAATGAAGTACCTTTCACTATTCCTACTAGTTGGCTTGAAAGGTCCGCATACATCCGTATGTATGATACCTAACAAATCCTTAGCCCTTTCATTTGTACCTTTGAAAGGCTCTTTGGTCATCTTGCCTTGAATACAAGATTCACACTCATCAAACGAACCTAACTCGTTTGTTTTCAAAAGACCTTTCTTTTGGAGAGTATTTATACGATTCTTGTTTATGTGTCCAAGGCGACAATGCCAAATGTAGGAATCACTCAAACCCTTTTTGAGTCTTTTAGTAGAAGTTTGATATAATGAGCTATTTGAGGTATTATCATGAACCAATTCATAAATACCGTTGTTTGGTACAGCTTTAAAATAAAAGATACCATTAGATGACACATGCATTTCCGATCCTACAAATTTAAAGTCAAAGTTACATTGTCTAAGAAGGTGCACAGAAATAATGTTCCTAGTCAAACTAGGAGCATACAAAACATTTTTTAAAACAACTTCCAAACCACTTGGAAGTGATAAAGTGAAGTCTCCTCTAGCGACCACGTGTACTCTTGCACCGTTGCCCATGAAAAGATTCACTTCGCCCTTCTTTAAGTCTTCATTCCTTTTGAACCCCTGCAACCAATTGCAAATATGAGTTCCACATCCGGTATCCAATACCCATGTGTTAGAAGAAATAAGATTTAGCTCAATATTAATCATAAAGACATTACCCGAGGTATGCGCCGCATTCCTCTTGTCTTTTAGCTCTTTTAGGTAGACCGGGCAATTGCGTTTCCAGTGTCCGGTCTCCCCACAACCAAAACAAGGATCATCCTTATGACCCCTTGGTTCCACAACCTTTTGTTTCTTTGCCATAACCGGTGATTTGCCCTTACCCTTAAGATGCATAGGGGGACCCTTCCTTTTAGCTACCTTAGCCTTAAGATTGGGTTGAGATCGATTCTTGGATCTACCTTCATTGATTTCAAACACGGGTAAAACCCTTTTGCCCATGCTCGCCTCGGCTGTTTTAAGCATTGAGTGAAGTTCTCCAATGGTTTTGTCCCACCCGTTCATGTTATAATTTAACACGAAAGTGTCGAACCTTTTCGACAAAGAGTTAAGGATCAAATCCGTTGCTAACTCATTTGAGATGGGACAATTGAGCTTAGTGAGCCGATCAATATAACTTTTCATCTTAAGTACATAAGATGAAACTGGTTGACTATCATCCATTCTACATGCATGTAAGGCTCGAACCGTTTCGAACCTTTCCACTCTCGATTGCTTAAGGAACATTTCCTTAAGTTGAGTAATCATGTCGTACGCATTATGGTTTTCGAAATCCTTTTGGATTTCGGGAACCATAGTCGCCAACATGAGGCATGATACTTGAATGGAATCTTCCGTGAGTTTGACCCAATTCATGTATTCGACCTCAGTTCCCTCTTCCGGTTCTTCGGGGATAGGTGTTTCCAAAACATGATATAATTTTTCTTGTTTTAGAACAATCCTTAAATTTCGGAACCAATCCGAAAAGTTATTGTGGTTAAGACGGTCTTTAGCAAGAATAGATCGGAGAGATACGTTTTGGACGTTAGGGATAATGTTGTCGTCGACGTGTGTGGCCATCTGCAGAATTTTAAATAAGTTCATTTTAGTGTTTTAACCTTTTAATTATTAATACCCTTTTATATATACCAAATATAATTAATAATTAAAATCTAGAATCCAACGATAAACCCGACTCCGGTTAGGTGACCTTTTTCCCTTTGTCGGTTTATCAAGGTAGTTATTCATAACAATTGCAAACCCTTTTGCAACTTCTAGAATTTATGGGACCGGTTCGAAATCATATTTCGTGTTGGCATGTTTATCCCATCAACACCCATTAGACCCCATGCTTGGGTGACCCTCTTCACATGGTTCTAATTTAAGTCGTCCTACTTGTATCAACTTGTAATATTAACATACAAATGGTTAGGTGACCTTTTTCCCATTTATATGCCAATATTACCTTAACATGTTAATTTACTCTATGCGGTTAGGTGACCTTTTTCCCACTAAGAGCTTACTAATATGTTAAGTGTTATACAAAAGGATGGTGTTTAACTTATTATCCTTAATTTTAAAGGGATTTTTAGTTTTAATAATTCTAGATATAAAACTTTAAATCATGTTCTAACATGCATTTAGAAACATGATTTTGAAACCATTTTCAAAACTAATTTATAATAAAACCATTTTTATTATGGGCGTGAGACGGCTAGTTAATAATTCCATTTTATTAAACTACGTGTCACGTAATTACCGATAATTATTAGAACCCGTTTTATGCTTTGTTAATTAATTCTATGTGACGGAGTTGATATCCTAATATCTAACAACCACACAATCAAACAATCAATCAACAAGCATACACACAATATATACTAGACACGAGCCACTAAGTTAGACCACACTTGTTAGCCGAAACAAGTGTGTGTCTTAGGTCCAATCCTAAGGGACACATGACACATGGATGTTGTAGCTCCCACTCGATCCCGCATCCAAATGCTTCGAGCATCTTCTTCAACCTTGTTGTGATCCATTGGGCTTGAACTTGGGCCTTAGCTTCCATAAGCTTCCACTTGGGCTCAATTGGTGGGCTTAGGTCCTTTTGGGCTTGAATCCCTTAATGGGCTTGTGAAACCCATTATGACCATACCCGGCCCAATTAGGCCCAAACTTCCAACTTTGCAATCTTCTTTAATTTTACAAAATTAAATGTCCTAATACATTTTTTTTATAAAATAAAGATATTACAAATTACCTATTTATTACATGCCCATATGAATAAATAATTACAAAATAGCCCCTAATTAATTATTACAAACCGATACTTTGAATAATAAATTACAATCACAACCATCAATCACAAACAAAACATCCATTTGGTCTACGGCTCGGTCTAGTACTAACAAACATAACCCGATATGTCATAGGAACCCGTTCCAAAACCCCTTGCCTTTATCGGGCCTAGCCCAACCCATTTGGGCTCGACCCAATAACAAGATTATGGGCCTCGGCCCAATTAAAAAACTGCTTGGGCTCGGCCCAAACAAAATTACATGGGCTCGGCCCAAATGACTTACATGGGCTCGGCCCAAATAAAACTTATGGGCCCGGCCCAATAACAAAAATGGGCTTCGGCCCAATTTTCACCCGAAATGGGCTTCGGCCCATTAGCCCGGTTTTTATATTTTTTTTTTTTTTTTTTGAACTTAGCCAAAAACGATAGCAAGATTAAATACAAAAATATCATGCATGTTAATTTTTGTATAAAATCTTTCAAGGGGAAAATAAAAACCGAGAACCCGAAGCTTAGTATCCCGTATCCCGGCTCTTGATGCCATTTGTTGGGTTTCTATGGAATTTACAAACTTAGTTAACCGATTAACTAGTTATAATATATGCGGAAACGTGATAGACAAACTAAACATATGAACAACCTAGTTTATTCATTTCAAGATTACCAATAATCTATTTATTAGAAACCCGAAGCAAGGATCACATGATACGGGAACAACTAAACTATCAAAGCATATAAACACTTACAATCTTAACCCTTTAAGAGTTTAGTGATGGTTGAAGAAGATGATGATGAATGCAAGACTTTCAAAGGAAAACCCTCAAACGGAATATACCCCGAGCCTCCAACACGCACCGAGCTATGCTAGGAAGCTTGAACACGAAAAACCCGAGACCCGAACTTTCCCTTCTTTGGCCGTGAGCTAGAGAGAAAAGAAAGAAAGGGTGTGTTTTTTTTTTGAAAAGATTACTTGAAAGTGTTGTAAGTATTGATCATTATATTTACATGCACACTCTTGATTAGATGTTTATACAAGTCCATACTCCATCTATGTTTGCATGTTGACAATTTTGACCAAGTGAGTGGGGTGTGGGGCCCACCCAAAATCGGCCCCAACATATTTTATTTATTTATTTATTTATTTTTTTTTTTTATGTTATATATTTTATACTTTATAAAATATATAAACACCCCATCTTTTATAAACCATTTTATAAAAGAATACATAGTTAAATAATCATTCCAATTATTTAAATAAATAAATTAACCAATTAATTATTTAATACTTTCAAGTAATTATTCAGAAACCCGTTTTTCTGAATGTGTCGTGTTCTGTATTTGTCTTAAAGATCTTATCTTAACAAATACATAATTGGTGTGTGTCTAACTCGTTATTGGGTATGACCCGACTTGGATCAAACATAACTAGCCACATTAACTTAATTATGTGTCTCGGGCATACGATATTCCAACATATCCCATCTACCTCCGAAATCGATTGCGCACGCGCGTAACATATCTTCCAATGTCTGGATTGTTCGCTCGCTTTGTCCATCTGTTTGGGGATGATATGCCGTACTCATGTCAAGACGAGTACCTAAAGCCTCTTGTAACGATCTCCAAAATCTTGAGGTGAACCGACTATCTCTATCAGAAATGATGGACACTGGGACTCCATGTTTTGAAACTACTTCTCGAATATACAATCGGGCTAACTTTTCCATCTTATCGGTTTCCTTGATCGGCAGGAAGTGCGCTGACTTAGTTAACCGATCCACAATAACCCAGATCGTGTCATAACCCCCAGGTGTCCTTGGCAGCTTGGTGATGAAGTCCATAGAGATTTGTTCCCACTTCCACATGGGAATTTCTGGCTGCTGAAGCAACCCTGATGGTTTCTGGTATTCAGCCTTCACCTTCGAACACGTCAGGCATTTACTGACATACGTCGCGATGGCGCCTTTAATATTGGGCCACCAATACAGCACTTTAACATCTTGGTACATCTTGTCTGCGCCAGGATGTACGGAATACCGCGTCTTGTGAGCTTCGTTTAATACTTGCTCGCGCAATCCTCCCTTGAGAGGGACCCATATGCGGTTAGCAAAATATCGAGTGTCGTTCTCTTTGAGCTCCAAATCCTTAATCATACCCCCAAGGGATTCGTTTTTAACAAACTCTGGTTTCAAAGCTTCTTGCTGAGCGTCTCGGATGCGGGTAGAGAGATCTGTGTGAATGGTCAACCTTAGAGCCTTGACTCGTAGCGTTTTTATTCGCTCCTTCCTACTTAGCGCGTCTGCTACCACATTCGCCTTTCCAGGGTGGTACTTAATTTCACAATCATAATCATTCAACAACTCCACCCATCTTCGTTGCCTCATGTTTAAATCCTTTTGATCAAATATATGTTGAAGGCTCTTGTGATCCGTAAAGATTATACACTTTGTACCATAGAGGTAATGGCGCCAAATCTTTAGCGCGAAGACAACCGCTCCAAGTTCCAGATCATGCGTTGTGTAGTTCTTTTCATTGGTCTTGAGTTGGCGCGAGGCATACGCTATGACTTTGTCTCGCTGCATAAGGACACATCCGAGTCCCTGATGTGAAGCGTCGCAGTAAACGATGATGTCATCCGTCCCCTCGGGCAGAGACAGAATTGGCGCACTACATAACTTCTGTTTTAACATTTGAAATGCTGTTTCCTGATTTTCGCCCCAAACAAACTTCTTGTCTTTCTGAGTTAGCGCGGTCAGAGGTAGAGCTATCTTGGAGAAGTTCTCAATGAAGCGTCGATAGTAGCCAGCTAGTCCTAGGAATTGCCTCACCTCAGTTGGGGTTTTTGGCGCTTCCCAGTTTTCGATGGCCTTGACTTTGGAAGGATCAACGTGTATTCCTTTCTCGTTTACAACGTGACCGAGAAAGTGAACTTCTCTAAGCCAAAACTCGCACTTGGAAAACTTCGCATACAACTTTTCTTTCCTCAGCAATTCCAACATCAATCTCAGGTGTTGCTGATGCTCGGCCTTGGTCCGAGAATAAATCAGAATATCATCTATAAATACAATCACAAACTTGTCCAAGTATGGTTTGCACACGCGGTTCATCAGATCCATGAATACAGCCGGCGCATTAGTTAGCCCGAAAGGCATCACTAAGAACTCATAATGGCCGTATCTAGTTCGGAAGGCTGTTTTCGGCACATCTTCCTCATGGACCCTAAGTTGGTGGTATCCGGACCGTAGATCTATCTTCGAATAATAACTGGATCCTTGCAACTGGTCAAATAAGTCGTCAATCCTCGGTAAGGGGTACCGATTTTTGACTGTCAGCTTATTCAGCTCCCTGTAGTCAATACACATTCTGAACGAACCATCCTTCTTCTTAACAAACAGTACTGGAGCTCCCCAAGGTGAAAAGCTTGGGCGTATGAAACCCTTATCCAATAGTTCCTGTAACTGATTGGATAGCTCTTGCATCTCAGATGGAGCTAGTCGATAAGGCGCTCGAGCTACTGGCGCAGCTCCTGGGACCAAATCAATACGAAACTCGACTTGTCGTGGCGGCGGTAATCCGGGCAAATCTTCAGGAAAAACTTCTGGAAATTCGCGCACTACTGGTAAGTCTTCAATTCTTCGCTCATCTCCTTTCTTCTCTACTACATGCGCCAGGAAGGCGTAGCACCCTTTCCTTAGGCACTTGCGCGCTTTTAGGCACGAAATTAGTTTCGTCGCAACTCCCCTTCTTTCCCCTTGAATCACCAAGGTTTCTCCGTTCAACAGTGGGACCCGAACCTGCTTCTCATGGCAAATAACTTCCGCGTGGTTCTCGACTAACCAATCCATACCTATCACTATGTCAAAACTTCCCAAGTCTATTGGTAACAAGTTAATATTGAACCCGTGACCTCCCATGACTATAACACATTGTTCAGTTCTTTCGTTCGCGCATAACTGCCTACCATTGGCTAGTTCTATAGTATAAGGCGTGTCTAGCCTACTGGTTGCTAAGCCTAGGGAGTTTTTAAACTCAGCAGATATAAAACTTAGGTCAGCGCCAGTATCAAATAAGACAGATGCAAAATGGCCGTTAAGCAAAAACGTACCGGTTACCACATTCGGCTCTTCTTTAGCTTCACCCGCGCCGATCACAAAAGCTCTCCCGCGAGCTTGGTTTCCCTTTTGCGGGCAATCCCGACTAAAATGCCCTGGCTTCCCGCATGCGTAGCAGTTGTCGCTCGCTCCAGCTTCTCTGACACGGCAATTCATCGTCTTGTGCCCTGGTCTGCCACATTTGGCACATTCGATTCTTGCGCATTCACCCTCGTGGTGATACTTGCATTTGTTGCACCATGGGCGAGGCCCGCTGTATCCTTTCCTTGATGGCTCCGCGGCTTGGATCGAGTAAGCCCTTACGCTCTCCTGCTTCTTGAACGGTGGTTGCTTGGAGTCGGACCCTCGGTGGTGAGAGTTCCACTTCCTCTTGGGATCAGAGGTTCGCTGCTCGATTCCGCGCGTAGTTAACATACCCGCACGGACCGTGTCCCTTGTAAGGGTGATGGCCCGCGCTACCGCCTCATCAAAGGTTGGAGGCGCTGCGGCGTTGAGCGGAACCCTAACAACAGGAGGTAACCCAAAGATATACCTCTCGATCTTCTTTTCCTCCGTGTTTGCCATGTCTGGCACCAACTGGCAAAGCTCGTTGAACCGGTTGTTGTAGGCGTCGATATCCGTTCCTACCATGGTGTGGTTCCAGAATTCCTGTTGTAGGTTCTGAATTTCTGCGCGAGAGCAGAACTTTCTCATCAACATATCCTTCAGTTCCTCCCAGGTCTTGTGGAGAGCAACTTCTCGCCCCAATGTTTTCGTTTGAAGCTTCCACCAAGTCGAAGCTGCCTCTTGGAACATGCAGGTCGCGTAAAGGACCTTCTGGTTCTCACTACATCCGCTAATGGAGAGAACTGTCTCCATCTTGTCAATCCAGTTGTAGAGCCCAATGGCCCCTTCGGTACCCTTGAATGGCCAAGGCTTACAGGCCATGAATGTCTTGTAGGAGCATCCTTTGTCCAAGGCTCCTGATTCGGGTTCTGGGGTCTCATTCTGACGACCCTGACTTGATTCGGCCTTGCTGGCCTCATGTGTTGCGATTGCTTGCGCGATTATTTCCGCGAGTTCCTCGGGTGTCATGGTAATTCCCTTGGCTTTAGTTGGAGGCATTCTCGCTTTAAAAGAGTGAAAACATATCAATCTTAGCGCATGTATTCTGAGCACATAATATTATCATTATTTACTAGACACTGTGTGACCCGTGTTCCTAAGTGTGTGTATAGTTTCTTTTGAAAATATTTCATGCGATTTCCCCCAACGGTTATAGTCTAGGTTAAAACTTCTTTTCCTAGTTCGCTATAACCAGTGCTCTGATACCAATCTGTCACACCCGGCCCTGAGCGGCGGAAACAGCCGGGCGCGCGCGAGTGGGGATTGATAATTAAGCACGGGCCATTGCAAACATTTATAGTAAGATTTTCATTGCGCATGAAATGTTTAATACAAATACATTACATTGTTTAAAAATTACATAAAAACATCCAAGTATAAAATTGTTGAAGATTTCCACGCCCTATCCCCTTGCGCGGCGGGAACAACTACGCGCATCGAAGGGATAGAACTAAAATCTTCCAAAAAGCTAATTTTAGATGTTCAGCGTGAGGTGCTCTAAGTGTGACTCCATGCGCTACCTAGTTATCTCCTGAAAGACACGTAAAAACATTTGAATCAGTATAAACTGAGTGAGTTCACAAGTTTTAGTAAATATATAAATCGCATTGCATCATAGTCTTGATAAAATCATATTGAAACACATTTCTGATTTCATGTCTAAACATATACTTGATAATCCGTATGAAAAAAAAAATAGATCTGACACATATTTCTGATAAAAGTCGTTCCGCGGGCTACGCGCGATCATTACCGGAAGTGTGCTCGTCCATGCAAAGTGGCGCTGCCACTACGAGCTAAATAATATAATGCCGTCCCGCGGTTTACGCGTGGACATTTCTGAAAAACCGTGCTCGTCTATGCAAAGAGGCGCTGCCCCTACGAGCTAATCAATAATTCCGTCCCGCGGGTTACGCGCGGACGTTGTGCCGGAAAACAAGGCGCTCGTCCATGCAAAGAGGCGCGACCCCTACGAGCGGGCTCAAACCCATAGTACTGCCCCATGACCATACTAGGCACTCGTCCATGCAAAGAGGTGCGACCCCTACGAGTGGGTGGATCAAACCAGCAGTCCCTACCCTTAGAGTTCCAATGGTAAAGTGATCACTTACTCGAGTTCTAGCGCACATACATCGAAAACCTTAGATAACCGTTCGCATTGCTCATCATGAAATATAATTTAAACACATAATCGCTTGCATAGCTTGTAAGTATACCATGATAAAACATTATTTAAGTACGTGTCCCTCGCCCCGAAAACAGTTTAAAAACAGTGAAAACAGTGAAAATAGGGGCTGTGAGACTCACCTGTGGTTCTTGTTAAGGGATTAATCGAGATTCGGGTTTTCTTGGTGTTGGCCTCGGAATTGAAGGTCTAGAATGCGATTAAATAACAAGAAGATCAAGAATTAGGAGAATATAAGGGTTGGAAAGCAGATTTCAAGGTTATATTCTTGGCTTACCTGGTAACAGGATCGGAAACGAAAACAACGGATGCTTGGGAGATGATTAGTGCAAGTTGCAGTTCTTAAGAGAGAAGTTTGAAGTGTGTTTTGGGTGATAATTTAGGTTACATATTTATAGGCAAACTCAAGGGAACACAATCCCTTGCTTTAGGGGATTGTAATCTTTTCATATCTAGGTGTAATGATGATAAGGTATGGAAATTATTATTATTTATTTAAAAGTGGAGTAGTGGATAAAAGATTTTGATTTGATTTGGTCAGGACATGCAGGTCTGGGGTTGGTGAGAATAGGGTGGCTGACAGTTGACTTTTCATGTTACAGTGTGCTTTTTCAGGTACTTTTGTCAGTGTACAGTAAAAAGTGGAAAATCTCTGAAACATGCTACTGTTTCCTTTTGGGCGGGAGTAATCTCCTTACGTCTGGAGAATAGACTAAGTGTTCTGTGCGTATCACTTTGTGCGCATAGCTTTCTGCGTGAAGGACATTTCTTTGCTGCGGGTAGGTGCGTAACCTTCTCGCAGTTAGGGACATTGAGTTTCATTTGTAGATTCTCCAGGTGGTCTTGGTATTTCAACATAGTGATCAGTTATGTTGAAGTCAATTCCATCTTGGAGCTTCAGACAAACTAGCTCTCAATGTTCCCGCCATGCGGGGAGGTTAGTTCCCTTCCGCACGCGCATAAACGATTTAGGATGCACCCGCCTTAGCATCATGCGGGATGGTCAACCCATTAGACAACATAACGTTAAGGTACATGAAAACATAAAGCCAAAACATTCGCGCATGGCGCATATAACATATGCCCACGCTGGTTCTTAACATGGCGCGCTCGCGCAGGGCGCACATAATATGCCCGCGCTGACTAACATGGCGCGCTCGCGCAGGGCGCACATAACAAATGCACGCGCTGATTAACATGGCGCGCTCGCGCAGGGCGCACATAACAAATGCACGCGCTGACTAACATGGCGCGCTCGCGCAGGGCGCACATAACAAATGCACGCGCTGATTAACATGGCGAGCTCGCGCAGGGCGCATATAACATAATTACCTAATATTTAGGTTGATTACTTGGTTTAAGGGATTGGGAATTTACCGGGTGTCACATTCTCTCCCTGTTAAGCGAATTTCGTCCCGAAATTTAGGAGACGTTGCTGGCAGAAGCCATGCTCTGAAAGAGGTGTGGGTAATTCATGCGCATCTGGTCTTCTCTTTCCCAAGTGAATTCAGGCCCACGCCTCGAGTTCCATTGAACCTTTACCAACCTGATTCTGCTTCTGCGTAACTTTTGTTCTTTCCAATCGGTTACTGCTATAGGTTCTTCTACGAAGTGCAGCTGTTTGTCGATGTGAATCTCTTCCAACGGCAAAATCAACGTTTCGTCAGATAAGCACTTTTTGAGGTTGAACACATGAAACGTATCATGAACTCCACTGAGTTCGGCGGGTAAACGGAGTTTATAAGCAACCGGACCGATCCTTTCCAGGATCTCAAATGGTCCAATGTAGCGCGGATTCAACTTTCCTCGCTTGCCGAAACGGGGGACTCCTTTCCATGGAGAGACTTTCAAAAGTACTCTATCCCCTACTTGAAACTCCAACGGTTTCCTTCGCATATCTGCGTAGCTCTTCTGTCTGTCGCGCGCTGTCTTAAGGCGATCCCGTATCTGAAAAATCTTGTCTGTTGTTTCTTGGATCAATTCTGGACCAGTCATTTGCTTGTCACCCACTTCAGCCCAGCACAGTGGGGATCTACACTTGCGCCCATACAAAGCTTCAAACGGCGCAGCCTTGAGGCTTGTGTGATAACTGTTGTTGTAAGAAATTCAACCAATGGGAGATGAGTATCCCATCTACCTCCGAAATCGATTGCGCACGCGCGTAACATATCTTCCAATGTCTGGATTGTTCGCTCGCTTTGTCCATCTGTTTGGGGATGATATGCCGTACTCATGTCAAGACGAGTACCTAAAGCCTCTTGTAACGATCTCCAAAATCTTGAGGTGAACCGACTATCTCTATCAGAAATGATGGACACTGGGACTCCATGTTTTGAAACTACTTCTCGAATATACAATCGGGCTAACTTTTCCATCTTATCGGTTTCCTTGATCGGCAGGAAGTGCGCTGACTTAGTTAACCGATCCACAATAACCCAGATCGTGTCATAACCCCCAGGTGTCCTTGGCAGCTTGGTGATGAAGTCCATAGAGATTTGTTCCCACTTCCACATGGGAATTTCTGGCTGCTGAAGCAACCCTGATGGTTTCTGGTATTCAGCCTTCACCTTCGAACACGTCAGGCATTTACTGACATACGTCGCGATGGCGCCTTTAATATTGGGCCACCAATACAGCACTTTAACATCTTGGTACATCTTGTCTGCGCCAGGATGTACGGAATACCGCGTCTTGTGAGCTTCGTTTAATACTTGCTCGCGCAATCCTCCCTTGAGAGGGACCCATATGCGGTTAGCAAAATATCGAGTGTCGTTCTCTTTGAGCTCCAAATCCTTAATCATACCCCCAAGGGATTCGTTTTTAACAAACTCTGGTTTCAAAGCTTCTTGCTGAGCGTCTCGGATGCGGGTAGAGAGATCTGTGTGAATGGTCAACCTTAGAGCCTTGACTCGTAGCGTTTTTATTCGCTCCTTCCTACTTAGCGCGTCTGCTACCACATTCGCCTTTCCAGGGTGGTACTTAATTTCACAATCATAATCATTCAACAACTCCACCCATCTTCGTTGCCTCATGTTTAAATCCTTTTGATCAAATATATGTTGAAGGCTCTTGTGATCCGTAAAGATTATACACTTTGTACCATAGAGGTAATGGCGCCAAATCTTTAGCGCGAAGACAACCGCTCCAAGTTCCAGATCATGCGTTGTGTAGTTCTTTTCATTGGTCTTGAGTTGGCGCGAGGCATACGCTATGACTTTGTCTCGCTGCATAAGGACACATCCGAGTCCCTGATGTGAAGCGTCGCAGTAAACGATGATGTCATCCGTCCCCTCGGGCAGAGACAGAATTGGCGCACTACATAACTTCTGTTTTAACATTTGAAATGCTGTTTCCTGATTTTCGCCCCAAACAAACTTCTTGTCTTTCTGAGTTAGCGCGGTCAGAGGTAGAGCTATCTTGGAGAAGTTCTCAATGAAGCGTCGATAGTAGCCAGCTAGTCCTAGGAATTGCCTCACCTCAGTTGGGGTTTTTGGCGCTTCCCAGTTTTCGATGGCCTTGACTTTGGAAGGATCAACGTGTATTCCTTTCTCGTTTACAACGTGACCGAGAAAGTGAACTTCTCTAAGCCAAAACTCGCACTTGGAAAACTTCGCATACAACTTTTCTTTCCTCAGCAATTCCAACATCAATCTCAGGTGTTGCTGATGCTCGGCCTTGGTCCGAGAATAAATCAGAATATCATCTATAAATACAATCACAAACTTGTCCAAGTATGGTTTGCACACGCGGTTCATCAGATCCATGAATACAGCCGGCGCATTAGTTAGCCCGAAAGGCATCACTAAGAACTCATAATGGCCGTATCTAGTTCGGAAGGCTGTTTTCGGCACATCTTCCTCATGGACCCTAAGTTGGTGGTATCCGGACCGTAGATCTATCTTCGAATAATAACTGGATCCTTGCAACTGGTCAAATAAGTCGTCAATCCTCGGTAAGGGGTACCGATTTTTGACTGTCAGCTTATTCAGCTCCCTGTAGTCAATACACATTCTGAACGAACCATCATTCTTCTTAACAAACAGTACTGGAGCTCCCCAAGGTGAAAAGCTTGGGCGTATGAAACCCTTATCCAATAGTTCCTGTAACTGATTGGATAGCTCTTGCATCTCAGATGGAGCTAGTCGATAAGGCGCTCGAGCTACTGGCGCAGCTCCTGGGACCAAATCAATACGAAACTCGACTTGTCGTGGCGGCGGTAATCCGGGCAAATCTTCAGGAAAAACTTCTGGAAATTCGCGCACTACTGGTAAGTCTTCAATTCTTCGCTCATCTCCTTTCTTCTCTACTACATGCGCCAGGAAGGCGTAGCACCCTTTCCTTAGGCACTTGCGCGCTTTTAGGCACGAAATTAGTTTCGTCGCAACTCCCCTTCTTTCCCCTTGAATCACCAAGGTTTCTCCGTTCAACAGTGGGACCCGAACCTGCTTCTCATGGCAAATAACTTCCGCGTGGTTCTCGACTAACCAATCCATACCTATCACTATGTCAAAACTTCCCAAGTCTATTGGTAACAAGTTAATATTGAACCCGTGACCTCCCATGACTATAACACATTGTTCAGTTCTTTCGTTCGCGCATAACTGCCTACCATTGGCTAGTTCTATAGTATAAGGCGTGTCTAGCCTACTGGTTGCTAAGCCTAGGGAGTTTTTAAACTCAGCAGATATAAAACTTAGGTCAGCGCCAGTATCAAATAAGACAGATGCAAAATGGCCGTTAAGCAAAAACGTACCGGTTACCACATTCGGCTCTTCTTTAGCTTCACCCGCGCCGATCACAAAAGCTCTCCCGCGAGCTTGGTTTCCCTTTTGCGGGCAATCCCGACTAAAATGCCCTGGCTTCCCGCATGCGTAGCAGTTGTCGCTCGCTCCAGCTTCTCTGACACGGCAATTCATCGTCTTGTGCCCTGGTCTGCCACATTTGGCACATTCGATTCTTGCGCATTCACCCTCGTGGTGATACTTGCATTTGTTGCACCATGGGCGAGGCCCGCTGTATCCTTTCCTTGATGGCTCCGCGGCTTGGATCGCGTAAGCCCTTACGCTCTCCTGCTTCTTGAACGGTGGTTGCTTGGAGTCGGACCCTCGGTGGTGAGAGTTCCACTTCCTCTTGGGATCAGAGGTTCGCTGCTCGATTCCGCGCGTAGTTAACATACCCGCACGGACCGTGTCCCTTGTAAGGGTGATGGCCCGCGCTACCCGCCTCATCAAAGGTTGGAGGCGTTGCGGCGTTGAGCGGAACCCTAACAACAGGAGGTAACCCAAAGATATACCTCTCGATCTTCTTTTCCTCCGTGTTTGCCATGTCTGGCACCAACTGGCAAAGCTCGTTGAACCGGTTGTTGTAGGCGTCGATATCCGTTCCTACCATGGTGTGGTTCCAGAATTCCTGTTGTAGGTTCTGAATTTCTGCGCGAGAGCAGAACTTTCTCATCAACATATCCTTCAGTTCCTCCCAGGTCTTGTGGAGAGCAACTTCTCGCCCCAATGTTTTCGTTTGAAGCTTCCACCAAGTCGAAGCTGCCTCTTGGAACATGCAGGTCGCGTAAAGGACCTTCTGGTTCTCACTACATCCGCTAATGGAGAGAACTGTCTCCATCTTGTCAATCCAGTTGTAGAGCCCAATGGCCCCTTCGGTACCCTTGAATGGCCAAGGCTTACAGGCCATGAATGTCTTGTAGGAGCATCCTTTGTCCAAGGCTCCTGATTCGGGTTCTGGGGTCTCATTCTGACGACCCTGACTTGATTCGGCCTTGCTGGCCTCATGTGTTGCGATTGCTTGCGCGATTATTTCCGCGAGTTCCTCGGGTGTCATGGTAATTCCCTTGGCTTTAGTTGGAGGCATTCTCGCTTTAAAAGAGTGAAAACATATCAATCTTAGCGCATGTATTCTGAGCACATAATATTATCATTATTTACTAGACACTGTGTGACCCGTGTTCCTAAGTGTGTGTATAGTTTCTTTTGAAAATATTTCATGCGATTTCCCCCAACGGTTATAGTCTAGGTTAAAACTTCTTTTCCTAGTTCGCTATAACCAGTGCTCTGATACCAATCTGTCACACCCGGCCCTGAGCGGCGGAAACAGCCGGGCGCGCGCGAGTGGGGATTGATAATTAAGCACGGGCCATTGCAAACATTTATAGTAAGATTTTCATTGCGCATGAAATGTTTAATACAAATACATTACATTGTTTAAAAATTACATAAAAACATCCAAGTATAAAATTGTTGAAGATTTCCACGCCCTATCCCCTTGCGCGGCGGGAACAACTACGCGCATCGAAGGGATAGAACTAAAATCTTCCAAAAAGCTAATTTTAGATGTTCAGCGTGAGGTGCTCTAAGTGTGACTCCATGCGCTACCTAGTTATCTCCTGAAAGACACGTAAAAACATTTGAATCAGTATAAACTGAGTGAGTTCACAAGTTTTAGTAAATATATAAATCGCATTGCATCATAGTCTTGATAAAATCATATTGAAACACATTTCTGATTTCATGTCTAAACATATACTTGATAATCCGTATGAAAAAAAAAATAGATCTGACACATATTTCTGATAAAAGTCGTTCCGCGGGCTACGCGCGATCATTACCGGAAGTGTGCTCGTCCATGCAAAGTGGCGCTGCCACTACGAGCTAAATAATATAATGCCGTCCCGCGGTTTACGCGTGGACATTTCTGAAAAACCGTGCTCGTCTATGCAAAGAGGCGCTGCCCCTACGAGCTAATCAATAATTCCGTCCCGCGGGTTACGCGCGGACGTTGTGCCGGAAAACAAGGCGCTCGTCCATGCAAAGAGGCGCGACCCCTACGAGCGGGCTCAAACCCATAGTACTGCCCCATGACCATACTAGGCACTCGTCCATGCAAAGAGGTGCGACCCCTACGAGTGGGTGGATCAAACCAGCAGTCCCTACCCTTAGAGTTCCAATGGTAAAGTGATCACTTACTCGAGTTCTAGCGCACATACATCGAAAACCTTAGATAACCGTTCGCATTGCTCATCATGAAATATAATTTAAACACATAATCGCTTGCATAGCTTGTAAGTATACCATGATAAAACATTATTTAAGTACGTGTCCCTCGCCCCGAAAACAGTTTAAAAACAGTGAAAACAGTGAAAATAGGGGCTGTGAGACTCACCTGTGGTTCTTGTTAAGGGATTAATCGAGATTCGGGTTTTCTTGGTGTTGGCCTCGGAATTGAAGGTCTAGAATGCGATTAAATAACAAGAAGATCAAGAATTAGGAGAATATAAGGGTTGGAAAGCAGATTTCAAGGTTATATTCTTGGCTTACCTGGTAACAGGATCGGAAACGAAAACAACGGATGCTTGGGAGATGATTAGTGCAAGTTGCAGTTCTTAAGAGAGAAGTTTGAAGTGTGTTTTGGGTGATAATTTAGGTTACATATTTATAGGCAAACTCAAGGGAACACAATCCCTTGCTTTAGGGGATTGTAATCTTTTCATATCTAGGTGTAATGATGATAAGGTATGGAAATTATTATTATTTATTTAAAAGTGGAGTAGTGGATAAAAGATTTTGATTTGATTTGGTCAGGACATGCAGGTCTGGGGTTGGTGAGAATAGGGTGGCTGACAGTTGACTTTTCATGTTACAGTGTGCTTTTTCAGGTACTTTTGTCAGTGTACAGTAAAAAGTGGAAAATCTCTGAAACATGCTACTGTTTCCTTTTGGGCGGGAGTAATCTCCTTACGTCTGGAGAATAGACTAAGTGTTCTGTGCGTATCACTTTGTGCGCATAGCTTTCTGCGTGAAGGACATTTCTTTGCTGCGGGTAGGTGCGTAACCTTCTCGCAGTTAGGGACATTGAGTTTCATTTGTAGATTCTCCAGGTGGTCTTGGTATTTCAACATAGTGATCAGTTATGTTGAAGTCAATTCCATCTTGGAGCTTCAGACAAACTAGCTCTCAATGTTCCCGCCATGCGGGGAGGTTAGTTCCCTTCCGCACGCGCATAAACGATTTAGGATGCACCCGCCTTAGCATCATGCGGGATGGTCAACCCATTAGACAACATAACGTTAAGGTACATGAAAACATAAAGCCAAAACATTCGCGCATGGCGCATATAACATATGCCCACGCTGGTTCTTAACATGGCGCGCTCGCGCATGGCGCACATAATATGCCCGCGCTGACTAACATGGCGCGCTCGCGCAGGGCGCACATAACAAATGCACGCGCTGATTAACATGGCGCGCTCGCGCAGGGCGCACATAACAAATGCACGCGCTGACTAACATGGCGCGCTTGCGCAGGGCGCACATAACAAATGCACGCGCTGATTAACATGGCGAGCTCGCGCAGGGCGCATATAACATAATTACCTAATATTTAGGTTGATTACTTGGTTTAAGGGATTGGGAATTTACCGGGTGTCACATATTGACCCATCGCGTATAGCCAAAGAGGCCATCGCGGTACGCGATGGTCCTTGATGACACTTCAACACGTGTCGCTCGGAGGTGACACGTGGCAGACGACGCGACACGTGGCAGGCCACGTGTCAACACGTGGCAGAGGGTGGTTAAGACGGTGACACGTGCCCGCCAAAAAGAAAGGTTCCATCGCGTATCACGATGGGACCACTTTTCAGCTATAAATAGGACGTCCCATGGCTCATTTCCATTACACCACCCCACTCTCTCTCTACAAACTTTCTCTCTCTACCTCGATTTCCGTGCCACCGACCCGAAAACTATAACCTCATAATCCGCACCATATACCGACGACACCTCGAAGTTCGTAACGACAATCCCGACGACCGGCGCACCTCGTTTTGCGTGCCGACCTCGAAATGCGGAACGACCTCGTAAACCGTGTCGACCCGAGACGACCCAATATTCTGCCTCGAAGTACGTGCACGACCCGACGACTCCCAAATGTTGCCTCGCAAGCGTCGAAGTGTTGCCCGAGAATCTAGAAAATAATAACCTAAGCAAGGTATGGGTTCTGCCCAAATAAAATATTATTATTCCAAAGGCTTAGACCCTAGTCGGGGGTATAGCCTAGACCTTGATCAAAGTATAACAACTAAATAAAATTTCTTTATAATTAAGAAATACAAAATGGTCTAAACAAAGATTATAGTAAATATATAGTTTCTTTATGATTGAGAAACTTAAGGTTATAGTTAAGATAGTGTTTCTTTATTTTTAAGAAACATAAGACTTAACAAACAAAGGTTATAGATAAATGACATTTCTTCTTAAAGAAGAAACATATCATAGACATTTCTTCTTGAAGAAGAAACGTAGCACATGGTTAGCAAATAAAGAGAAGGAATTCATATCAAACATATTTTATTCAAACAAAAGATTAATCAAGGTTTAAGCTGTCAAAACCAGACTAAAGGTCTGTAGCCGGATTAAGAGACGATCCGGGTACTTTCATAAACCTATTTTATTATATGTCAATCATACAATCATTCATTCATTCATTCACAAAGGTTTTCAAACGAGATCACCACATCATTCAGAACAGACAATCACATGTGAATACATTAAACCTTTTTCAGTCAAGATAAACGGGTTGTTTATCTTAAACAAAGACAGTCAAATAAAGATTTATGGGATTACGTGTTCCCTATTAAAATACAAGATAGAAAATAAAAACAACTCAGAACGAGTACACATGTGTCTGGATCCAAACATAATCAATCTAGTCTATCAGTCAAGGCTACGTGGCCGCAGACTAGAGGTCATAATAAAAGTTCTCCAAAGGGTGTCAATTCCCGGAGAACCGTAATTGTGTGTATGGCAGTGGCACAATCCCAGAAATAATAGACGTTTCTACTGAGATTGTTTCATGAAAACTATCTTGTCAGTCAAAGAAAGATGTATAAAATGTTTTTAGAGTCAACGATTCACCAGCATATTGCTGACGTATTTCCCCCCCAAATATTACAGGAATTAAAGTTAGCACATGTAGCATGAAATTATAGCCAGCTCATGGAGATAGATGCTCGCAAGGTAGAGATGACTCAATATTTTAAATTATTAAAATATTGTAAACAATATTTAAACAATGTTTTATAAATAAAACAAAGGTTTGAAAATCAAACTCTTGAATATTTATTATTCAAGAAGCTTTATATTAAATTAAATATTTTGTTATATTTTACAAATAAACTAATGTTTCAAAACATAAATTAATATTTTATTATAAACTAAAGACTTCCGCTAAAACTCTGATATATTTTCAAAGCATGTACCAACTATTGGTCACACGCCTAGGCCCTAAGTGCGGGTGTGACAGTTTTATAAATAAACTAAAGGTTTATAAATTACTATTAAAACTAAAGGTTTTAAAGTAAAAAGAGATTTTGGAACTAAAGGTTCATCGAGATAAATAAGACTAAAGGTCTTAAGCCGGATTGTATATCCGACTAATAAAAAGTTATACTCGTATTATAGGTGCGAGATAGCAAGGAAAGACTCACGGACGGTGTTGGAAGCCGATCCCATTTGAAAGGTGAATACGCCCCACTTTTTATAAACTTGTTTTCAAACAAATCAAATGTGTTATGTGTAAAAACTTTACTTGAGGCTACGTGTCTCTAAAAACATTGTAAATAAGAGTATGAGCCTAGCCCTCAGGCTGTAGTATACGTTTGTCTGGATCCTTACATATGTGGTATGCGGTGGGCACATCGCACCACGCCTGGTCACGACCTCCAGCCACGATGGGCCGAACCAAAGTATGTTCGAGTGAGAATGACCTTGTGTATATATATGGTACCTAAGTACGTCGAAACGCTGCGGTGTTTTGCTTGGGTGACCTAGTGTAGAGACTCGAATTTATAATGATATTGTTTAACTTAATTATTCCTAAGCCAAGATGGGCCGAGGCTTACGTAGTCACGAGGGGTAATTAAGTAAATAAAATATTTTTGCGTCAGCATATTCACCAGCATTCGTTGCTGACATATTTTCTAATATTTTGCAGGTAACCAAGATTAGAGCTTGAAGGACGAAGAGCTCAAGAATCCGATGGCTCAGATCATCATCATCATCGTACTCAGTATATCACACCAATAGCAATGCTATGGTAGGGTCTGAGGAGGGTAAGATGTAGACAGCGTTACCTCTATCCCATAGGGATAGAGAGGCTGCTTCCGGTGAGACCCCCGGCTCGATAGTAGTTTTGCATCAAGCCTTGGACATAAGGCACATAGCACTCAATCATCGGGACACCGGCTGATCGGTGCATGTGCCCTTGTCTTTCGGCTATCAACGCCACCACATGATGCCTGATTAACCTTCCGCCACTTTTAACGTTATTTTCACGAGATCAGTAAAATAACGTCAAAATTAGTGCAATTTTACTTTTGCCCACCCGAGGGTTCACACATATATACATTATACACATATATACATTATATATCCGATGGCTCAGATATTTTGTTTAAATATTAAAATATGATGTTTTTGGTTAAACTTATAAACAAGTAAATCTAAACGAGACTTTTTGTCTTGTCTATTGTAATGTAAATATTTTAACCCGCATTAACCCGCAACTTTGATTATTAAAGTCTTTCGTATTAACCCGCAACTCTGATTAATTTACAAATGTGGTACCAACTATGGATCATGCTCCTAGGCCTAAGATAGGGGTGTGACAACAAACGAAACACGAAACGTATCTCATACATAAGTTTTATGTGTCGAGTCTAGGGACTCACTTGTAGTATAAATACTTAGAAAATCTCATTTTTGTTTTAGAGCACTAGTGAAGATTTTCTATGACGCACACCTCTCTCGAAATCCTTTTTGTTATCTTCGCACACAGTGAGTTTCACGGCCCCTTTTACTCTTTTTAAACGCTTTTATTAGGGGGAGATAACATACTCTAACGCTTTAGATTTTGTTAGTCTATATATATATATCACTTGTAAGGCTAAGTGGCAAACAAACCAACAAAGTCCTTCTGAACATCGAACCGGTTAATATTTGGATAATAGCGAGTCACCTTTGAGTAGTACTACTGGGTTTGACAAACCCCACCCAATTCTAAACTCGACTGTAGGTCGAGTGGGTGTAATTTTGGGTAACACATTTACCATGGTTGTGGTTGACATTGTGGCAAGGAAATCGTTAAACAGTCAGCTTCGGTGTCGAAAACTTAGTAATGCATGCTTGATAGGTTAGCTACCTATTGATATATAATTGACTTAACACTATCTGGTAACGCTAAAACGCAAACGCTTTATTTGTATAAACTTGTGAACTCACCAACCCTGTGTTGACACTTTTAGTATGTTATTCTCAGGTAGCCGAGGCGGGCGCGCGGTATAGGACATGCATACGCTAAACACCATTGCTTTAAACTTCTTTTAATTTTTATCTTGATAACTTGGGTTTTTAAGTCGTCCTGTGTGGCGCAACTTTTTGGTTTACAATTTACACTTCCGCATATCATTTAAGACTTGATGTCTTGTTGGTTTTGAAAACTTTAAATATGGTGTTTGATTATAACTAATGATTCCGATCCTGTAAGTTCACACCATCTAACGGTAAAACTACGTTAATGGATTTTGAGGGTGTGACACTAACTGCGAAAATAAACAAACAAACTGTTACAAACAAAGCATTGAGTTTCTAAGACACTCGACCCCAAACAAGATGCACCTTACGATTACGACTAGAAAACAAAAAACAACAAAAAAGAACTAGGAACAATCGAATAAAAAAAGTTTTTTTATTGAGATCCTGAATGCAAAAACCCATTTTGTTTCGCACTCTCTAAATGAACCACTAAAGCCAAAGGATAGTCTCTACAACATCTCTTTTAGTACAGTGAAGCGAAATAAACCATTGATAGAGAATTCTAATATTTGTTAACTGGAAAATCAAGCTCTAGCCAACTCCCAATAACATCCAAAATCTTGGATTCATAATGACTTCTCCAAAAACATGATCCAAAACTTCAAATAATTGCATACATGACGTAAAATAGATGGAACATCCAAACATTTGGAACTCAATTTTTATCTCATTGGAAACGATCCAAAAACATACGCCACACTAGGATATTAACCTTCATAAGCAAAAATATATTCCATTTATTGACATGAATACCATCCGGAAGAAAATCCCGGCTCATGTAATTCCTAATGGCCATCATAAACTGGGTCGGCGTTATTTCGGTCCTTATCAAATTCATGCTAAGATTGGCCTGGTTGCATACAAGCTCGATTCACCCACTGGAGCAAAAATCATAATGTTTTTCATGTTTCGTTGCTGCGGAGGTGTCTCGGTAAACCGGACCAGCAGGTAACTCCCCTGGATTTAGTTGATTCTTCCGCCACTCTAATGCTTCAACCGTTTGCTATTTTGGCTCATGGAGAAATTATACGGGCTGATCGATCAGTGGTCCAATGTCTTGTCCATTGGGAAGGGTTAACTTCTAATGAAGCCACTTGGGAGGACAAAGATATTTTGTGTAAATCATTTCCAGATCTACACCTTGAGGACAAGGTGGTTGCTAAAGGGGAGGGTAATGTTGTGACCGGATCGACAGCTCAACAAGTCAAACCGGGTGCATTAAGAAGAAGTGACTGTGCGAGAAAATTACCCGCTAAGCTAAGAGAGTGAAAGATTGCTGCCACGTCACATTTATTTAATTAATTAATTGATTCGTCTTTATATGGAAATGTAGGGTGTGTGAGTGACGACAAGAATGATGTGTGAGTTTGTTATGCTTCTTCTCTCTCTCTCTCTCTCTCTCTCTCTCTCTCTCTCTCTCTCTCTCTTTTGTATTCCCAACCCCTTTCTATCAATCTAATTTCATTAACCCTAAATTGTGTGAGCTCTGTTTTATTTCTTTCATTTAAAATTCATATACAATTTAGATCTAGTTACTCCAGAGAGAAAATTGTAATTCTATCTATTTTTTTTTAAAAGTGCTTTTATGCATTTCAATGTTTAAGGTAAGATGTACCGTTTTTATAGATTTTAATGCATTTATGGGCTATTATATTACAACGTTTTATAATTAGCAAATATTAAACGTTTTTTTAGTGTTGCTTTTTTTTTTGGTTAGAGATCGCTTAAAAAAAAAAAAGCTAAAAACGTCATGTTTAGAATAATTAAATTCTTTTTTGATAAAAAAAAATAATTAGAGTAAAAAGTTAAAATATGTCATTAAAGAAATAATTAGAGTAATTTTTGAACGACAAAAGTTACTTTTATTCTACTTTAAACTAATAATATACCCTCAAATAAAAATTAAAATAAAAATAATTGTTTTGTGAGAAGTATAATTAGAATTTAAAATAAAACACACACCTAAATTGAACACTATATCATATAAATTAAAAACTATACACTTTTTAAGAAACTATCCATCCTAACCACTAGATCTTAAATACAAATACCTAGATTTATTCTTATTTTTCTTACAAGACTTTTGTTTTTTTTTTTACATTAACCCTACTCATATATTCCTTTGCATAAGTCTGAACCCGTGACCTCCTCTAAAAACCATTTAAAAAAGACAAAATTACCGGAAACATCCTCTACACATATACTCTTTAATTTGCCTCTAACATTTAAAAATCACACTAAACAATTTATACAATTTTTCAATCGGTATTTCATCCTTTACCACCAACTAATGATGTGCATCTATTTTAGTCCTTTATTGCTAATTGGATGCCTTAATTTATGACCTTGATTTAGCTCCTTGATTGTATATAACCAAGCTTTATGTCGGGGTGAGTTATAGTAAAACCAAATAGTTTTCTAGGATGAGTAATAATAAATCAAGGTTTATGGATATAGTGATTGAGATTGATAGTTTGCAAAATACCAAATAGTTTCCTAAGATCTTGGATTTAGGTTACATAATTTTCTAACTCTAAATTTTATGTTCTTCCTACTCTTCCTACAAAACTATGTATTTTTATTTTAACCCTGTCCATCGATAATTCAATAAAAAACATTATTTTCTTATCACATATTTTGCCATAACAAAAATGTTATGGCATCAAAGCTTTCTTAGATTGGTATATATTTATAACTAGCTGAAAAAATATATAGTCTATTAAATTAATCAAAAAAATAAATTGATATATTTAAAGCATATATTTATAATTTATAAATTTATATGACAATTTACAATAATAATAATAATAATAATAGATAAATGGATTGATTTAAAAAAAATGGATCAACTTTTAAGCATAAATTAATGATTTAATAATTAAAAAAATTGCTTTATAAAATGAAAGCATATTCGATTTTTGTTTTTTATAATCTTCAACAATATATATAGTAAATATGTTAATGATAACATTTTAAATTACATGTTATATTTAATCTTTAATCTTTAACAAACGTGGTTTGTTGTTTATTTTTGGATTTCATCAAATATTTTGAAATATAGTAAAATAATATGTTAATATTTATTTTTATAAAAATGTATAAATAAAATGTAAAAGGAAAGTGAAAACGAACATATATTATATACGGTCAATTAAAAGATTTCATCAAGTATTTTGGAATATATAGTAAAATAATATGTTAATATTTATTTTTATAAAAATGTATAAATAAAATGTAAAAGGAAAGTGAATACGAACATATATTATATATGGTCAATTAAAAGATTTCACCAAGTATTTTGGAATATAGAGTAAAATAATATGTTAATATTTATTTTTATAATAATGTATAAATAAAATGTAAAAGGAAAGTGAATACGAACATATATTATATGTGGTCAATTAAAATTTGAAAGGAAAAAAATTGTGAGGTTTAACCATGAACTGACATGTGTCACAATTATTTTACATTATTAGAATATGTAGATTTGTCCTACCTATCAATGGATCATGAATCAAAATAATTTTGACAAATGGGTTATAATTTCTCTTACAATTCTATAATCTCTCATCTCATTTATCACATATCCATAGGTAATGGGTCAAAACAATTTTGACAAATGTTGTATTGAGATTTTTTTTTAAATTTGTAAACTTAAGATTCTAAACTTCTTATTTTTTGTGTTATATATTTTATTTTCTTTTTATCTTTTATTCATTTCTTTTAAATAAAAGACATTTTTTATTTTATTATTCGACAAATCCCGTGTAATATACGGGTTTAAAAGCTAGTAACTAAAAAGCAAAAACACACAACCCCTAAACTGCCACCACGGTAGACAGCACAAAAAGAAAAGACAACGATCAAGAAGTCTTGAGTCATGATACTCCATACTATATTCATGCCCTGAGCTGCCCAAAACAAATGCGTGTAAATGAGGTGCTAACCCATGGAAATTATAAGAGACCTGCTGTAGATGCTACTGAAGCAAGTTCGGTTGCTCCGATTGACCGTTGAACAATATCAACAGTTTATCAACTTCTTTGGTAATAAAAAGTGGTGAGGCAAAGTTAGAAAACACACTAATGGAAAATTTGGTAACGAAGGTAAATGAGTGATTGACTTTGGAGCCATGATGTACATCACACATATTGGTTCCTTACTTAAAAATAAAACAAAGAAAACTTACGAATCACCAGTAACTATACCCAACGGGGAATTCATTGCCATTGAGGAACGAGAGGACCATAATTAAAGATGTTCTTTATGAGCCAACCACTACTACAATAGGCAAAAGCAACCAAAATTTGCGACCAACCATAATGGTCGCAATATTAGTGACCGCGTTTGTGACTATAACAAACCAAAAATAAATGAAAGGAAAAAGTAAGGAAATGAAAGAAGAAAATTTCATCCCACATTGGTGGAAGAAAGAAAAGGAGAAGCTTCCACCATTGTATAAAAAGAAGTGTAAGTCATTGTCCCACATCGCTAAATTATAAAACTAGTGAGTTCTTTATAAGGAAAAAAAACTCATATGTTAATGTTCTTATAAGACAATCACACTCAGTGGTCCTAGCGGATGGTGCATGCAAGCAAGCCCGAACGCGCACGGGCTCGGACGAAGTGCGATGGGTGCAACGTGGCGCACTTTGCACTTCGCACGCTCGCATCGTCGCGACAGGTTTAAATTAGCCTCATCGCGTTACGTGATTACCTATTAAGGTAACACATCGCGTATCGCGACGTGGAGGTTACGCAGATGAGACACGTGGCGTGCCACGTAGCATTCCTAGGGCTGACTCGGCGAAGCTATAGATTCTTTGCGATACGCGATGACTTTATGTATGTCCGTCGCGTATCGCGATGGGCTCCAGAAATTCCTGTAATTAGGTTGGAATTGAGACATTCATTTCTCGTCCAAAACTTTTTTTTTCTCTATGAATTTTTATACATATATATATATATATATATATATATATATAAGTATTTGGTATAATACACGAGTATCGTAGCGATATCCTATCCGTTCGAAAGAAACTTATATACGTGAATCCAAAAGCTCTGCCTATTAAGGTAAGACATTGTGTCATCGTGTAAAGTTTCTATTCTCGTGATTTTCGTTATGATTATTGGTTTTATACTAATCTAGATATACTACATTGTGTTTATCCTAGGTGCTTAATACCAAGAGGTGTTCTTTAATTGTAAACTTGCTAGGTGAGACATTCGAGTTTTTGTATCACTCACATTTGCGTGAGACAACTGTTTTTCCGACACTGTCATGATAATTTCAAAACCTATAAAACTCATGACAAATGGTCTAAATGTTTTTAAATATAGTTCTAAAGTATTTTAAATACATTACAGTGATTAAGTCTCTGTAGACTTACGGGATGGTTATTACTGGTATTGTGGGGTTTTGTTATACAAGGCTTGCCTACTGGGCTATTACACATTACTTATTGGACAAGTGTTAGCCAATAACTAATATGACCACAATCATAGATATGGTCGAGTGACAAGTGCCTTTCGGTAATTTGTAAGCAACAGATGTAAAAACATCTTAATGCTGTAAATGTAAATGTGTCATTTACAAATGAATGTACTCACCAGTATTTCTTGCTGATCAAATATTTTAAACATGTTTCAGGTGACTTGTTAGAAACAAAGGAATGATGCCTGCGGGCTTCTAACTTAAATAAGTGGCTTGTCACAAGAATAAAGAAATGTGTTTTGTAAATTAGGGTTTATCCCTATAAAGTTTATGTTTGTATCAAAATGGATTAAATTTTCAGTTTAAACATGATGTTTTTATAACTCTGATAATTTTTCCTAACTACGGTTATGATGAAATATTCCGCTGTAAAATAACTTAATAAACACCAATTCTACCAATAAATGTTCACGGCTTCACTCCCAAGGTATAGGGGTCGGGGGCTGTGACAGCTGAAGTGGTATCAAAGCCACTGGTTTAAGTAATATGGGTATTTTAATAATACTTAATTTTAAAATTAAGAGTTAGGAAATACATGCATTAACCTATGTGTTGACCATACAGATAAGATTCTAACCATACGTAAAAATAAATACTATTTTCCTTTGGAGTTCGTTGCTTTATTGTTTTTGCTTAACAGCATGAGTGAGCTCATAAAAGCATTCGAAAACATATCCGTTAACACTACGGATATGGAATAAGGACAATCCAGTGAACAAAACCCCGAACCCATGGTCTTTCAAGCACAACCCATGGAACAACCTGTAGAAAAACCAAATCCCAAAAGAAGAAGAAGGCTCAAAGACTGACAAAGAGGGTTGAGAAAAAATAAGAAAGGAAGAACCTCAGTCATACAACCACCACCACAGCCTGAACCACCAACTCAACCACAACCAACTCAACCATAACTAATTGAACCACCACCAACATTATCACAACCCCCCCTTCAACGATACCAATGCAGGAGCGCCTAGGCAGATGTCTAGATGAGTGTGAAATCTTTCAGCCAATATTCAATGATATTGGTGTAGCAAGCTCCAACAACCTTAACATGCCATCCTAGAACCCAAATAGTACACTCCTCCCTGATGATGTTATCAACCAAGCCCAGTTAGAAGAATGGTGGACGAATGACTGGCAGTATCAAACAATGATAACAAACCCATATGCACCATTCCAGGCTGAAACCTCAAACTACCCCAATATGACACCGGAAATGACGACACAGCTCCGTCACTACGGGGAAGAATTGATAGATACCGGGAATATACTGAGAAATATAGGGGAGAACTTAACCTGGAAATACTATGACCAAGAACCATATATATAAACCACATATATAATATTTATATGTTCATTATCGTAATTTCGTTGATAAAAAAAGTGTGTATGTATATAAGAAAAGTGTGTAGTGACGCATATATATAAAGTGTGTAGATGTAAAATATAGTGATGCATATATATAAAAAAGAGAGTAATGTCAAAGATCGACGATTTTGACATATTCTGTGCCTATGTGTTATTTTATGCTTATGTGTTATTAATATCTTGTTTACCTTATTATTTGATTACGATATTAATAATTCCTTTCTTGTATGTAATTCATATGTCGAGTGAGCACAATCACGAAAACGAGCACAATCACGTAAACGAGCACAATCACGAAACGAGCACAAGGAGCATAATCATGAAATTCACAATCAAGAAAATCGTTTGAATATGAATGCTATTGAAAATATGATAGCTCAGAAAATCACTGAAGCAATTCCTTTAATTGCTGATGCTATTAGCAACCTGTTTCTGTAATTAGGCATAAGACTGAGAGTAATAAACGAAAGTCTAACACTGGGGCTAGTAATAGGGTGAATGGAGGAAATAGCAACCCATTACCCAAAAAGTCAAAAGTTCACGGTTGTACTTACAAGGATTTCTTGGCCTGTAAACCAACTGAATTCTCTGGAAATGAAGGACCTATTTCAGCGCTACACTGGTTAGAAAAGACAAAAGCCATCATAAGAATCAGTAAATGTGCTGAAGAAGATAAAATATTGTATGCTTCTAACCTCTTCATTAATGAAGCAATAGAATGGTGGAACACAGTCCTCCAGTCAAAGGAAGTCACATCGTCTATACTATGACCTGGGAAGAATTTAAAGAAATAGTAGAAAGAAAATTTTGTCCTCCTCATGAAAGAGAAAAGATTGCTACTATGTTCTTAAATCACAAGATGGAAGGTGTGAAGTGTCGTGAGTATACGCCAAAATTATTCGAATATGCAAGAATGGTACCAGCTTTGGCTTCGCCAGAATCAGTACTAATTTCTCATTATATTTTGGGATTAGTAAGTGAAATCCGTGATCTAGTAAAGTCATCTAGACCTTAGACTATTGAAAAAACAGTTGAGCTAGCTAATACCTTGACAGACGGATTAATCTGAACTCAGGAAGAAAACAAAAAGAAAGATCTAGCCCAGAAAATTACCCAAGAATTTCAGAAGAAAGGAACATGGCAATCTTATGCTCATCCTTTCTGTAAAATTTTCAAAAAAATGCATTCAGGGATATGCGCTTTTAAGAAAACTAAGTATTGCAATTATTGCAAAATGGCTGGGCATACGGATGAAGAATGTAGGAGAAAAGAAAGCCGTGTTTGCTATAACTGTGGAGAACCTGGCCACATCTGTCCATAATGTCCAAAGCAGATAAAAGTGCCTGACAACAAATCAAAGAACACAGATGGACCTAAGACGAATTAACGAGCTTTTCAGCTTACTGCACAAGAAGCAGCAATGATTCCAGACGTCATTGCGGGTACCTTCCTTATCAATAACGTTTACGCTAAAGTATTGTTTGATTCTGGAGTAAATCAAAGTTTTATAAACAAGAAGTTCTGCCAAGCCCTAAATCAACCATTAACCAAACTTAATCAAGTCTGCACGGTAGAAATGGTCGATGGAAATTCCATTCATATTCATGAAGTACTTCAAGAAGAAAACATAAACTTACTAGGCTGCAAGTTAAAGCAAATTTACTCCCAATGATTTGGCTGGATTCGATGTCATAATAGGAATGGACTGGTTAGAAGCCAATCATGCTCGAATCCTATGTAATACAAATTCTATTGAAATTCGCACGCCAACAGGAAAAATCATTACCATTCAAGGAGATAAAATGCTCAAGCCTAGAAAGTTCATATCAGTAATGAAAGTGGCAAGCTATCTAAGGAAACAAGGTTTTATACGACCTAGCTCATCACCCTGGGGAGCACCAGTGTTGTTTGTCAAAAAGAAAGATGGGTCAATGCGTATGTGTATCGATTATATAGAATTGAATAAAGTCACAATTAAAAATCGGTATCCCTTACCGAGAATTGATGATTTATTCGATCAACTCCAAGGAGCTCGATATTTTTCTAAAATCGATTTACGCTCAAGATACCACCAATTAAAAGTACAAGAAGAAGAAATTCCTAAAACAGCTTTTAGAACAAGATATGGTCATTATGAGTTTACAGTCATGCCGTTTGGTTTAACAATGCACCAGCTGCATTCATGGATATGATGAACCGAATATGTAAACCGTATTTGGATAAATTTGTAATGGTTTTTATAGAGGATATAATAATTTATTCCAAAACCAGTGAAGATCATGTCAAACATCTTCATACACTTTTGACACTATTGAGAAAAGAGAAGCTTTACGCTAAATTCTCAAAGTGTGAGTTTTGGTTACAAGAAGTACAGTTTCTAGGAAACTTGATTAACCATGAAGGTATTCACGTGGATCCTGCTAAAATAGAAGCTATTACTAATTGGGAAATTCCTAAAACTTCTACAGAAATTCGAAGTTTCTTAGGATTAGCAGGTTACTATAGACGTTTCATTCAAAACTTTTCCTGAATAGCAATTCCATTAACCAAGTTAACATGTAAGAATGTCAAGTTTGAATGGGAACCTAAACAAGAAGAAGCTTTTGTAACTTTGAAGTAGAAGTTGACAAATGCCCCCAATACTCGCACTACCAGAAGGAACTGAAGATTTCATAGTTTGTTGTGATGCTTCTAAATCAGGATTGGGATGTGTACTAATGCAACGTGAAAAAGTTATTGCTTACGCATCTAGGCAACTAAAGAAGCATGAAGAGAATTACACAACACATGACTTAGAATTGGGAGCAATAACTTTTGCCTTAAAGATCTGGAGACACTATCTATATGGTAGTATATTTATTGTATTCACAGATCATAAAAGTTTAAAATATATTTTTGGGCAAAGGGAGCTTAACATGAGACAAAGACACTGGATGGAAATTCTTAGCGACTATGATTGTGAAATCCAATGTCGTGAAGGTAAGACTAATATAGTAGCCGATGCATTAAGCAGAAAAGAGCATGAGAAGCCTAAAAGAGTGCGAGCTTTAAGGTTAGAACTTCAAATTAATTTAATTGATGAAGTAAAGAATGCTCAGAAACAAGCAATAAAAGAAAATAATATTGCTAAAGAGAAAAGAAATGATACCATTGATCTACTTGTCAAAGGAAATGATGAAATTCTCCGAATGAGGAACATGATCTGGATACCAAATATAGGAAGATTATGAGAAAAGATTCTCTAAGAATCCCATAAATCCAAATAAACAATGCATTCTGGAAGAGATAAAATGTATCAAGACTTGAAGAAAATCTGTTGGTGGATAGGAATGAAAAAGGACATAAGTATTTATGTTTCAAAATGCTTAACTTGTTCACAAGTTAAAGCAGAACATCAAAAGCCATCAGGATTACTTCAATAATTAGAAATGCTAGATTGGAAATGGGAATTTCTAACAATGGATTTTGTTACCAAATTACCTACCACGAGAAGAGGTAATGACATAATCTGGGTGATTGTGGATATATTAACAAAATCAGCTCATTTTATACCAATGAAGGAAACTTTCAAAATGGAACAATTAGCTAAGCTGTATGTAGACAAAGTTATCTCATTACATGAAGTTCCATTATCCATTGTATCGGATTGGGATAGCCGTTTTACTTCTCATTTTTGGAAAAGTTTCCAAGTAGCTATGGGAACAAAATTAAACTTGAGTACAACATACCATCCACAGACTGATGGTCAAAGTGAAAGGACCATACAAACATTGGAAGACATGCTAAGAGCATGTGTAATAGATTTTGGTGAAAATTGGGATGACCATTTACCACTAATAGAATTCTCCTATAACAACAGTTATAATGCTGCCCCATTTGAAGCCCTTTATGGACGAAGGTGCAGAACTCAAGTGTGTTGGGCAGAAATAGGAGGAAAACAATTATCAGGTCCTGAAATCATACAAGAAAGTACTGACAAGATAAATCAAGTTAAGGAGAAATTAAAAACTGCATGAGATCGTCAGAAAAGTTATGCGGATCATCGACACAAACCATTGGAATTTCAAATTGGAGACAGGGTGCTACTAAAAGTATCTCCATGGAAAGGAGTAATCCGATTCGGTAAGAGAGGATAGTTAAGTCCACGATTTGTTGGGCCATTTCAAATTATCAAACAAATTGGACCAGTAGCCTATCAACTAGAATTACTAGAGGAAATGTCAGGTATACATGATGTATTTCATGTAAGTAACTTAAGGAAATGTTTAACTGATAAATCACTAAAAGTACCCCTTCAAGATATAAAGGTAAATGAAAAGTTGAAATTCGTGGAGAAACCCTTGCAAATTAAAGATAGAAAGATCAAGAATCTCAAGCAAAAAAGAATAGTTCTGGTCAAAGTGAAGTGGGATTCAAAACGGGGACCAGAATATACTTGGGAATTGGAATCATAAATGAAACGGAAGTACCCACACTTATTCCAAGTAAATCTCAAGGACAAGATTCAAAATAATGAGGGGAGACTATAACAAACCACAAAATAAATGAAAGGAAAATGTAAGGAAATGAAAGGAGAAAATTCCATCCGACATTGGTGGAGGAAAGAAAAGGAGAAGCTTCCACCATGGTATAATTAGAAGTGTAAGTCCTTGTCCCACATCGTTAGATTATAAAACTAGTGAGTTCTTTATAAGAAAGAAAACTCATATGTTAATGTTCTTATAAGACAAATCACACCCAGTGGTCCTAGCGGAGGGTGCGAAGCACCCGAATGGGCACGGGCTCGGGCGAAGTGCGATGGGCGCAATGTGGCCCTTTGATGGCGCACTTGGCACTTCGCTCGCCGCGAGCCGCTTAAGGGCCGCCTTAGTATTTTTGTGGAAAATTAAGATTTTTAATAATCCACGCATCGCGATACGTGACGGGTTTAGATTAGTCTCATCGCGTTACGCGATGACGTGTATAGATTATCCAGAAACATTGCGGCGTAGCGATACGCGATGACCTATTAAGGTAACACATCCCGTATCGCGACGTGGAGGTTACGCAGACGAGATACGTCTCATGCCACGTGGCGTGTAACGTAGCATGCCTAGTGCTAACTGGGTGAAGCTATAGATTCTTTGCGATACGCGATGACTTTTATGTATGTCCATCGCGTATCGCGATGGGCTCCAGAAATTCCTATAAATAGGTTGGAATTGAGACATTCATTCCTCGTCCAAAACTTTTCTTTCTCTTTGAATTTTCATACTTATATATATATTAAGTATTTGGTATAATACCCGAGTATAGTAGCGATATCCTATCCGATCGAAAGAAACTTATATACGTGAACCCAAAAGCCCTGCTTATTAAGGTAAGACATTGTGCTATCTTGTAAAGTTTCTAATCTCGTGATTATCGTTATGATTATTGATTTTATACTAATCTAGATATACTACATTGCGTTTATCCTAGGTGCTTAATACCAGGATGTGTTCTTTAATTGTAAACTTGCAAGGTGAGACATTCGAGTTTTTGTACCACTCACATTTGCGTGAGACAACTGTTTTTCTGACACTATCATGATAATTTCAAAACCTATAAAACTCATGACAGATGGTCTAAATGTTTTTAAATATATTTTTAAAAGTATTTTAAATACATTACAGTGATTAAGTCTCAGTAGACTTA
This sequence comes from Bidens hawaiensis, assembly GCF_021521415.1. Classification (NCBI taxonomy): domain Eukaryota; kingdom Viridiplantae; phylum Streptophyta; class Magnoliopsida; order Asterales; family Asteraceae; genus Bidens; species Bidens hawaiensis. Next base: position 115,200 of record NW_027493205.1, read on the forward strand.
CGGGATGGTTACTGCTGGTATTGTGGGGTTTTGTATACAAGGCTTGCCTACTGGGCTATTACACATTACTTATTGGACAAGTGTTAGCCAATAAGTAATATGACAATTGTCATAGATATAGTCGAGTGACGAGTACCTTTCGGTAATTTGTAAGCAGGCAGATGTAAAAACATCTTAATGCTGTAAATGTAAAATGTGTCATTTACAAATGAATGTACTCACCAGTATTTCTTGCTGATCAAATATTTTAAACATGTTTCAGGTGACTTGTTAGAAACAAATGAATGATGCATGTGGGCTTCCAGCTTAAATAAGTGGCTTGTCACCAGGATAAAGAAATGTGTTTTGTAAATTATCGTTTATCCCTATAAAGTTTATGTTTGTATCAAAATGGATTAAATTTTCAGTTTATAATAATAATAAACGTTGTGTTTTTATAACTCTGATCATTTTTCCTAACTACGGTTCTGATAAAGTATTCCGCTGCAAAATAATTTAATAAACACCGATACCACCAATCAATGTTCATGGCTTCCCTCCCAAGGTATATGGGTCGGGGGCTGTGACAGTGACCGAAATTAAATTGGTCACAAAATTAGCGACTAAAGCAAATCGGTTGCAAAATTAGCGATCGCAACAAAATCGATTGCAAATATAGCGACCGAAATTGCTTCTGGTCGCTAGAATTAGCGACGTCACAAAACGGTCGCAAATTTATTGATCGGTGGTAAATTAGCAACCACATTATTTTGGTCACTGAATCGGCTGCAAAAATAGCAACCTAAATTGTTTTTCGGTTGCAAACATGGTCGCTACTTTTAAAACTTGAAAAAAAATAATAAACTAAAACTGATTTTCTAGCAAAACGGTTATGAAATTAACGATAGAAATTTCTGGTCATAATTAAGCCACCGCAACAAAATTCGTCGCAAAAACGAGCCAATAAATATTTTCGATAGCAAAGTTGTTCGGTCATAATAAATGGTAACTGGTTTTCAAAAAAATATAAAATATATAAGAATAAATATTGTTTTGGCGCCAAACTCTGTCACAAATTAACTTACCGAAATTGTTCGATCTAAAAAATAGTGACAATTTTTAAATAGTCAAATATTTTTAAAAATAAAAAAAAAAGAAAATAATAAAATGGTTGCAAAAACGGTCACAAATATAGAAACTGAAATGGTTTTGGTCACATTTATAGTTACTAGTTTTGAAAAATAACTTTGAAAGTGAATGTATGAACGTTAAATGATCCCAAATATAGTTGCTTGTTTTAAAAAGTAATTTGAAAGTGAATATAAAAGTTAAATTGATCTTTCAACGGTCATAAATATAACGATAAAAAATGTTTTGGTTGAAAAAAAATTAATTATTAATAAAAAATAATTATACGTAGAGTAGAATAGTTATTTCACCGGTCGTGAAGACGATTGGATTTTATTTAATAAAAAGTAAAATAAATTTCGATCGCATAAGCAATCACAACAAGTAAAAAATCAAATAAATTGTTCTTTACCCTCTTTGTGCTATTTTTCTTCAATCAATAGATCATCTCTTCACTTTGTGCTATTTTGCTTCAATCATTTGGCAAGGCGTTAACAGTTGTTGTAAGATTGACCCGATTTTCGTCTTTATGACCCGCTATAATCTTCAAATTTGCTTTACTGAAACCGTGACATCGGTTCGGTTATGGCTATGGTTTTAGGCCTAAACAACCCCTTGCACACATCTAATTCAATGTATTGTGCTTGTATCATGTTGGTGCATATGGTTATCGAGAAATGAGTTATACTTATAATGTCGATATTTATCAAACATGGGAAACTGGTTTAACATCTCAGAAAATATCATTCCAAACATGTCAAATTTTGAAAGCCCCCCCCCCCCCCCCCCCCCCCGCTTTCCCCCTTCCGATCCAATTTTAACGTTGAACCTTTACCATTTATAAAATATAAAAGTATCATTTTTGATTGGAAAACAGGAGAGTGAAGTGTGAATGAGAGTATGAATGACATTGACACACATAGTTAAGTTCAATAGAGAATGTAGTCCCTGCCCCCGTCTTAGTGTAAACATTGGTCAAGAATGATCGATGATAAAAGGCCATACTTGGTCAAAAAGGTCAAAACTGATTAATCATGAACATAATTAATCAAAAGTAACACATATAGACCTAATGTGACTCAATTTTGTATGCCACAACCCATTTAGAGCTATCGTTACTCATAAAAGTTGACAATCTGACCTATTAAGACATGCGTTATTTCTCATTACGACCTAATATGACGCATTATAATATAATGTAACATACTAAGACACAAAATGACTATTTATAAGCCAATATGACCTATTGAGGTTCATTATACACCATTAAGACTTGTCATGACTCGTAAGACCACGTTATAAGTCATACTAGCTTTCTTTTTAAACAAGATATACTTATAAAGTCACTAAGAAAATTTTCTTTTATATACGAAGAAATGTATATATATATATTTCTTTTCTATAAATATATATCTTTTGTGATATTTATAAACAATAAAACACTTTATTTACATCTAAATATTTATCAAATGCATATAACTTAAACCCAAAAAAAAGTTAAAATAAAATAAGAAATCTTTTCTTCCACTCTCTTAAAAATTTTCATTTTCCTCTCGTTTTTTTCCATTTCCCACTACCTTCAAAATTTCCTTTCTCGCTCTTTTTCCAAAATCCACTTTCCCCTCCCTTTGAAAGTTGAAACCATCTCCCCACTTCCCCATTCCTTTTTGTTTTATGAAGCAATCGATCATCGTTCAATCCTCTCAAGACAAATGTACCATACACAAAACTCTATGCGTAACTCTTCAATTGAAACTTTAGTTGCAAAATCGATCGCAACAATATTTTCGGTCGCAAAAAATGGTTGCAAAATAATTACCGACCAAGGTATAACCAACCGTCAAAACCGGTCGCAAAAAGGCATTGCGACGATTTATGACTGAAAAGGCAGTCGCTTTTGCCCATTTCCGTAGTAGTGAACATTCAAATGCAATTTGCTTTCTGTAGTTGACTATCAAATGATCTTGAATGTTTTCCAAGCTTTTGCGTTATACAGGAACTGAAGTCTAGGATATTAGAAAACAGTGGTATAAAATTTAATCAACCTTAATGTTTTGATAATAACTTAATTAAGACAATGTAACACAAAATAGTTCTAGTTCATCAATGATAACTGTATGTCACACACTTGTCCTTTAACACTTGATTGATCATCATTAGTCACAATTAAGTAACATAATAACTTAATTAATTAAGTAACATAATAACTTAATTAATCAAGACCACACACATCGATGATCAAGACTATCAGGTTTATTTTTACCATGGGAAATCAAGATTCCTACACCAACCTAAAGACGAAGAAACTACAAGATTAATCCAATGAGACAAATTAACAACTTAGTTAATATAGGATTTTAATTTCTTTTAACATAGGATAAGCAAATATATATATTTAAAAAAATGTTTAAATATATCAAATATTTGAAAGACTTATCCTAGTCTTAGTAAGTCTTTCATAATCCTTCATTCATTTGGCAACCAAATCAACCAAAGGTTTGGTTGAAGTTTATAAAGCATGTTTAACCAAATTGGTGAAATACATGGGTTGTGTTGTATGACGAAGTGAGAACTGATATGGACATGTTATCACATGTGTTTGTCAACATTAGAAGCCAAAATATTGTAAGGCACCGAACCCGGTAGCCCTACTTTAGCGTCGGATTTACTCATAAACGCAGTTCTACAAATCAGAGTTAATTAAAACTTTTCGCGAAAATGTTAACTTCAATCATTCATTACAAAACATTTAATCTCTTCTTTAAAACCAACTTAAAATATCATATTTAAAACACCATTTCTTTCGTCTTCAGATGCCAGCCGTTCAATCCATGCCAGCCGTTCAATCAATGCCACGTGCCGTCCTCATGCTAGCTCTTTAGTCTGATTACCTGCGTGCATACTAAAAGTCAGCTACGCTGAGTGAGTTCTAGTTAATCAGGCGACATACAATACATACACATATCGTACATACATACATATCCTAAGATACATAATTAACATCTTAACCTTGTATAAATATCCATAAGAGGAACGTCATGTAATATCTATTAAAAGAACTATTACTCTTGCCCATGCTATTAATTCTACATAGAAGGAATACTCTATATATATTACCCATAGAGGCAACACCCTATATACTTTTCATTAGAAGGAACACTATGCTTTCCATTAAAGGAACACTATGCTTTCCATTAAAGGAACACTCTATATATTATCCATAGAGGGAACTCTATATATAAGTTATCATTTAATATCCATATAAGGAAATCATCACTATTCTTGGAAATACATGCAATATCCGAAGATCGTTCACGTATCGACAAGCAATCATCCTTATATTACATACAATATTAATATCTTTGTTATTAACCTGGTAGTACGTGCAATATCCGAAGATCGTTCATATATCGACAAGATATCATCCGTATCTATCACATATATCATGCATGGTATACACTTACCATTTAAGGTAAGTGTATTAACTATCACATCGAGTATGCACACAACCCCGAATACATAACAAGGAAGTGGGGCTAGAAACTCACCTGAACTCGATTACGTTCACCGTCAATGGTTATTCCTTTCTTGAGCTGTGCACGACTACTGTTTAATAAACACAATATCAAATATCTCTCTAGCCGTGCCTAACTGTTTGCTTAATTAATCTTAAAAGTCTAGGCCGGTTTTACTTCATTGAATCTTTACCGGTTAGTTAATCATTACTCATTAACCTTTAAGGGTATCTTTCATAAATTATCAAAGTCCAAGGGCTACTATGTAATTATATCATTCTTTTCTAAGTCCAGGGACTGAATAGTTATTTATCAAACTTCTAGTTCGTTACTTGGTTCTTATCGACTTGGGTTCATAACGAATGACCCCTTCGTTACTTTATAACGAATTGACCATTATAACGAATTGGTCCTTTGACGAATTGGACCTTAACGAATTGGTCTGGTTAATGAATGACCCTCCGTAACGAATTGACTAACGAATGAGGGTTCATTCGGTATACCTCCGTTAACGAACTAGTTAACGAACCGCTTCTAATTCGTTAACTCCTTTTAGCGAATGGTCATAACGAATTGGAGTTACTTCGTCATCTTTTTCTGGCGAAATTGCATAATGAACTGGGTTTAGTTCGTTAGATTCCCGTAATGAATTAGGGTTAGGGTTACATCAGAACATTCCCTGATGTGACTCCTCCTCCGGCGCCGCATTTGCCGGAAAAACGGGATCTCGCCGGAAAAGCGAGATCTCGCTTGTTTCACCACCATTTCACCATTTTTCATCTCGTTCGATCCAGATCTGAGCTAGGGTGATCCCTAAGCTCATCTTTCGATCGGTTTATACCCGATTCCATCCGGATCTCGTGACTTTAACAGTTTAAGGTGTCGGCTCATCGTTTCGCGACTAGATCTAACGAGTTCGAATCCATACAATATGATACTATCGTTACCTCGGGCAGGAATCACTTCTTCCTCTTGGTTTTGGCTAGAGAGAGAAAGTAGGATGAGAGAGAGCTAAGTGTGTGTTTTGGGTGGTGTATGGAATATGTGTAAATGAATGAATTAAGGGTTAATTATGGTTTATATATTATGGGTCATGGGCTTGAGCCCATGGTCTTTTCTTCCTTTCTTTTTAATCAAAGTCCATAATCAATATCTATTTAATTATTTATCTACTAATCCAAGTAAATTTTCTTATTGAAAGTAAATAATATATTTACTCTTATTTTAGAAATTTTGGGATGTTACAAGTCTTTCCTCCTTAAAGAGGTTACACCATTCCCTTAGTCTTGTATCTTACATACTTGGCTATAAATGCTCTACAACAAATAGATACACACCTCAAGGTTAATCTCTTCCATCATCCAAGTCTAGTCAAGCTTCAATTGTATAGAGAGGAGATTAAAAGTGTAGAGCAAAAGAAGAGCCTTCTAAGCTATCATTCAACCATCTTACTTGTAATTTTAGGGGTCAACACTAGCAGTTGTTCAAGTGTTTTGAAAAATGAGGTATCATCATTAGTTGGTAATTTGAGCGGGGAATACATTATCTTGATATAGTGTTATTTTGTCTTGGGTTGGGAACTTTATCTTGAGATAGAGTTAATTATTTATTAGGTGAAGACTCACTATCGTAATATAGTGAGATTAGAATAAAATGTAAAGCTAAGTACTTTGTGTGCTTGGTGAAGAAGGTGATCATTTCTTTTGAAGAGTGAGACGATGGTATTGGTGATCCCTACCATTTTAGGGAGACGACTAGTGAAGAAAACTCTCGATCGAGGATCGACCGGTAGAGGACGTAAAGTGAATTAGTTATCATTCATTTGAACCTCTATAAATCTGGTTATGTCATCTCTAGCCCTTAACTCTTTACTTATTTTTGTTCTTTATTATGTGTTGTGAAAAGAGTTTAACAAAGTCATGAGCTCGTTAAAATCGAATTAAAAGACAAGAAAAACTATTCAACCCCCCATTCTAGTTTTCTACAGTTGGTATCAGAGTCAGTTTGTCTAGATTTTTTCAAAAGTTTTTTTAGTTAAATTCATGGCTTAAACCTATGCAGAGGAGAATTCTTGAAAATTAAACTTTTGTTATTGGAAACAATGACGTGAAACTTCGTCAAAGCCAAAGATATAAATATTTGGGAAATCATTGAAGGTAAAGATGTTGTCTAACCATGTTTGTTGAAAAATCCAGGTTGAATGTTCCTAAATCAAAGGAAAGTTAAATAAGTGAAGACAAGAAAACGATTTCAAAGAACTTTGAAGGTAAATCTATTTTTTACAATGCTTTGCCTAAAAATTAATATAAAAGAGTTTTTATGTGTCAAACCGCTAATGAAGTTTAAATAACTCTAGTTTTAACTCATCAAGGTAACCCTAAAGTTATGGACAACAAAATTGAATTATTTGTACAACAATATGAGCAATTCAGTGTTGGTGAAGATAAAAGGATTGATGGGGGTTATGCTAGATTTATACTATTGCTACTAGTCTTAAATCTCTTGGTAGAACATACACTAACAAGAATTATGTTAAGAAATTCTTAATGACATTGCATCCAAGGTAGAGTGAGTTAAAGTGACGACCATTGAAGAATCAAAGATTTGAATGTTCTTCAAAGGGATGAGCTATTTGGGAATCTTAAAGTACATGATGTAATTATGGAAAAATATGGCGAAATATCCAACCTAAAGAAAGAGAAGCCTAAGTCCACAGAGATCAAAGCGAAACATTCAAAAGCACAAAGTGAATATGATGAAGACTCTTCCGAAAGTTGTAATGAAGATGAGTATGCTATGGCGGTCAAAGAATTCAAGAAGTTCTTTATAAGAAAATTTAGAAGAAGAGAGAGATTTGTCAAACAACCCAAAGACAACAAACCCAAACACAAGAACTCATCTAATGACAAAATTGTTACAAATGTGATGATCCTAATTATTTCATTAGTAATTGTCCAAGACCTCAAAGTGAAGAAGAGAAAGCCAAAGCTTTATTAGTAATTGATAGTTTTATCTTTATTAATGTTGAACATGTTGACCTTTTAAACTATACTTTGGTAGGTGTAAGCCAACTATGTGATAATGACTTGAATATTATATTTAACAACAATAAATGCATACTATGAAAAGATGATAATATACTTGTTAATGGTCATAGAAGAGATGGTCTATATACTTGTCAACTAGATAATATGTGATAATAATATAAATTTATGTCTTGCATCTATACATAATACATCTACTATGTGACATAGAAATTGCCTAAGTTGAAATTTTATTGATGCCCCTCATAAAGCTAAAAACATGATTTCAGCTAAAACAATTTTAGAACTTATTCATATGGATCTTTTTGGTCCCACACCTATTCAATTCTATAGAGGAAACTTCTACACTTATTTATGGTGGATGTCTTTGCAAGATTCACATGAAATACTTTTATTAAACATAAAAATGATGCTTATGAAAAGTTTAAAATTATTTGCATAAAGTATCAAAATTCAAAACCAACAAGGTTGTGCGATTATATCCATTCATACCAATCATGCTTAAGAATTTGACAATGAAGTGCAATTTGGGACATTTTGTTATAAGCATGGTATATCACATAATCTTTCGGCCCCTCACACTCCTCAACCTACTAGGTTGTTAAGAGGAAAAACCGAACTCTTCAAGAAATGAGTTGAACAATCTGTACCCAAAAAGTTTTGGCGTGATTTCGTAGCAACCGCAAACTACGGTCTAAATTGGTTATTGGTAAGGCCAATGGTGAAAAAAGCACCATATTAACTCTTCAAGCAAAGAAAGCGGACCTTGGGATATCTGAGAGTGTTTGGATGCAAATGTTTCATTCTTAACACAAAAGATGACTTGACAAAGTTTGAGCCAAAATCTTTTGATGGTATTTATTAGGATCCAGATTCAAACTTTCAATCTAAGCTAATGAACACAATTACACTTAATTGAATAGTAAACAACTGATCTAATCCTTTTAACGTATTAGTATCTCATTAATTGAATTATGAATTAATTAGTATTATTAAAGGAAATAAGAAGTGGAAATCATAAAGCTATTTAGAGGTTTCATATGGAAGAACAATTGTGCATTAATTATAATCAAAAGATTACAATCTATTGCTTCCCCTCAACCTTATCTAATCATTCACTGATTTTCTGGTACATGAGTACATTGATCAGGTGAGTTTTATGATGTGTAAAGTGTTAATGAAGAAGGGACTCTTTTCTTCATTATACACATGTGCAAAAATACCGATGAGCTAAAGGTGAAAGCGAAATCTAACAAATCAGTTACAAAATACAATGAACTTGATTCAAACAATAGTCTATAAAAGAATCCTATGCTATCTACCGATCTTTTCTGAAACAGTTGATGTTTGTGCCATCAGTTGTTTGGATCTTCTATAGTTTGCTAGAGAAATTTTTGTGTCTTCAGTTGTTTCATGTCAGTAGTTTATTTGATCAAATGTTTGGAGCAAAAGTTTGACAAAACACATAATGAAGAACAATTGATGTTTATATAATCAGCTGTTTGGTTTCTAGCAATCAGTTCTTTGCAAGATTCAACAATCTCCTATTAAATTAAGGACGTCAAAACCATTTATTCTTTAGCTCCATTGTATTATCTTGATAGTCTTCTCTTGGCCAATTCTTTGATAAACTTCACAAATTCAACACACAGACTATCATCTTCTTCCATCTGAAACGGAAGGTCTATCAACAATCTTAACACATCTTCATCCAACATAGGTACATGTTGTAGATCTACCGTTGGGCCATAAGCTGGTGAGACTGCGTATCTAACGAACAACAACATCATTAAAATGAAAGAAGCATGACGAGTTGCAGTGGTGCATGGGCTAATATTGAACATGGATTTGGTTATGTGAATGCCGAAATATTTAGGAGATTTCTGCTTGTGCCTAGTAACATCGTTTGTGGGCTTGGCCTTTGGGCCTTTGTACATGTTAACTATATAAAACATTATATGATTCATTATTAGGTTAGCACTCTAAATAGAAAAACCACAGCTTCCATCATCAGTTCTAGAGAGAAATAAAGGATTGGTTTATGTATCTGACAATTGTTATCAATATAATTGCATGCATTGAAAATATATCATTGTGTTCTTATTTTTTATCTTGTTATTCGATCACAAACATCGTTAGCTCTACTATTCTTGAATCACCATGGTATTTGGATTCCGCACAAACATCGTGTTCGGGTTGATATCATATTGTTAAAGATCTGATTCGGGACTTACAAGTTGTATCAGAGCATCACGAAATCGTTTGTGGCTTGGGTTTTAATATCAACGATTCAAGGGACTGGTTATTTCTCATATTTGTTGCTGATTTAAGAGCTTGTTAGAGGAGTTTATAGTTTATATAAAGCTGCTACAAATTTTTAAAGGTGTTAGGGAGTTAGTTTTCATATTCTCGAGATCAAACAATTAAGAAATTGGTATTTTCGAGTTTTTGGGTTCTTGGTGTCCTTGATAAATTTTTGAAAAGGTCACAGGTTGATCCAAAATCAAGAGGATTGGTGTTGTTCGTGAATGAATATTCATTGGGTTTATTGAATCTGTTCATCGAGTTCATGGGATTTTGTTTTGAAAGCAGAATCAAAAATCACATTCAATATTCAAAAGATACAAAAATCCCTTGATTTTTGGGATTTTGATTTATCTCCAAGATTATTGATTTCGGCGGTGTTCTTGGTCTTCTTGAGTTCTCGGTTAGAATCTAAAGTTCTCGGTCAAATCAACCGTTTTGGGTCAACATAAATAGTTCTCGGTTTTCAACAAGTTTCTCGGTTTTCAACGGGGTACTCGGTATTCATTGGGTTCTAAATTTGGCAGTTTATGATATTTATTGAAATCTCAATTTGAACGAAGAATATTGAAATTAGGCACCTAAATTAACATTCAAATTGATTTAGTCAAATATTCGTGTGTTTTATGGTTGTGAAAAATAGTACCGAAGATTGCTGAAATAGGGGAAAATCATAAATCGCGAAATTGAAGCCCTAAATCAAGGAATTAGGCCAGAAAATTAGGACAACATGTTAGCGACATTTTTTGGCACGTTTTATAACACTTTAAACACTCATTTTTGCCATATATAATGCATTTATCATACATATGTCATGTTAAGTTGTGAATCCATTGTTTTGTGGAGCGGAGTCTACTTTGGATTGTTTTATTTTTGTAGGAGTGGAGTGGTCACAAGAGATGACGATGGACGTTGGAAGGAATTATTAAAATTGATTATTGTTGGATTACATTCCATGAGTTGTTGAAGCTTGAAGTTAAGAGTCCTATATTGAGCTTCAAAGATATCTCATAATTTCCCATGTGACCTTTTAAACGAGACATTTAATTGGGATATATGAAAGAAACATTTGAATATTTGAATTTTAATAGGAGTTGGGCTAAAGGATAAAGGTAATGATGGATTGAGGCTTTAAAGGGAGGAGTCAACAACTTTTTGAAAAAAGACTTTTCTGGCTGGTAATCTGGATGTGGGGAACAAAAAGGAACACAAGGAGCAATCTTTGGTTATTTTTCAGTTTTGTAATTTTTTATTTTTATGTTTTCTTTTGTATTTACTTTAATTGATTTAGCCACCATGTCAAGCTAAATCAATATAATTTCAACACAAGGGTTTGACTGATTCGAAACTTATGTGAAACAGTTATGTGATTCGTTTGTTTAATTGGTTTGTTTGTTTGATTCTTGTGCTTAAACCCGGTTCTGTCCCGGTATATTTTAGATGGTTAATAAACCTGATCACATTATTAATTTTTCTTATAAAGTTCATCAATATTTAAAACCCTAATCAGTTTTTAAGTTTTGGTAAAAGGTGTTGGGTTTTAACAATATTATCAAAGTCATATAAACCCTTTTATATGAAAAACGCAGTGGATTAAAAGTTTTAAATCTTGTTATTTAGATTAATATAAAATCGATTTTATATGTGAAAACCCAAGCCCCAGATCCATATACAAAATTACATGCTTACCAAAACAGCAACAATTGGGTGTTTATGTAATACAACCTTTCAAGATGCAAGGAGGATGAAGAAGATGATGGTTTAAACAGCTAGCCTTCAATGGAGAAGAGCCTCAAGCTTGTATACCCTTCCAAGCCTTCAACAAACACCTTGTCTTTTTAGGATTTGATAACACTTGCACTTGAAAAACTCCTTCTTGTGTAATCTTCTTCTTGGCCGAATTCAAGAGAGAAGAGAAAGAGAGAGTGTTCTTGTGTGTGTGAGAGAGAAAGTAAGATTCAGAATAACTCTTGAACCAACCAAGTTCAATGCATGTCTTTGATAATAACAAAAGTAATAAAGACAAGAGAGAGAGAGAGAGAGATAGAGAGGGGGGGGGGGGGGTTTAAGGGGGGCCGACCTCCCTTTTGTTTTCCCACCAACAATTCAAATCTCAACTTTTGTTATAATTGTTACTTATGCTATGTGTGTTATAATATATTGTAACATGGCATAGCAAGTAACATGCATTATGTGACATATCTTTCATACTTGTTATTTAACCAACTTAAACAACAATATGAAATGTCTTCTCTCAAATTTAAATTATCCATATGATTTATAAATTACACAAGTGCAAATATCTAGAAACCTATTTCTAAATATTCTATGTGTTAATATTTATTTGTTAGATCATATCTTAAATAAATATCATGGTGTTTGTCTAGCTTGTTATTGGGTATGACCCGACTTGGATCATAACATACTAGCCACATCAACTCTGATATGTGTCTTGGGCAGACCGATTCCAACAATCTCTGACTTGCACAAGATACATAGAAGAGTGATGCAAGTAGCAAATACCGCTTAAAAACGGTTTACTACCCCTAATACGTATGAAGTAGTGTCATTCAATAACATCATTCTCTTCAAGTCTCTTACTTGAAATGATTTAGGTGAATCTATCATTCTTCCTTTTTCCAAAGATGTCATGTCAAATCCAAAGACACAGAGTGATCATTCTTTATTGATTTAACTTTGCAGGCCTTAGACATCTTACTCTCAACGAATAAGAGGGACAAATCCCCTATTGACTACATACGTCTATCACAATCACCTCATACCATACCTAATCTTCGCCTTATGTACCGTCATGTTTCAGAGCGGTGAAGGACTAAGTCAAAGCATCATATTTGGTGAATATCAAGATCCAATATGTATCTCAGGTTGGAGGATACTATGATATTCGACTTTACTCAAATTTACTTATGATCACCAATCACAAGGATTCCATGTTAGTAATATTTCAGGGCGGGTTAGTCCAATATTTTATATCCCATAAATATCTATGAACCTTGGCAGCAAACCCTTGCTCTATATTCATACCTTATGAATATCCACCAATCCAAGTTCATAATAGTCTTACCTTCATATTTCTTCCCACAAATATGAACGACTACGGACATTTAGAATAATTAACTTATTCATGGATTTAAACATGCTAAAATGGAACATAGCTCAAAATGTCATAATCATAAACCATAATTATATGAATGAATCAAAATAACTATTGTTCCGATATCCAAATACAAAATAGATCAAATCCAATCACTAGAATATCGAAGTCCTAACACGCAAGTATGACCTTCATGCTTCGGCCTTTCAAGGAGCTTCGTGAGTGGATCTGCAATATTTTGATTGGTGTGAACTTTGAGAATACATATATTTCCCTTTTCAACTTCATCCCTTATGTAGTTGAATCTCCGCTCAATGTGCCTTGTCTTTTGATGTGCACGGGGTTCCTTGATTTGAGCAATCTCACCCTCATTGTCTCAAAAGATCTCTAGAGGGTCCCGAATGGTATGGACCTCCCCTAGATCGGCAATGAACTTTCTTATCCACGCATCTTCTTGAGCTGCCAATGAGGCGGCGATGCATTCCGATTCAGTGGTGGACAAAGCTACCACATCTTGTTTTGCGCTCTTCCAAGAGACAGCCCCACCATTCATAACGAAAACATATCCCGATTGTGATCGAGAATCATCTCGATCAGTTTGGAAACTTGAATCCGTGTAACCCTTTACAATGAGTTCCTCCTCACTAGAGCCATATATTAGAAACATATCCTTAGTCTATCTAAGGTATTTCAATATACTCTTAACTGCCATCCAATGGCTACTTTCAGGATTTTGTTGGTAGCGACTTGTGATGCATGACACATCCGGTCTAGTGCATATCATGGCATACATGATGGATCCTATAGCTGAAGCATATGGGATTCTTTTCATTTTCTTTTACTCATCCTTTGAGATTGGACATTGAGTCGCACCCAATATCGTTCCTCTTTGAATAGGTACCAAACTTTTTTTAAAGTTCTACATCTTGAACCTTTTCAAGATTTTATCAATGTATGTACTTTGGCTTAAACCTATCAATCGCCTTGATCTATCCCTATAGATCTTTATTCCCAAAATATAGGCGGCTTCCACAAGATCTTTGATGGAAAAACAACTCCCAAGCCAGGCTTTTACACCTTCCATGGTTGGAATGTCATTTCCAAACAATAGTATGTCATCAACATACAATACTAGGAAAGTAATGATGCTCCCGATAGCTTTCTTATACACACACCTTTTGCTACAAGTCTTTCTTTATAAATATCCAAGTTTCCATGCATATCTGTTTTCTTTCTGAAAACCCACTTACTTCCAACCGGCTTGGAGTTAAGAGGTGGCACAACCAAGTCCCACACTTGGTTGTCATGCATGGATTGCATCTCAATGTTCATAGCTTCAAGCCATTTATCACAATCAGATTGTGACATTCATGGTATGTGATGGGATCATCCGAATCTAACACATAGCATCCATCCATGAAAAATCAATATCTTTTGGGTGGATTACTAATTCTACCAGATTTGCGAACATTTTGTGTGTCTTGATCAACTATTTGATCATTCTCAAACATCTTTTTGAAGCTAGTATCAACCAAACATGTATCGGCTTGTGGTTCTCGATCCTCCTCGAGTTCCACCGTTCCACTAGTTCCTTCCATAAGGAAGTTAGTTTCCAAGAACTCGGCCTTTCGAGCAATGAACACCTTTTGCTCGGTTGGGTTGTAGTAATAATATCCCATAGAGTCTTTGGGGTATCCTACAAAGATACACTTAGTGGATCGGCTTTCAAGTTTGTTTTGTGTGTTGTTCTTAACATAAGCCTCACAACCCCATACCGTTAAATATGATAATGATGGAACCCTTCCATGCCATATTTCAAAAGGTGTCTTGTCCACTTTCTTGGTTGGTGCCATATTAAGAATACGGGCTGCCGAGAGCAATGCGAAACCATATCCGATAGAGTTTGATTCCTCCTTTCGCACACACCATTTTTTGTGGTGTTCCGGGTGGAGTGAGTTGTGAGATGATTCCACAACTCCTAAGATGATATTGAAAAGCATAACTAAGGTATTCACCTCCTCTATCCCAACGAAGTACTTTGATGGTTTTATTGAGTTGATTTTCTACTTCATTTTGAAATACTTTGAACATTTCAAAGGATTCATCTTTGTGTTTTAACAAGTACACATACCCATAACGACTACAATAATCGATAAAGGTAACGAAGTATCTTTCACCATTCCTTGTCATTGCCTTAAAAGGACCACATACATCCGAATGTATGATACCTAATAAGTCTTTTGCCCTTTCGTTAGTTCCACTAAAGGGTTCCTTGGTTATCTTTCCTTGCAAACAAGATTTACATTTATCAAATGAATCATCATTTGATTCCAAAAGACCATTCTTTTGAAGTGTATGTATGTGACCCTTGTTTATGTGACCAAGGCGACAATGCCAAAGATAAGTCTTACTCAAATCCATATTGAGTTTCTTGGTGCTTGATTGGTACAATGTGTTATCAAAGGATGTGTTATCATGAACTAATTCATAAATGCTATTAGACGGAATTGCTTTAAAATAAAAGACATTATTCATGAAAATACAAATACCATTGTCCACAAACTTTAAATCATAACCATATTCTTTTAAAAGAGAAACGAAGATAATGTTCCTAGTCAAACTAGGAGCATACAAAATTTTTTTCAAAACAACTTCCAAACCATTTGGAAGCTTCAAAATATAGTCTCCTTGTGCTTCAACATCAACCTTTGCTCCGTTGCCCATGAAGAGACTTGTATCACCTTTCTTGAAGTGCTTATTTCTTTTGAACTCCTGCAACAAATTACAAATATGAGTTCCACATCCGGTATCCAATACCCATGTGTTAGAAGAAATAACATTAAGATCAATATGGATCATGAAAGTTTTACCCGAGGTTTGTCCCGCATCCCTCTTTGCTTTCAACTCTTTGAGATAGGTTGGACAATTCCTCATCCAATGTCCTTTCTCACCACAACCAAAGCACGTATCCTCCGAGCTAACCTTTAGCTTCTTCTCATTTGGTTTGGTTAGTTCCGCTTTAGATTTTCCTTTGAACTTTCCCTTGACGTGTCCCTTACCTTTGGCAACCTTTGCCTTAGGTTCCGGGTGATGCCTCTTCTTATTTCCACCTTCATTGATCGTGAGAACCGGTAAAACCTTTTTACCCATTCCCGCTTCGGCCGTTTTAAGCATTGCGTGAAGTTCACCAATGCTCTTGTCCCATCCTTTCATGTTGTAGTTCATGACAAAAGTCTCAAACCTTTTAGTTAGGCCATTAAGTATCATATCCGTGGCTAACTCTTTCGAGACAGGACAATTTAGCCGTTCGAGTCGATCAATGTGGCTTTTCATCTTAAGCACATAAGATGAAACCGATTGGGTTTCATCCATATGACATGCATGAAGCGCTCGAACCGTTTCGAAGCGTTCCACCCTAGTTTGAGTAAGGAACATTTCCTTAAGTTGGGTGATCATATCATATGCCCCATGATTTTCAAAATCCTTTTGAATCTCGGGAATCATAGTTCCCAACATGAGACAAGAAACTTGCACCGAATCCTTGGTGTATTTCAACCAATCGTTATAGGAATCTAAATCGTCAATGTTTGGTTCATCAGGAATAGGATCGTCCAATATATAGGATTTCTTTTCTTGTTTGAGAACAATTCTCAAATTTCGATACCAATCCATAAAATTGTTATAGTTAAGACGATTCTTATCAAGTACAGATCTTAGTGATAGGTTATGCACAGGTGGGATAATTGCGTTTGGTGGATTGTTGATTGCGGACATCTACATAATTTAACAAAGCTCAATTTTAGTATTTTCGATATTAATAAACTAATTTTAATCTTTAATACCCTTTATGTCTTTAAGACAATTAATGATTAAAATCTAGAACCCAACGTAACATTAACATAGTAGTTAGGTGACCTTTATCCTACTATTATATTAACAAGGTAGTCAACGTTTGACGATTGCAACCCTTTGCAACTTCTAGTTTTATGGGATCGGTTATACATCATATGTTTAGTTGGCATGTTTAATCCCATCAACACCTTTGTACGCCATGCTTCGGTGACCCTATTCACATGGTTTTCAAATCAAGTCGTCCTACTTACACACACATGTGAATTTGACATACAAGTGGTTAGGTGACCTTTATCCCACAAATATGGCAAACCCACCTCAAACTCACAAGTTTTCTCCAATGTGGTTAGGTGACCTTTATCCCACATTGAGTTCCAAAGTGATTCGAGCGTTGTATAACAGGATGGTATTAAACTTGTTTTAAAAGGGATTTAAGTTTTCTAAATTCTAGATTGGAAAACTCTTTATGTACTTTGCATTTGCATGCATTCAAATGTATGGTACTTTTTTTGAAAACCAATTTTCAAAGTTCCTTTTAATAAAACCCATTTTATTGTGAAATCATTAACCTTTAATAAAACCAATTTTATTACCTAATGATTTCTAAGGAACCAATTTTATGCAAGTTGCTGATATTAAGTTTGTTAATTATCCTTATCCAAATAAGATATAACAAAATATATAAATCAACCACGCAAGCATAAATAAACAACCACAAGTTCATAACCATAGCCACCTAATCTTGGCCACACTTGTTGACTGAAACAAGTGTGCCAAAGGTCCCTCCTAGGGACCAAATGAACAAAGGCATGTCCAAGTGAACATGTTTCTGTGAACTCCCACTTGATTCCGCATCCAAATGCCTCAAGTTTCCACTTTTGTGTTGTGACTTCTCCACTTTATTAGGGCTTTCTTTCGGGCTCCAACTTTAGCTCCTTGCTTCCATGGGCCTCCAAGTTTGGGCTTTTGGTTATTGGGCTAGAATCCCATCTTGGACTATGAGGTCCATTATGGCCCAAAACCAAAACCCTAACTTTGTTTCTTCTTCTTTTACAAAAAAAAAATATATCCTAATACATTTTTCTCTAATAAATGAAATACAACTAATCTACTTATTATTACAAACCATTATGAAATGAATAAATAGATTACAAACCTAAATAAATAAATATTACAACCAAATTGAATATTGAATAAATCACAACAAAAACACACATCCAAACACAATGTCATGGCTACGTTATGAACATCCAAATGCACATCCAAATATACAAGTATTACATGTTTAAATGGTTCCCCTTTTGAACCTCAAACTTTCGGCCAAGGATAAGGAACACCGAAAGTTTCGGGTTTTGTCCAAACAAAACAACTAATCATCCAAATGACTTAATTCTTCAAGATTATCACATGCATGTAAAGTATAATCTTGAAAACCTAGGGGTAACCAAAAACCCTAAAAAATTTCGGCCATATAGTGAACCACACCATAAAACCCGAAAATTTTTTAGATCTATTGAAGCATGTACCATATAAGCGGCTCTTGATGCCATAGTTGGGTTTTAATAAGATAATCAAAGTCATATAAACCCTTTTATATGAAAAACCCAGTGGATTAAAAGTTTTAATTCTTGTTATTTAGATTAATATAAAACCAATTTTATATGTGAAAACCCAAGCCCCGAATCCATATACAAAATTACATGCTTATCAAAATCAACAACCATAGGGTGTTTATGTAATACAACCTTTCAAGATGCAAGGAGGATGAAGAAGATGATGGTTTGAATAGCTAGCCTTCAATGGAGAAGAGCCTCAAGCTTATATACCCTTCCAAGCCTTAAACAAACACCCTGTCTTGCTAGGATTTGATAACACTTGCACTTGAAAAACTCCTTCTTGTGTAATCTTCTTCTTGGCTGAATTCAAGAGAGAAGAGAAAGAGATAGTGTTCTTGTGTGTGTGAGAGAGAAAGTAAGATTCAAAATAACTCTTAAACCAACCAAGTTCAATGCATGTCTTTGATAATAACAAAAGTATTAAAGACAAGAGAGGGGGGGGGGGGGGGGAGGGGGCCCGTCCTCCCTTTTGTTTTCCCACCAACAATTCAAATCTCAACTTTTGTTATTATTGTTACTTATGCTATGTGTGTTATAATATATTGTAACATGGCATAGCAAGTAACATGCATTATGTGACATATCTTTCATACTTGTTATTTAACCAACTTAAACAACAATATGAAATGTCATCTCTCAAAATATAAATTATCCATATAATTTATATATTACACAAGTGCAAATATGTAAAACCCATTTCTAAATATTCTAAGTGTTGATATTTATTTGTTAGAGCATATCTTAAATAAATATCATGGTGTTTGTCTAGCTTGTTATTGGGTTTGACCCGACTTGGATCATAACATACTTGCCACATCAACTCTATTATGTGTCTTGGGCACACCGATTCCAACAAAAGGAACAAATAATGTTTTGTGTTTGTCTATGAACTAAAAATCATTATAGAATTAAACATACCGAACGGCGTGTGTGTTTGATTGTAATAGATACTTCTATCACGCAACCCGCACACTAAGATCCGAACGGCGTGAGCTTGGAGTAGCGGGTTGGCTCTAATCACCGAACGGTGTGTGATTAGACATTAGATAGAGTGGATGCCTGAATGGCGTGACGTCTAGTATTGGTACAAACCGTTTGAACATAAAATAATTGCACCATAATTGTTAATGATCATAAGTTAGAGCTAAATTATGAAATTACCTTGGTGTTGGAATTAGTTTTTAAATATTTGAATTAATTTTTATAAAATCTGTTTTTTATTAAGTTTAAATCAACCCCCCCTTTCAAATCAATCGTATCTACACTTATAAAACGTTTTGGTATAATAAAATTTAATCCGTATCCCTGAGAACACGAACCTTACTTTCGCTCATACTATTCTTAGTGTGTTAAATTGGTTTATTTTATTTGTTGGATTCGACATCCATCAAACTGGCGCCGTTGCCGGGGATACGATAGATCTAATTGTTTTTATGCCAAGATCTTTTCGTTCAGGTACACCGCTTAGGATTGACCCAGAGATAGAGAAAACAACATAGAAATTAAGGAAGCAATCAAAACTCCAAAAGAAGTTAGCAAGCTCCTCAAACTCTACATCCTCATCTCCCATCATCAACACTAGGCAAGACACCACCTTGTCAAGTAAACCCGAAACCGTATCACCGCAAATAACTTTACCACAATTACCTACCCAACAACCAAACTCACCTACTTAAACCACTACAATGGCTGCTGAACAAATCCTTAGACAGTAGGGGACCCATGATGTAACCCAACAACCACTTTGCATTAACTACTCTGCCATGGAGAACTTTGAGCTAAAATCCGGTCTCATTCACCTGTTGCCATCCTACCGAGGTCTAGAGAATGAGAACCCTCACAAGTTCCTTAAGGAGTTCCATGTTGTGTGCTCTGGCATGAAGCCACACAATATTACTGAAGACCAAATAAAGCTAAGGGCATTCCCGTTTGCTCTTCAAGACTCGACAAGAGATTGGCTCTATTACCTACCACCGGGGTCGGTAACTACTTGGAATGGCCTTGCAAGGTTTTTCCTAGACAAGTACTTTCCAGAAGTTAAAGCATCCCTCCTACGTAAAGAATTTATCGCGATCAAACAAGAAAAAAGGGAAGATTTACATATGTATTGGGAAAGGTTCAAGAAATTATGTACATGGTGCCCCCAACATGGCATATCCGAGCATCAACTTCTTCGGTACTTTTGTGAAGGATTGGCACTGATCGAGAGACGTTTGATAAATGAATTTAGTGGGGGAGCTCTACTTGATAAAACACCAACTCAAATTAGAGCTTTGATCACATCTATAGCTGAAGATACAAAACATTGGGCACAAGAAGATGAATGGTATGATGACACACCACGAGGAGTAAATGAAGTGAATTCTCCTCGCATTGAAACTCAACTTGCTGAACTAACGAAAGTCGTCAAGCAATTGAAAAGCAAAGATGCAGAACCGCAAGCCCGAACTTGTGGTATATGTCTACAATTTGGGCATCCTACTGATATGTGCCCTACATTGCAAGAAGATGTTGAACAAGCACAAGCAATGGGAGGTTACTCGGGACAAAATTCAAGATAATATGAACAACCTCGAGGTAGTCAAAATTGGGTCAACCTATGAATATAGGCTACCAACAAAGACCTCCACAATATCTGCAAACGTCCTCTATACCAAGGTAATCAGCACCAACAACAAAACTTCCAATCTCCTCAACCACCGCCTACACAACAGCAGATGAGTAGCTCGGGTATGTCTTTAGAAGATATTGTGAAAAGTTTAGCTACAAGCACTCATACATTCCAACAAAAGACTGAAGCTAGTATTAAGAACTTGGAACAACAAATGTCTCAACTCGCTACCTTAATGAGTAAGATGAGTCTCAAGGTAAACTACCCCCACAAACCGAAAAAATCATAAACACAATGCTTGTGCCATTACCTTGAGAAGTGGAAAGAGTGCAGGTTCCCAGCTGGATCTTCACAATAATATCTCGAATACAAAGGATGCGGAATGTCCTTTGTACATGATTACGAGTGGATACGAATATATGGATCGGAAACAAAACAAATGAATAAATACGTAACACAAATGCTTATCTGTAATTAGTACATAGTGCCCGTAACACGTAAGAAAGAAAATGTTCAAAGGTTCTGCCCAAAACTTACAAAACCCTACGGCCAAGTTAATTAATATAGCCACGACAACTTCGCCTAACATCCCTAGGCGAAGTTGTCCCTAACTTAGCCAGTTGTCTAACATCGCATAACAATAAGTTGGCCTAAACTAAAACCAAAACATAACGATCAATATTCTGATTACAGACACGATAAACTAAAGACTAATCAACTACTGGCACAATGCAGACTCCCCCTTGGCAGTAGCTTCATTTCTCTTATAGCTTCATCTGGACCTATAATCTAGAAAGCCATTCCACAAACTTCAGGCATGCACACCCTGATTCACACAAACCGAGACCACCCTTTGATATTTTCTCCCTTCGTCCTTCCATGTTGGTATGTAAAAGATCTTATTTTCATTAAGTACCTGCAAATCAGCTTGAGACAAGTTAACCAGATGCATAGGATCATAGACCCTCAAGATCTCTTTTTCATCTTGATCTTCCATCATGGCTCCAGCAGTCTCACAATTAACATACCACCATTTCAGATCTTTCAGCACATTCTGTGGCATGATCTTCACCAGAATCTCTTTCAAACATCGAAAGGGTTTGTACTTCATAATCATCCAAGGTTTACCATCCGCTCGCATTCCCCTTTCAGTATCTTCAATCAATTTTCCCTTCTGAGGTTTTAGCAACTCAACCCTCTTCTCCTTGACCACCTCATTCTACACAATCTTTCCAATCCAGCCAGCATACAAATCACCACTTCTGTTAATTAGTTTCAAACGTGCCAAGCCTTTTACTTCACACTCAGGCAATGTGTTGAACGATCTCAGCTTCTTTTCAAAATATTGAACCCCATCAAATACTTTAACCGTGAACACTTTAATCTAATCATCATAGTGCCAACAAATGATACCATTCTTCGATTCATTGTACCCTTTAATATCATTACTCTATTTAAATGTAGGAGGTACTTCTGGTTTCTTTGTTCGTACAAACCAGTGAACACAGTCCTCCTTCCACCTAGGCTGTTCTTCCCAATCTGTCTCATCACTTACACTCTCACCTTGGTTCAATGGTTCTTGATTCAAATAAGGAATATCATGTTCAATACCATCTTCCGGTATCTCCCCTTCCTCCAGACCACTATCAATTTCAATTTGTTCACCAAGTTTTTCAATCTCACCGTATGGCAACACATCTTCAGTAACCTCAAACTCTTCATCAACAGCTACAGAGTCACCACTTGCACCACCTGTTGGAGCACTAGACTCCCCCTGATATGTGGAAGTACCAAGAGACTATGAAGTTCTTGGCAGCTCACCACCTGCATCTTTCGATGCAGTGGGATCATCATCTTTGTCCTCTCATCTTTTTGTTCTCAACTCGTCTCCCTTACAACTACTCTCCCCCTGAGATGCTAAGAACTGCTTTAAAGCATCAAAAAGTTTACCGTGTTCAACCAGGAGAGACGACTGAAGTTGGTTCTCAGCCACCAGACGTTGAATTGCCTGAGTTCTAATGACATTAATCCTCTATTGATCAGCAACTACGCGTTCCAGAGCCATGGTCCGCTCGGAATCTGAAAGTGTAGAATCAAAAGCAAATGACATATGTGAAATATCCTCAGCATAGGATGGAGGAATGCCCAAACTGACTGGAATCTATGTTGAAAATGGAATAGAAACTGAAGGAGGAATAGTAACTGAAGACCCAGCAGCAACAACCAGAGTAGATTCCACAAACAGAGCATCAACTTCAGTTGGAGTAAGCGATCTAGGTGGTAAAGACACAATATCCGGTGCTGACAAAGCCACCCTAGATGACACCATAGCCGGTGCTGAACAAAGCCACCGTAGACACACTCGAAGTTATTGGTCAAGAGTAGAAGTAACCGGTATAGAGTTAGACATACCAGATAACCTTGAGGGAGAAACTGAACCACCTTTGAACTCTCACCAGCCCGGGCCTTCTTGGATCTACGAACCAGGGCATACATCTCATCTTCATAATCAGATTCACTATCATCATCAGAACTCTTCTTACGCTTTCCCTGTAACTTTTCTTGAACAGCCAGAAACTCCTAGCCTCATCAACCCCATCTGAGGATGAATAAGATAAAGTCTCCTCAGAATCTTCAACTGAGGGAAGTGATAAACAAACTGAATCAGCAACCGAGGAAACCTGAACCCCGGACACATCAACCAAAGAAACCTGAACTTCGAAAACATCAACCAAGGACATATCAAATAACCCATGTCCTCCAAAAGCTACATCAAGATCTACATCTTCGGCTGCAGATATAATAGGAGCACTAACTGGAACATCTTGAACCACATGAGGTGGGTGTGTAATATCAGCTGGAGCCGGAGCAGGATCAAGAAACCCATCATTTGGTGGAGCTATATAAGCTGGATTCAAAAGAAAGCCAAATAAAGGCTTGTGTCTCGGCCGACGCTCGACATTGCTTTGTGAGCTCGAAGTACAACATTGAGCAAGGATCCTTTTGTTGACACTATCAAAGAATGAAAAAGGACGATGTTGTGGGAGATTAGGAGCCACATGGTTAAGAATCATCTGAAGAAATCTGGGATACATCATGAACCGTTCCCTAGCCACCGTCCTTCGTCGATGATCAATCTCTTAGAACACCATTTGACCAAAGCTGAAGGTTTTATTGTACGTCAATGCATCCATTGCAGATTGCTGAGAAGCACCCATACCGTCAATACCAACCTTGCGACCAGACATTTAAACTATTAAAACATGCATAAAGAATCGCCATTGATCAAGTAAGAACCCTTTGAATGGTTGGGAATC
Organism: Bidens hawaiensis; assembly: GCF_021521415.1. Taxonomy (NCBI): domain Eukaryota; kingdom Viridiplantae; phylum Streptophyta; class Magnoliopsida; order Asterales; family Asteraceae; genus Bidens; species Bidens hawaiensis. The sequence goes on from NW_027493205.1 coordinate 139,681, forward strand.
TTCCAGAGGTCCTGATTAACCCATGCGCAGAAAAGTACCATTACGATAAGTAGCTGGATACTCAGTAGGACCCTGATCATATTCAACATACCCGAATTGCAAAGTTGCGCGTACTTGGTCAGCCGAAAATTAAATAACCTGCTTATTAACCTTAGCACGCATAACAGGAGGCTCCTCACGATAATCATACTCCACTGTTCTCCAAAAGTCTTCTATATTTGGAAAGGAGATAGGTAGTGTGGTGGAGATAGAATGAAAGATCTGTGAGCGTAAGAAAAACTGAATAATCTCTGTGTAATCTTCAGCTAAACGAGTATCTGGAACTAAGGTGATGTACATGTTGTGAGAGGAGAAAAACTGCCTCTTATCAACGTTACCACCATCACCACCTCTGCAACAAGTACCCACAACCTCTTCCATAACTCCAATGAAAGCATACTAAGTTAGATATACGTTTAACCAGCTGGTTAAATTCGCCCTGTAGGTTAATAGGCGAAGTTGAGGTTCCAGCGAAGTTGCTCATAAGATCGCTTAAACTGCAAAGTTAAGTGACGAGCAAAGTTAAGCACAACTTCGCCTTCAACATATCTTCGCTTCAAGAACTGCCCAGAATACAGAGGATCATCGAATGCACAAATCAACAATCAGAGGATCATCCAAGGTCCTATATGGACCGATTAAGGTAAATGGATACTTGGCATAGTTTATGCATTAACACCGTAATAGTATTGAAGTCATTAAAGTTCGAACTAAAAAACCTTAAAAATCAACCTATCTAGAAAGAATTAACACAAACAAGATACAAATTATGAATCATCACAAGATGTTTAACATGAATATGTGATAAAAAACGATTTGGTTGAAGGTGATATTTAGGTTAAGTTTGTCGGGTGTAAAGGAAGAAGGATTGATCAATTTTGACCTAAAATTTGTTTATAAACCCTTTGGAAACCCCAGAGGCGAAGTTAATAACTTTGCTTGTTATATAACTTTTCCTAAGGTGAAGTTAATAATAACACAGCCAAGACAAAATTTAAATTTACGAACATAAACGTGAGCGAGTAACCCGTGTTCTAAAAGAAACAGCACAAAGTGAACCACTTAATTTTCTAAAACAATAAACAACACAAAGTGAAAACAATAAACATTCTAAAAGAAGTATAGAATAAGGAGAAAAAAATAAACAGCACAAAGTGAACCACTTAATTTTCTTGTAATAAGGCAGATTGTGGGATCAAATATCAGTCTTGATAAAACCGCCATTCATGAAAATATCCTAACATGAAATCATATTGATTAAGGTGCTGTCACAAGTATTCATGTTTAACGTTATTATGACAAAGAGAAACAGGTTGATAGCAGGTATATAAGACTTAGCATGATTATCATTGCGTCCATGATACGGGTTAGTTTCATTTTGGCATAGAACTTAGATGGACATCACTTATGGACCTGTGATGCCTCCTATCTCTTCTCAAGGCGTATTTGGTTTTCCCCAGATCACCCCAATTTGACTCCAACCCCTTAGCGCTTGATCAAAATTTTTATAGCTAATAAAAAAACTTTTAAAGCTTTAAGGTTGAAGGTTGGACTTACATGCCTTGCATTCAGTATGTTTAGGACTTATTTGAATACCCCACCATTGTAGTTCTAGTTTGACCCTCTAAGCTTTTGAAAAACGAAATTTAACAACTAAATATCTACAAAACATTTTATAATTAATAATTTTTTTTATGGAACAAGGAAAAATATATTTTGGGGGATCAAGACACTAACGGGCTCGTGTATGACTGGGTAATTACTTTTCTGCCTATCATTCAGAGAGATGTAAGTGGAGACATGCACATTTCTTCAAAATGACTCTACACAGTAAGTCTAGCATATTTAGTTTGTATCACTTCAACTTTTACGCATCATGGAAAGCTACCATGCAAATCAATGACTGTTCTAGAGCCTTTTTTAAGCCTAATAACTTCACCCGTTAGGCACACATAATCAGTTTACCTATCATTTTCAAGTGGTTGAATCGATTTTCATTTTAAAAACAAACTCTAAAGCTTCTAAAATGATGTAGACTGAATAATCTTATCACTTCCTAGGGAAATACCAAAAGCAATTTTAAAATTCAATCGCTCCGATCACTTCTTAGTTCTCAGGTCAAAGGCAATCCTGTATGTCCACAATTTGTTAACAATACCAAGCATATATATAAATATGTGTCCCTCAAACTTAGAGTAACCGAAATAATTTTCAGCGAAGGACTTAAAGAAAGACACATCATAGTCGCCCCAGATGCTTTCAGTTTTTAGGTGAATGGCTATCCTTTGAATCTACAAGTAGAGAGAGGACCAAACATATACAAGTATATGTCCTTCAAACTTGAGCAATCGACATAAATTTAAGTGTTTCATAAAACAACGAAAAAGAAAGGACACGGTTACTCGGGATTGATCATCCCATTTAACTCAATAAGGTTTTGAAAACGAGATCGGTCAAAACCTTTTGTAAAAAGATCGGAAAAGTTATCCAGAGAATCTACCTTTTCCAACACGATTAATTTCTTCTCAGCACAATCCCGTATGAAATGATGTCTAATGTCAATATGCTTAGTTTTACTATGCTTTACAGATTGTTAGTTACTGAGATAGCAGCAGTATTATCAATGCAAATAGGAGTGTAACTGAAATTCAGACTATAATCTCTCATTTGTTGTTGTATCCACAAAACCTGGGAGCAGCAATTTGATGTTGCCATATACTCTGCTTCACAAATGGATATTGCAACTGAGGTCTGCTTCTTGCATTGCCAAGACACCAACCTCCCACCAAGAAACTTACAACCACTGGTAGTTGACTTTCTATTCTGGTTGCAACCCCCATAATTAGAGTCGGTGTATGCAACTAAATCCAGTTCACCTCCTTTTGGGTACTAGAGACCCATCTTAGGCTTTCCTTTGAGGTACCATAGAATCGTCTTCACGCCTTTCATGTGAGACTCCTTCGGATTAGCCTAAAAACGCGCACAAACACAAACTGCAAACATAATGTCAGGTCTAGAAGCAGTTAGATACATTAAAGAACCTATTATTGCGTGATATTGAGTGGGAACCACATCTTTCTCATTTTCAGAATCAACACCCAGTTTGTGGTTGACGCATATTGGAGTATCATACGGTGCACTTTCTTCCATCTTGAATCGTTTGAGCACGTCATGAACATATTTGGTTTGATGAATAAACATCCCGTCCTTATGATCTACTTGTAAACCCAAAAAGAAGGTTAGTTCACCCATGGCACTCATCTCAAATCTTTTCATCATTACCGCTTCAAAATCCTGACACATAGAAATCTTTGAAGCCCCGAAGATAATATCGTCCACATAGACCTGGACTAGAAGAAAACCCTTCCCATTCAACTTCACAAGCAGTGTACTGTCAATCTTCCCTCACATAAAACCTTTTTCCTGCAGGTAACCAGATAAAGTTGGATACCTTGCCCGTGGAGCTTGATGTAGACCATATAATGCTTTTGAGTCTGTACACATGATCTGGAAAGTCCGGATCTGGAACACCTAGAGGTTGCTCAACATGTAATACTTCATCAACCTTTCCATTCAGAAATGCACTCTTTACGTCTAATTGAAACTCCTTAACCTCTTTATAAGTGGCAAAGGCCAAGAAAAGTCGAATGGCCTCCAGCCTAGCTACAGGAGCAAACACCTAATTGTAGTCGATCTCTTCTTGCTGATTAAATCCCTTAACTACGAGTCTTGACTTGTTTCGGACGATTACCCCTTTCTCATCCCTTTTGCATTTAAACACCCACTTAGTTTCGATTGCATGCACATCTCGTGGCTTCTCAACCCACTGCCATACTTCCGTCTTGTTAAATTGAGCCAATTCTTCCTGCATGGCTTTGACCCAAGAGCTATCCTTTAAAGCCATCTGATAGTTTTTTGGCTCTATTTGACTAATATAGCATGCGTACAAACATTCGTTCATAATACGTATCTTTGATGCTCACATAAACACATGTGTTATTTTCCAAGCTTCCTCTGGTACGCACACCATCAGAAGGATTACCAATCACATTCTCTAGAGGGTGATCCTTGTGGATTCTTGTTGTTTGGACTGGAGCCACTACCAAGTCCTCACTCAGATTAGGAGTGAGTTCATCGTATGATGTTGATCATGAAATGGATTCATGAACTCTTCAACATCTGGACTTGGAGGTCTTTCTTCAACACCGGAGACTGTTGGTCTTTTATATTCAACACTTGAGCTATGCGTGATGGCCTCATCTTCATCAATTAACAACGGAGTGGCCATTCTTTCTTCCATATCTGCAAACTCATAAGAAGGTAGATTAAAATATTTAAACAGTTTGTCATAATCTAAAACCTCGTCTAGTCCCATGCTAGGCTTTGGTGACTTGTAACTAGTAATATCAGTGTAATAGACCACATCAACCTTGTTGCTCGATATATTAAAGACTCTTCTATTGGGAGACCCAACCACATAACTGACAAGGATTCATTCGTCAGCTTTTCACCAAATTTTGAATTAGTCTTTAATATCGAACATGGAGACCTAAAAGGTTCGAGACCTTTCAGATTAGGCTTTCGACCATGCATTAATTCATAAAAATTTTTGTTTAATCTTTTGACAATTAAAACACGATTAAGGATATAGCAAGCTGTAGCGACAGCCTCATCCCAGAACACCACATGAAGCTTAGCATCTGCCAGCATGGTCTTGGCTCCTTCATCTTGCGTCCTATTCTTTCTCTCAGCCACTCCATTCTGTTGTGGAGTGTATGGTGCACTACACTGATGCTCTATCCCTTTATGCAGACAAAACATCTTCATTTGATAATTCTTGAACTCTGTGTCGTTATCGGTTTTGATGAATTTGACCTTTCCTCCAACAATGTTTTCCACTTCGGTAACTAAATTAATCACCAAATGTACTGTCTCATCCTTAGCTTTCAGAAAGTACACCCACGAATATCGTGAGTAATCATCAGTCACTACAAAGCATTAAGATGTCCCACCCAAACTTTTGAGATTTATGGGACCAAAGAGATCCATTTGGAGAAGGTCTAGAGGGGCGACAATCGAATTAAACAGCTTAGAGTGATGTGGCTTCTTGTGTTGTTTCCCTTTCTTGCATTACACACATTTATCTTCTAAGTTAAAGCTTTTCAATGGCACCCCTAACACCAATCCATTCTTTACAATGTCATTCATCTTACGCAGATGGATGTGTCCCATTCTTCGGTGCCATAGCTCAGATTCAAATTCTATTGCTTTAGACAAAAGACATGATTCTTCTGTTGCTATTTTGGTTGACCTCATGTCCATTAAATAGGTATTCTTCTCTCTTGGTGCTTTCATGACAATCCAACTTTCTGGGATCTTGAAATCAGGATAAAGGACTAAGGCTTCATCCTTTGTAATGTGCACAGTGTATTCCTTGTCACAAATTTGAGAAACACTTAGTAGATTGTGTTTCAGTTCTTCCACAAAATTAACCCGCTCAAGCTTGATCTTCCTGTTAGTTACCGTACCAATGCCTGAACTTTTTCCTCCACTTTCTCCTGCAAAACTTACTCTTCCTTCTTGTATAGCCTTCCAATCTAGTAACAAGTTCTTGTTACCAGTCATGTGCCAGGAACATCCACTGTAGACAACTCACCTGTTGTTCACACTCCTTTCAGACTGTTCCTGCACAGTCAAGGAAATGAATTAAATAAGGGGGACCCAAGACCTCATGGTATTGGGTTGCTCAAACCTGTTATACGACATCCTGCTAGTTTGCTGTCTAAAGTTCCATTGAGGAGATCTGACACTGGGTCTGAAAAGAAGTTTTCAATAGAATCGGTTATGAGACCAGCCAAAAAGCTCTGAATTTCTGTTATTAAAAATTTCGGATGACTTAAAGTTCCGGGTTATTGTTAACTGAGAAAAAAACGAGGTTGATTTCTTTGAAATCTAGGGTTTATCCTAGGTTTGGTGTCAGTTGATTTGACATTTGATTTTACACCAGTTTTAGATTTCTTTTTGGTCTCAGCTTTGTTTGGTCTCAAACTCGTTGATTTCCCCTTCTTCAAGGGACAAATACTGGAAACGTGTCCCTTGTTATGACATCTAAAGCAACTCTTATTCAAATTACCTGTGGTTATCTGACCATCCGTCTCAGGAGTTAATTCAGAAGATGAGGTTGGTTTACTAACATTGAGTTTCATGTAGTGGGGAACGAATGGGTTTAAAAATGATTTCTTATGACTAAAGGTAACATTAAACTCCCTTTTCAGTAACACAACTTCATCATTCATTTTACAAGTGTTGATAGACCTACTACACTGGGACTCTTGATCAACAACTGATGAATTTGTCTAAACAGATATGTTAAAGTCCTTGTCTACCTCTTCAAGGTTGACAAGGTTAACGAAGGTTTTGTTTAACTCAACCTTAACGGGTGCGGTAGATTTGTCCAAATTTACAGTACCCGTTGAGGTTTGATCAGTTTGAACACAAATAGGTGGCTGATTACAAGGATTATAAGTATAGTTATTATTATAAGGCTGGGGAACCTTAGAAAACCCAAGTCCATCTTTATTGTTTGGTGAACGTTGAACACTTAGGATATGATTTAGTATCATGGAAGAGTTCCTAAACTGTTCAAGTTTTCAATTAAGTTCCACCACTTGTACTTGGTAATCAACTATCTGTTTGTCTCTTTCAGCTATAGGTTTGGTCTTTTCTTCCACTACCTTATAACTTAAATCAATAACTTGTAATCAACTATCTGTTTGTCTCTTTCAGCTATAAGTTTGGCCTTAAGGCTTCTAATGTCATTTTCACTTGCTTTTATTTTTACAGAGTAACTATTTTCTTTTTTCATAGAATAGTGGTGTTCTTCTTTTAAACATTTTAGTTCTTTTTCCAAACTCATATTCTAGTCGGTTATAGCAGTTAATTGTTCAGACAATTTCTCACATTGTTCACAATGGAGTTCTATTCATACCTCTGAGAGTTGATCGTTCATTTTAGCCATGTAAGCTTGGTCCTCACTGCTTCCTTTTCTCATCTTCCAGACACAATGTTCACCAGATTAGCTTGTTCACTCACCTCTTCTACTTGAATGTTTCCAATTATACCCACCATCTTGTTGAGACACCATGGCTCTCGTCTCATTTCCATTTCCATTTCCATTATGATGAGTAGACCTATTCTGACTCCTTTCAACCCTCTCATTAGTACATTCTCTTGCAAAGTGTCCATTTTGTTGATAATTGTAACATTGAACTTCTGACTTGTCAAAGCCCGGTCTCTGTCCCACAAACTTTCTTCCTCTCTTCTTCATAAACCTTTTCACCCTTCTCACTATCATATCCATCTTCCATTGTAGATCCATCTCTTCCATATCATCAGCATCAATTTGATCATAGTCCTCATCTAATGTTGCAGGGTCAACTATCTTGCCTTAGATGTAGTTCTCATAAGAAGCAATGAAAGAAGCATAAAATGCAAATTGTTGTTCAACGGATTTTACACTCATACGCATTCTTGAATAGTTCATACTTGAAGAATTTACAGAAGAGTTACCAACTGAAGACTGAGGTTTTGAAGCAATACCTCCACCAGCAACAAAGCATATGTCTCCATCTGCGTTCATCATCATATGACTATCTTGAGTTGAGTTTGTTTCGCTTCAGTAAAAGTTTCCTTCTTTATCTTATTAAGCTCATAGATACGTAACTTGCTGACTACATTCTCTAGGTCAAAATATTCATAATCTTGTCTTCTTTCATCAACGGTGTACATCTCCCATTTGGTTGGAAGTGCATCCAGAAGCTTCTCCACTATTTCAATCTCAGTGTACTTTATGGAGTAGTTAGTCAACTCAGTCATCAAGTGGTAGTATCTTGTGATGATATCATCAAGTGATTCAATCTGAAAGTACTTGAACACTGAGAATTGAGTTTTCAGCAGTTTTGTCTTTGAGTTTCGTATACCCACATTTCCTTCAAAACGATTCTCCAATGCTTCCTACAACTCTCTAGCAGACTTATACTTTCCGAACGTATGGAGAATTTCTTGAGATAGTGCCATAGTTATTGCAGCTAAGGCTTTACTTTCTGCCTCATACTTCTTCTTTTCATCATCCTCCATCTTTTTATATTTCTTTAGTTGTTCCCGACCTTCAAATTTTGTTGTTGGAGGAATATAACCATTTTGAGTACATACCCACATCTTTGAATCATGGTACTTCACGTATTGCTCAAATCTATCTTTCCAAGCAACAAAGTATGTACCTTTAAGAAGCTTTGGAGCTTTAGTCCCTGAACCAGCCTCGACCTCCATCATCACCAGATCAGAGATACTTATAGAAGACTTGTTCAATCGAAATGAGAAAGGAAATTCTGTCAACTTTGTTTGAACAGTGAGGGGCGAAGTTAAGATAACTTCGCTTCTTTGTCAACTTCGCTTAAGAAAAGATCACCTCAAATTCCCTTATTAACTTTGCTTAAGGACAACTTCGCTCAAACCCTATATCTTCGCCTAAACCCTAAAACCCTAGACAACAACTTCGCCTTGCAGTCTGGATTATGAGTTTATCGATTTCGAACCAAAATAACACGTCATGGATGGATTATATGGTTGTAGGTTGGTCAGTGAGGGCAACGAGGAATAAAAACGGGTAGATTTTACATGTAAAATTCGCTAAAATCCTCGTGGAAGGATTTTAACACTCGTGTAAAAATACCGAACCACACAATCAAGAGCTTATCGCTCTGATACCAAATGCAGGTTCCCAGCTGGATCTTCACAGGAATATATCAAACACAAAGGGTGCGGAATCCCCTTTGTCCACGATTACGAGTGTATACGAATACATGAATCGGAAACAAAATAAACGATTAAATACGTAACAAAAATGCTTATATGTTATTAGCAACACAGTGCTCGTAACACGTAATAAAGAAAATGTTCAGAGGTTCTGCCCAAAACTTAGAAAACCCTATGGCCAAGTTAGTTAATATAGCCATGACAACTTCGCCTAACATCCCTAGGTGAAGTTGTCCCTAACTTCGTCAGTTGTCTAACATCGCATAACAGTAAGTTCGCCTAAACCAAAACCAAAACCAAAACATAACGAACAATATTCTTATTACAGACACGATAAACTAAAGACTAATGAACTACTGGCACAATGCACCAACAAAGAGCTATGAAGTTCCTACTACAGAAGATGAGGAGGAAGAAATTGTGGTTGAAAAGAAGGATCAAGAAAAGACAGAAGTAAAAGAACCAATTAAAAGTGAAGTTAAGATCACTCCTCCGCCTCCATTCCCATCGAGACTAAGAAGCACGAAGTTAGAAAGGGAAGAACAAGAGATTATGGAGACATTCCAGAAGGTGAAGGTAAACATTCCTCTTCTTGATGCAATAAAACAGGTTCCACGATACACGAATTTCCTAAAAGAACTTTGTACATCAAAAAAGAAACTTAAAGGTAATGAAACGGTCCTGGTAAGTGAAAATATTTCAGCAGTGTTACAAAAGAAGCTACCCTCAAAGTGCAAGGACGCAGGTGTTTTCACCGTTCCTTGTAAATTGGGGAATATTACTCAGCCTAGAGCTATGCTGGACCTTGGAGCCTTTATTAATGTCCTACCATACTCAATTTCCAAAACACTTAATGTGGGACCGTTAAAGAGGACCGGGGTAACCATCCAGTTGGCCGATCGGTCTTTAGTACACCCGATAGGTGTACTAGAAGACGTTTTAGTCGAAGTGAATGAACTAGTATTTCCAGCCGACTTCTATGTTTTATACATGGAGGAAGATGACACCCCAAATTCCAACTCAATTTTATTAGGGAGATCATTTTTAAAAATTGCTAAAACCAAAATTGATGTTCATAGTGGCACTCTCTCCATGGAATTTGACGGGGAAGTCATAAATTTTAACATACATTATGCTATGTGTTATCCTAGTGATGTCTCATCTCTAAATTTCATTAATGTTATTGAACTGCTCACAAATGAATCTTTTGAGTTATCTAACCATGATGTTCTAGCATTTGTGTTAAACAGAAGCATTGACGAAGTTGCAGCAAAAGAACTTACTGAAAAGTTCAAGCTTGGGGAGGAGTTAATGGAATTCGTGACCTTTATGAATATGCATAAGAAAACAAGGTATGTAAAACCAAAATTAAAACTGCCGAATACTAACCAAAAACTTCTTCCATCTATTATGTAGGCACCAGAGCTCGAGTTAAATACTCTTCCCGAACATCTAAAGTATGCATATCTTGGAGAAAAGGAAACTTTTCCTGTAATCATATCTAACAAGTTAACACTCGAACAAGAGAGCGAGTTGATTGAAACTCTAAAGAACCATAAGGAAGCAATCGGATGGACCATAGCCGACATAAAGGGCTTGAGTCCAACACTTTGTATGCACAAGATCCTTATCCTTCTAGTATTTAGTATTATATCTGTTAGCTCTTTTCTTCAGTTGGTTTCATAATCAAATCCGTCTTCGCAATTGTATAGTTGATTATCAACAAGATAGCGTACAAACTTGTTGAATTTCTCAACTATTCCTTCAGTCTTCAACGGTTCCAAGTGGCGAGTTGTATAGCTTAAGGAGTTCTTCTTTGCTGAGCGTTGCAAGCTCGTGTTCGTCAAAGAAGCGGAGGTGGTGCATGTCTTTGTAGTGAATCACCACATCTCTTGTAGTGCATTCAAATTCCTAGCAGATAAAGTGCTTGATCAAGTTGTGCAGAAATGGTTCAACATGATAAATTGCTCGGACCTCCTTGTGAGTCTTGTATTGCAACATCCTTTTCATCTTTCCCGTGGAGGGATCGATCTCTATAGGATGACAGAAAGCCTTACCCTTGTTGAGCTTAAGATCCGGGTAATCCTTCTTCCACTGCTTGCTCAGGAACCTATTGAACCAGCCCTTGAGCTCCTTATCCATTGCATAGTGGCCCACTATTCTTCTGAAGTAGTTAATGTCAAGCTCGAACAGAGTATGCATGTCAGTGATATTCATGTAGGTAAGATCACTATTGGCTCGACGGATTTCCCATGTCTCGCTGCTTGGGTGCCATTTATAGTGAACAATCAGAGAGTCATCCAAGTAGGGATACAATTGATCTCTTACACTTGCTCGGTTGCTGACAGTGCAAGACTTCCTCTTTCGACGCTTTGGAGCTTGTGAAGATTCAACATAATCAGCAGCAGCAGTAGTGGTCTGAGATTGAGTAGGGCGAGCCACAACATGCTCATCACGAAACCGAGTTTCCAGGTTCGGAGAGTAGTTGATCCTGTCATCATCATCATCATCTTTATTTCCTTCTTCCAAGGCTTCTTGAACAGAGAAGTCAGTATCTACAAAATAACAGACATTATAAATTGGGGAGATCTCAACCTCCAGCTTAGCATCCGCTTCTCTCACTCTTCTTGCTTCACTTAGGGAGTCTTGTGGCTGACTCTCCTTATTTCCACCAATGTCCTCGTCACCACCACTGTCATCATCACCATCACCGCTTTCATTATGCGGTTCATCGAAACTATCATGCAGATCATCATCCTCATCATCACCTTTATTGTCACCTTCTTCATCATCACCATCAGAGTCATCATCATCTGATTCGTCATCATCATCATCATCATCATCATCACATTGATCAACCTGCTCTTGTGCAGCAGGAGCAATCACTTGTGCAACTGAGGTGGTTACAAAAACAGCAAAAGTCATTGCACTGACCTGACTGGTACTCGCAGCAACAATAGCAACAAACTCTGTGCTCACAATGGTTCTAACAACCAGGATTGGCTCCTCACCGGCATCACCAACACGGTTTCTACTAGCTCTTTTCTTTGAGGATTAATGGCGGGTTTCGTCAAGATTGCATTGAGCTTTTTCCCTTCTGGCATCAGCAACATGGTCAGAGAGAGCAGATCTTTTCTTGTTTCTTTGTTCTTCACTTCGTTTTTCACCCTATACCAGTCCTCTGATAGGGGAACATCAAATATTATTGGGCTTTTGGTGGTTGAGGGAGGTGTGATTGAAAAGGTAGGTCGTATGGTGGTTTACGTAGGCATGGTTATGGTTTAGGTAGGTAATGAGGTGGTTACGGTGTTGCGCTGACGTTGGTATGGTTTTTGAGGTGGTTTGGGAGTGGATTGATGATGTAAAGGTGGAGGTCCAAAAAGATGAACCATTAGTTGGTGATGTGAATTGGTATGTTGGTGAGCTAAAAGGTGAGGTGGTCATAGGGGGTTAGAAAGTTTGTTGCATGGGTTTGGTCTTGGCTTGTGTGGTGGATATGAGAAGGTTTTCTAAGAAGGATGGCATGGGCTCATCTTATTTTGACTGTGAAGTCTCGGGAGGTGTGATTGGTTCATCTAAAAGAGTTGATCTGGCTTTAGTTTTGGACTTGTTTTTGGCTTTGGTTTTGGGGACTTGTAATTGTTTGGCCTCAAGTTTCTCTATTGTGCTGGCTAATGTGGTGGGTGAGGCTTGGTGTGGGTCAACTAGTGTGGTTGGTGGTGGTGTGATCGGCAATGTTTGTGTCAAAGTGGAAACTGAAAGAAAGATTACCTTCACTGAAGTTGGCAACTTTGAAAATGAAGACTTCTTGGAGTGTTTTATCTTCTTCATACGTTTCAAAGGGCGTTCAGGCTCCACTTCTTCCACATGCTCTTTCCTTTCTTTTTCCTTTATCGTGAAACTTTTCGTCCTATGTTCACCCTCAACATCAGTGCAGGATCAGTTTCTTCACTTTCTGCACCATCATCACCACTCTGACCATCATCATCATCATCCCCATCATCTCCACTATCACCTTCCTCCCCTACTTTTGTTTCCTCACTATCAAGTTCGGTCTTAGTAAACTGACCGAACTTTGTACCGGGCTCTTGACCTTTTTACTTGTACCCGCTTCTCCCCGTAGGTTCCAACATATCCTAGAATACCGTCTATCTAACCATCTTTGCATGATGAGGCCCAGATGGTTCTACAACATTTCCTTCATCATCAACCTCTTTTAGATATTCTAGTCTTGGAATGTTCTTTAGTAGATCATCTAGAATTAGTTGCACAAACCGAGGATACATTCTCCACATTTTCTTTGCGAGCACATTTGATTGCATGCTCTTGAAGAAAAGCCCAGAGAAGTTATACTTGGTTTGGTTTGTAAATCAGGACATCACTCCAACCCATTCTACCTTCAACTTGTCAAACCCATATTTTTGTGCTGATAAACAGTGGGTAACTATGTGGAATAGGAACTTCTAATAGGCGGGTAAGTGTCTCTTCACACATGTGGTCTATTCAACATCATAGCCAATGTCTTTGAGAAACTATTCAAGGTCTTTCTTGTCAAACTTCTCAGACGAGTCATTAGGGGCATCATTGATAAGCAATGCCCTTCTCACAACCTCCTCAGTTATTATCAACTTTTGATTTGCTACTTCGGTTGTGATAGAGGTCCCATTCTTGGTCGTCTTTGCCTTCACCGAACATTTTTCAGCCCAAGAACTATGAATCTACGGGTTGGAGGATATAGCATACATCAGTGGACATCCTTGTAATCCCTTGATCATAGATGAAAACACTTTGTGTTTTCTCTTCCTTCGAAGATCAAGAGGATATAACATATTGTGTTGCTACATTAAGAAATAAGAAGATCATTAAAATTGATCATTGAGTTTTAATCAAAATGCAAAATTTTATAGATACTAACTATTAATTAAAGAAATGAGAATTATTAAAGAAATGAACTTAAAACAAAGCAAAATTTACAAAAATAAGTTTGTAAGACAAGATAATACTTTTTACAAGACTCAAATTAAAAATAAAGTTTGTAAAATAAAATTTTAGAGGATATGCAAACTGTTTGAAGATAAATTGTGAAACAACTAAGGACGAACCATTCGAATCGAATGGTAATTAAGCCATTTTAGTTCATAAGGTAAACTTATTAGAACCCTAAAATCTAATTAAAAATGAATCTAATCAAATCCAGAAATTTGATTCGAATCAAAGTGAATTAGATTGGATTAGTTGATTGTGTATTCGATTAGAATTCTAATATAGATGATTAGAATCCTTTAAGTCTATTAAGATTTTATTTTTTCCAAATGTGAACCATTCGAATCAAGTTTGAAATGAATCGAATCAAATTTCAAACCAATTGAATCGAATTTAGAGTTCGATTCGAATTATTTTGAATTCTTTTCGATTGGAATCAAATTCGATTCGAATCCTTTATAGAATTTTCTTTTTGTTTGTTTTTCTCTTAGTGAAATTCTAGGAGATCTCAATCAATTCTAATTGAGTCCAAATTCGATTATGATGGTTTATTATTAAATTTGATTGGAACTAAAATTCGAATAGAGTGGCATGTTTGGTCCAAATCTAGCATCGTCTCCTTTTCTGGGTTCATATAATCCCGAGATGTGTTTCTGAGTAACTCAAACACATCTTCAAACATCTTTCTCAAGTCAATTTAACCCCAAACAGTTCGATAAAGACCTAAAAATTAAAAACTATACAAACAAGTATGAAAACTCAGTTAAATCAACAAAATGGTTACTTATGATGTCGCTGACAAGATTATAACAACAACAATGGTTACAACAACATATTTTGTTCATATGGGTCATGAGCAGTTTTGATGGAACTGTAAGATGAACAAGAACACAAAGAGGATGAAATTCCGCATGAAAGGTGTATTACCGTGGGTGGTGGCTTCATCATAATGATTATCCAGTGTGATAATAGAGAGAAGGAGCAGTTGATTTGATTTTAGATCTAGGGTTTTGAATATCTAAAGGCGGTGGGAGGATAAAGTAGAGAGAGTTTAAAGTGTCTAGGAAGTTTGAGTGAATGAAAGTGAAAGATATTTTGGTTGGCTCTATTTATAGAGTCAGCCTATCTCGCGATAGGGTCAAAACATCTCTAGTAAGATATTTACAAATTTAAACCCGAAAAGTATTTACCCACTTATCAGAACACTTTAAATATATACACGATATATTTTTGTTGGTCTCACACTTAACAACTTTTGCACGAAGAACCTTATCCTAAACCCATATACCTTTTGTAGAATCAAAAAATATAACTTAAAATAAAAATAAAAATAAAAATAAATTAACAATAAAACTTAAAAAAATTAAAATAAAAATTGAAAACATTCTTAATAGATTTAGTTGGACATAAACAAAACAACAAAAAATGAAGTAAAGATGGAATTAATATTATATTTAAAATACTAATTATAATTATTAAGAGTTTACATATTTTTGGTAAAAAAGATCACAACATGAAATCACATTAATTTTTAATGTCCTGCCTCACACTTATTATTATGCCAAAAATCCAAAATCAATTGTAGATATAATTTGTCCACTTTAAACTTAACATATATTTAGATGTCAAAGTGATATGTTAAGGTATATATTAAGCAAGATACCTATGTGGTCCCCATTTAATCCAACATTTAACAAACTCCATCATACATCGGGCATAGTTTGTGTTTATTAGTATCACACCGAATTGACTCTAACCCTCTAATGATTGATCAAAACATTTTGAGCTTATTTATAGTTTTTGAAAATTTATTTTCAAACAATAAAGGTTGAACCATGGACTTACTTACCATACAAACTTACAAGCTTTCAAATAATGTTTTAGGACTTACTTGTTTGCCCTACCTTATGTGGTTCTAACATACCCCCTTTTGTTTGTTAATTGTCAACATTTTGTGTTGAGGATTCTCAACAATTTTGTGTTGAATTTAAAAACTTAACGCACTTTGTAGTTATTTTGCTTTATAATTTTGAGATCCAGTATTAGTTATTTAAAGCAAGAATAATTTTATGGTGATCAATCACTAACAGGCTTGTGTATGACTGACTAATAACATTTTTGCCTTCATTGATATGACTATATTGGAGTTGGCAACCGCTTCATGAGTGTGTAACCACTAGCATAGGCGGGAATTTAAGTTTATATCACTATGACACTTACTCATTTGTCCAGCCTATCTACACATCAAGCAATGATCTTGTTGGCTTTTGATCTACTCTTTTCATGTGCTAGAATCGTTAGAGATAATTTCTTATCATTTTCCAAAGGTCGGGCCAATTTCTCAAAATTTTAGAATTTTAATTATCTAATTCCCTCTTAACAGGAGCTCCCTCTAAATGGGATAATACCTTTTAATACATTTTCACATTTTCTTAATGAAATATAAAATATTTATGGCAAACCAAATGACTTATTTTTGTTTTTTCTTAAAGCAAAAGTGAAAATCTTTTTGGTGAGTTAAAGTTAACTCAATTTGTTCCTCTAAAATTGGGACATATTTTAACATATTTGCAATTTTAAACAAACAAAAAGATAAACAAACTTTAATCAAAAGAAATCATGTCCAACGACTCAATAAGATATAAAAACTGGGAACGATAAAAGCTTTAGTAAAAAGGTTAGAAAAGTTGTAATCCGTGTGAACCTTTCGATACAGACAAGTTCCACGCCATTACAATCACGAATAAAATGCATTCGGATGTCAATTTGTTTTGTCTTTGAGTGTTGGATTGGGTTTTTAATAATACAAACTGCTGCCACATTATCACACTTGATAGGGGTGTTAAAGAAATTCAAACCATAATCCAACAGTTGATGTTGGATCCAAATTACTTGTGAACAGCAGAAAGATGAGGCAATGTATTTTTCTTCAGCGGTGGAGGTGGATACGGTGACATGCTTCTTGTATTGCCAAGAGATTAACCAGTCTCCAAGGAACTAACATCCTCTGATGTTGACTTTCTATCATGATTGCATCCACCATAATCTTGTTGGTGATAACCATAATAGTTATTATGAAAATGATTGTATAATTGAGGATGTTCATAATGATTAGTGGACTGAAAGAAAGAATCTCTTTGAGGTGGAATATATTTACTTGAAGTACTTGCCTTTTCATTCTCAAAAACTTTTCTTTGATTAATTTTACAATCTTTTGATGAGCAACTAGTCATGTTTGTCTCATCAACCATTTTTTCATTTACATTCCTTAGATTGAAAGTTTCATCATAAATGGTTTCACAATCACTACCGCAAACAGAAATATCATTTTCATTCAAATCATTTTGAGAAGTGCCAACATTAACACTCTCACACAATACATGATCATTCAAAATTTTTTTCTATGTATTATTATAATAGACCGAGTTATCAAATGATTGTTTTAGATTCACGTGGGAATCAAAAAGTGACTTTAAAACTTTTTAATCTTCATAACCCATACTCTTTTCCACACATTTTTTTTCTTCTACACGACCTGCTGAAGAAGATGAACTACCATTAAAAATAACCGATGAAGGAATGGGATCAACAGTTTTGTGGACGGGAGGAATACATGGCTTTTGTTTTGGCACATGACCAATACCATAGACCATCTCGTCCTTAGGTGAGGGTATCGAAACCAAAATGACGCAGGCTAGTATAATTTTCATTCACAGGAGGTGGAACATTTGTGTTATCATAGCCTATACCAGTTTTTTGTTTCACCCCAATCTGTGCCCCAATAATCCCATTCAATTTATCATAGGCTAACTCTTCAACAATTATATTCTCTAAGCTAAATCTAATTCTAGCTTCTCAATTTTGGTGTTTAATTCTACAACGCGTCTTTCATGAAACTCAATTAGTTTACTAGACTAGAATAATTTCTCATTTATTTTAGCCATATCGTTATTATGAGTTTTAATCCTAGTGGTAAAAAACTTTTCAGCCTTCTTGTAATCAGCATTGTGACATTTAGATTTTGATATATTAAGGCAACATTATGAGTTCGATAGTACTCAATTTTATTTATACAAGCTTGAGTGCAAAGTTTGTGTACCTCGGGAATGTCTGAGACAGTTTGATATGCCTTAGCAGCAGAGCTTGACGAGGGTTGGTCTTCATTCATAAGTATCATCCCGGCAAAGTTTAGAGGATTGATCAGCTCAACAAATTGGTTATCTTCCTAATCCGGCTTGGTTCCTTCAGCTGATAGAGTGATCATGGCTTTTATGATGAACCTAGAGTTCCCTTTTGATTAGTTTCCTTGACCAATTCGTGGAACTCTTGGTTTAGATGAGAAGATATGCTCATGCCTTTTATCACTTCTTCTCCTACCTTCATTATCAAACACCTCAGTGATCTTGATGTTGTTTTCAGCCTTGGCTGGATTTGTGCACTCCCTCGTGAAGTATCTTGTCTCTTTGCAGTTGTAGCATCAGAGCTTATCCTTGTCAAACCCAATTCCGTTCCCATTTGAATCTATGACGCTATTCTTGCCATATTTGACCATGAAGTTTGAGGCTCTGTGAATAGCCATGGACATCTGATACTTGATATCCGTCCTTTTGAGATCCTTTTTGCTAATCTCGAGAATGTCTCCTTGTTGAAACAAAGGAGGTAACACTTTTCCTTGTAGTAACTCCTTATGTCTTGCCATAAAAGCATGAAATAAAGCCACATATGTATCATCTATTTAAGGAGCTGAGTAGGATGGGTTGCTTGCGGGTTTCTTGATTCCATGAGCCTTCAATGCTAGCTCAACAGCTTTTAATCCTTGAAAGGAACTTGAACTGGATGATGCTTGTGGACTTGCAGTAGTCTTGAATGCAGAGTTCTGAGATGGTTGAGTGGAAAACATCTTAACCCCATCAACTGCATGAACTGTGGTATGTGCTTGGCTGAGAAAAGCTGTACTGACTCTAAACCTGGTTGAAATTCCAGCATGACTAAGAGAACTTATGTGGTTACCCAATCTAAGTTTGTCATCTTCAAATGACTTGATGGTGGATGTCAAATCAGAGAGAGTAATGATTTGAAGGTTCGTTGTTCTCTTGATGGTGATCACACTACTATTCCAGGAGTACGGTAAGGATTTCAACAACTTGTCATTGATTTCAATATAATCATAATCAATGTCGGCACTCTTTATCTTGGTGATTATTGTTTCAAAACTGTGAATAAGATTTCCAACCGTTTCTCCTTGCAAATGGTTAAACATATTGAAATCACCCTTCAACACGGCTTTCTTGTTGTTCCTCATTTCTACATTTCCCTCAAACTTGTTGACCAAAGCCTCTCATAAGCCATTAGCAATGGTATGTCCCCTCAATGTTTGAGCAATTTCAAGTGAGAGACACACACTTAAAACACTGTAGGCCTTTTGATCACCGCTTAACATTTTCTTTTCTTCATCACTATAGGAAGATGCAGGCTTGGGAACTGGTCCATCAGCAGTCAGTTATAGGAATGTATGGACCAGTATCAATTTCTCTAATAAGAGCATAATTAGTTATAATAAGAGCATAATTAGTTATCCTAATGTAGTTCTCGAAACACCATTTGAAATCTTCAAAACTACTGTCCCACTTGAGTAGTTTAGGAGGATTATTTGTTGTCTCAGCCTCATTTTCAAATATTATAAAACTCTTCATCTCTTCAGTCTCAGAAGTTAGCGTGTAAAACAGGTTTTAAGTCCAAATAGTTCAAAAGCAGATTGTGTGGAAAATTCTAAGTCCAAACCAGTCGAATTTGAAAGGATTCAAATCGAATTGGTATATACCAATCGAAACGAAAAGCAATTGAATCAAACTAAAATTTGAATTTAATCGAATTTTGAAAAGCAATAGAATTGAATAGAAATTTGATTCGAATGGTTTTAGAAATTCGATTCGAATGGTTTTACAGATTCGATTCAAAAGGTTTTTAGGAAAGTACGGATTGTACTATATCACGTCTTTTCACACTTTTCCACTTTAGGAAACTCTAATGAAACACTTCAACACTCTGTAGATCTAAGAACCACCCATTTTGAAAACTTTAAGAACATAATACGTGAACTTTTAGAAACTTTAACACCACAAGAACATACAAACAATCAATTTCACAAACCCGAAGCAAAGTAAACTTTTCTTACAAATGTGTAAACACACTTTTATTAACTAGCGAACCTGTATACCCACTTAAACTCATGAATACACGTCTTCAACACACAAACAATACCAAAATCCAAGGTTGTGACCCAAGATCCACATCTAGTAGAGCCGAAAGATCTGATACCAACTGTAGGTCCTATGGACGAATCAAACAACAAACAACTAGTGTTCTTGGATCAATCTAAACACTAGATAGCGGAAATCACTTGTGAGGAACCAAGATCTCGGATCTTGTTTGGGTTTGTTATTACCCAAAGTAGAAAGTTAGAGAGGGATATGAGAGAGTAGGTGAATGGATAAGATTATAATATGACAAAAGGTTATGTTTAGCATGAGCATACTTCACCTTTTATAGGTGAAGTCATGCCATGCTATGCTTCATTATTTACAACCCAATGGGCTTTGTTTACAAGGCCTCGGGCCCAAGCATACAAGGAATAAACCGACAAGCTATCTAAAATACATCATTAATAGAACGAGTAAATACAAAAGACTAATACAAAATGGGGCCTTACAATTTGTAAAACCTAATGTATCCATTAGTGATGGTAAATATATGAGTTGGCAAGAGGTTGCGTATATTGATGCTCAAGACAACCCCAAGACATTCATGTCTTGGGTTCCTATGTCTAACTGATCCAGCTATCTATACAGGAACAACCACATAATTAAGCATTTATTAACATTAAATGGGTTTTTCCAAGCACATACATGGCAAATATCCACTGGTTTTTAAAATTTTAACACCATCAAGTGAAATATTTGTTTCCTGGGTGGGAATTTAGGGTGAAGAACGTTGTGATTTTCACTCTAAATGTGCGGGAACAATAGTGGAATACATATTATGCTAAAATTTTGTCCCAACAATTCAACTCGCAAAGATGCAGAATCTCAAAAAAGATCAAGCTTGTTTTTAGGGGGATATTCACACAAATAGAGAAAGTGATGTATTGAATATTAAAGGTAATTGTTTCACCTTGGAAGATTGATCAATCAAAATAAAAAACAAAAAAAAAAATTAAAATTTGTATATAAATTTATATTGTTTTATTTGTTTTCAATTTATGCACAAATTGGGGGGGGAGGGGGATTAAAAATTTATTAAAAATCCAAAAATATTATAAAGTAAAGTTTTGTTTTGTTTTTTTTAGAAAAATGAAAATGAATTGAATGTACATGAGAAATGATAGTATATCAGCTAGCTGACTGTCACATTAGTGTGTGTGCATTTTATTTGCGTTTAATAAATTATGAAAATACAAAAAAAATAGTGTGTGTGTGTGAAAAATATCAAAATCACAAATAATAGTGTCATGTTTTATTTGTTTCATTGCATTTAATTAGGAAATGGTATGAATCTTCATGTTAACGGTAAGATCAACACATGTAAGATACTGTAAATAAAACACATAGACTATGTAATCTATGTGTCGGTAGATTTAGCCCTAACGAATGAAAAGTCGGTTTGGCCATCAACTTGTTGGAAATTAATGAACATGTTCTAAGTGGGACACATCTTGGGGTCTTGTTAACTTAACTAAGTTTTGCGTAAGGGCGGGATGAAAGGTCCAATTATAGTCCAGCCTCGGGTCACTTGATCTCAAACTATAAAAACCTATTCTCTATATACGTAGTTTATATATATATATATATAAATCCTATATATATGAATTTTTACCAGCGAATCTCCGTACTTTGTTGCGCGATGCCGCATACCTGAATGTTGATGCTAGCGGTATATAGTATTTTCTCAGCACTTTGTAGCGCAGTGGCACAGACCTGAGTCTTGAAGCAGTCTGTAAATTTGTCCGACGTGGTGAATATTTTAAATGATTCAAACTGATTAAGAGGCATATGCCCTAAATAAATTTCATTGTAAATAAAGCCAAAAGGCAAATAGCAAATTACACATGCAATAGTTGTATATGTGTCTTGTAAATCACCATGGAGGAAACTACGGCCGGGTCAATCTTGATATCTAAACAACAACGTGCACTTCAAACAGAGAATTCGTTACTGTGAGGGGACTCAAGGACCAAACTAGAGTTAGTAGGTTCTATATTGGGTCAAAATTAGTCTTGATCTTGGTTAAATAACTTGATCTTGGTTCTATATTGGGTAAAATCACCACGAGATCTATACGTTAAATAACTTTATTGATAATTAATTATGAATACATTATAGTGAAGATAATAAGTTATGGAGAGAATAACTTAGACTAAGATCTCTCTCACTAATTATGAACATGAGCTGCCTATTTATAGGCCTAAGCTCCATTCGTTAAGTTAGCCTCATTCGTTATATTTTAGTAACGAATGAGACACCATTCATTATGCGTTCATAACGAATGGTAATAACTTAACGAATAAATATACAATCTAGACTATCTATAACTTATTCGATTGCTACGGACACCAAAACCGTGCACTAACACCGTGTCTATTTTGTGAAGCCCATGGATGCATGTATTATATTATAACACAAAGATAAAACCCCTAATAGCCCTCATCTGGCCGAAATTAGCAACAACCAGCAACAAACAAGAAGAAAAAAAATTAAAACTCCTCCCTCTCTAGTCCGATCGGCAGCTCCAAGGAAGAAAAGAAAAGAGATTTTTAGGGTTTTGACGGCTAGGGAAGAAGAAGCAACCAAGGAGGACTAAGGACAGCAACTCGAGACCATTTTACAGCATATATATCAGCCCCATACGAGAGTATAACATTCATATACTTTGTTTTCTAGTTCATTGTTCATAATTATCTTGTTCTTGATCATTTTGTTAAATCTTTTTGCAATTGAGTTGATGATTGAATTGTTATTGAATGATGTGTGAAACACGTATATAATATTAAAAACCAAGTTTTACCGAATTCACCTAAAAACCACACACAATCGGCAAGTGAACCGGTCGTAAAGTAACTAGCAAGTAAGAACGGATGACACTATGGGTAAACTCTAATTATTAAACCTAAAAGATTACTAACCTATTCTTTCTTTTAATTTTTATATTTTTTTATATTACTTAAACTGATAATACTTAACTAGTTAAAAATTAACTAAAAATAAAACTTTATAAAAATTGGGTTTTACTAATATGCGAGAAACGACTACCAAGGTAATGTAATCCCACTAGTTAAATTAATAGATAACGAACTTGACTTGGTTGAAAAAAATATCTTAAAAATATGACTAAAACCCACTAAAGTACGCTAGATCGCCTCCCGGCCTCACCAACGACACCCTAGAACTCTAATAACATGTGAAGCTCAATTGTTAAAGGTTTGGATCACCTCCCGGTCTCAGCTTACCTAATAATACTATGGTACCCCAAAACCCAAATCACTTCTCGTTCTCTTAGAATACAATATATATTAATATAAAAGGGATATTATTAATTAATTTGAACATAACTTGTATCACAATAATCTAAGGGACCTAGGATAACTCACTCCCGTGTAATTATTACCCAAACCCTCAAAAGGCAAAGATAATAGAATATAAAATTGCCTCCCGGCCTCTCTAGAGATAGAACAATAAAATCTAATCCGCTCTCAATAATTATTCCTACGATTATTTCGATCATAAATCGCAAACAAGTTGAAAATGCAAAGTAGACAACCTAATCATGCGCCTAACAATCACCAAAAAACTATTAAACACAAGAGGAATAATTATTAAAATAATAAACTAGATTTAATTACTCAACCATATCATGACCAAACCAATTAAAAACATTTACCATAATATTAAATCAACTAACGTCAAACAATTATTCATCATAAAATTAATCTAAAGTAGTACTCAACCAAAACCTAGGTAGTGTATAGTATTTAGCTACCCATAATAAACAATATAAAACAAGTCTGAGTTAAAAAAAAATTCATGATGATAAATATATATGACGATAATAAAAACCAAATAGCAAACCCCAAATAATGCTCCTTCGTTGCTCTAATCCTTGACAGTGATGACTTGCCTTTGCTTCTTTAATAGCCTTCAAACCAAAAGAATAATATGACCATAGCCGTCAAAAACTCTCCAATCTTTAATGGGTCTTTTCTTTATATCCTTTCATTCGAATTTAAAAATCCTTTATAAACTAACTTTTGCCTACACCACATGCTTGTGCCCTATTACTAATTCACAGCCCAATTAATGTTAGATATGAGTTTAGAGATGGGACCACTTCCATGCAATCCTATAAACTCTTGGCCAAATTTTCTTCGTCTACGTCACTTCACTGTCCAAATCCCAAACAAATAAATAAAGAAACTTTATCACATATTCTAATAACTTGAATTTAAAATTAATATTAATATTTAATTACTCAAATTTGTGTTACGAGATGCATTTAATTTTTGAGGTATATAATAATAACATATAAAGATTATTCAAGTATCACTTGTTGGTCTCAAGTTTAGTAAAAAGAAAATACTCACTATTAGCTCATTGTCTCTTGAAACCTTTAGAATTTTAAATATGAACCAATTAGACGATTTATGTAGCAAAAAACAATCATAAAGTTATTCAAAAGTGTAAGAAATAATTATAAACTATTTATATTTTAGCCCATATCATTGACCATATTTGATTGTGGATTGAGTTTGATTATGAATTGGTTGAGTATTATGATTGTTTTTTTAAGTATTTGCTGTTTTCCAAAACACATGAGTGGCTAAACTTGTTAGTTCTACCTAGGTTTGATGATAATCGTTCAGTTTTGATTATTTTTATGGATTGTATGATCAAAAGACTTGAATTACTATTGTAAAGTTTGGTTTAATGGTGAATTAAGTTGTGTTTAGTGGCTAGGATTTTATTAATTATGCTCCATAAACCTCTTGCTTCGATTGGTTGAATTTATTTTGATTGATTGTTGCTTGTTTTCTTTACTTGGTGTTTAGAATTTGTTTGCGGTAGTGATGTTTTGTAAAACACACTTACTTTGCGTATCATTTTATCATGTTTTAAGTACTTAATTGTTTAATTAATAAGAGTTATGGATGGTTTTTGCTTGATTTGACAAAGATGATTAATTACTTGTAGGTTTTGAGCTTTAATGGAAAAAAGAGTTAAGTTTGAAGACTTTAGGGGATTATTTGGTCAAGTTTTAATACTACAAGTCAAGGCCTGACCCAAGCCTACAAGTTCAAGCCTTACATACATTATTATATTAATTAAAAGAAAAAAAAATAAAAACCCTAACCCTCTAGCCAATTTCCGGTCGGACAGCAAGGAGAAAGAGAGAAAGAAGGCAGCTAGGTTGATGGCGGCTAAGAGGAAGAAGAAGGAAGCTAAAGACGTTTGAGGACAGAAGCTAAGGGCATTATACACTCATAAACTCAGCCATATATCATAAGTAATCATCCATAAACTTTGTTCTTTTGTTCAAGAACCCTAACTTGTTAAGTTTGATCTTTTATTTGGATTGTTTTGCAAGTAACTTAGAGATTGACTTGTGTTTGATTGTTCTTGAATCTTGAATGAGTTTTATTATGTTTATGTTGATGTTTAAATCAATTGTTTTCTGCTGTCCAAAATCAATGTTAGGCTAAATTAGTTAGTTCTACCTAGGTTAGATGATTATTGTTAGGTTTTAGTAAGTAGATTGGATTGTTGATGATCATAACTTGAATTGTTAATGTAAAGTTTGGTTTAACATTGAACTTGGTTGTGTTTAGTGGCTGTGTTTTGATTAATAATACTCATATACCTCTTGCTCTGATTGATTGAATCGGTTTTAGTTGATTTTAGCTTGTTTAAACTCTTTACTTTGTGTTTAGAGATTGTTTGCGGGAAGTACAACCGTAGGGTTAAGTTGGGTATATTAATTAGTTAAAATCAGCGGGTAGACACCTTCTTAGAGAACGAGAGGTGATAGGACTTTTACTTGTTAGGATTAGGATCGCGCGAGAGCGGGTTCGGTTCTTGTCGGGTTTGGGTTTGTGAGCGATTAGTTGACCTAGTTTAAGTTAAACTAAATTGTTCCTCTATACTTGGTTGCGTAGTATTCGTCTCCATTAGGGTAGTATGTCGGTGAGAACGAGAGGAGAGTCAACATTAGAGCACTTTAACAATTCGTCATCCGGTTTTGTTCTTAAAATCAATTAAGTCTAGGTTAGGGTTTGTTAGTGAGACCGAGAGGTAATCTAGCTTCCTAAGTGAACCTTAGTTGTGTCATTCCTTAGGAACCGGTATCGTGAGATTCTACAATCCAATAGCTTATTATACCTTCAATAGGATTCTTACCTAGGTAGACGTTTTTCCCATTGATAAATCTTATTTTCAAAGTTTCGTCTAGTTTTCTTAATTTAAGTCTTTTAAGTTAATTTAAGTTAGGTTAAGTAGTTAATAATTAAAAATCAATTTAAAAAATATTAGTCTTAGGTAAGTCTTATTAGGGTTAAGTATCAGATACGTTTTCACGTGTCCTTGTGTTTGACACTCGGACTTCCTTAGTGTTATACTGTTAGTGATCGGTACACTTGCCGGTTTTGTGTGGTTTCTTTAGGATTTTCGTTTAATAAATTTAAAGCTTAGTTGTGAGAGCATCATTATACACGCATCAAGTAGATACCACCGTAGGGTTTTGTTGAGTGTATTTTGCTATAATTCCGTGTGTAAACACCTTCTTAGAGACCGAGAGGTGATAAGAAGTAAAGTAGTCTCATAGCCTTTGCTTGTTAGGATTAGGATTGAGCGAAAGCGGGTTCGGTCCTTGTCGGGTTCGGGTTCGTGAGCGGTAATTTGATCTAGTTCGTGTTAAGCTAAACTCTATCCTTGGTTGTGTAGTATTCATTTCCATTAGGGTCGAGTGTCAGCGAGTCCGAGAGGAGAGTCGACATTAGAACACCTTAGTAATCGTTTTCCAGTTTGTTTTTAAAATCAATTATGTGTAAGTTATGGTTTGTTAGTGAGACCGAGAGGTGATATAGCTAGCTTGACGAATCTTAATTGTGTCATCTTCAGATACCGGTTTCGCGAGATCATTCAATCCATTTGCTTTTTAGACCGTCAGTTGGATTCTTACCTAGGTAGACGTTTACTCCATTTTCAGTCACAGTCATTAAGTTTCGTTAAGTGATTCAGTTAATTCCAGTTAAGTAAGTTAATTAATTTAGTTAAAGAAATTTAGCTCAAGTAGGTTAATTACTCAAAATCAATTAAAAAAATATTATTCTTAGGAAGGTCTTGTCTAGGGTTTAGTAATCGTAGGCGTTTTCACGTGTCCTTGTGTTCGATACTCGAACTTCTTAGTTCTATACTACTTGTGATTGGTACACTTGCCGGTTGTGTGTGATGTTGTTAGGATAATCTGTTTTAAAATTTAAAGCTTAGTTGTGAGTCCCGTAGAAAGAAACACTCATTAGACACACATCAATGAGTGTTTATTAAACTTAATGTATGATATAGTTTGTTAAGCTGCTAGGATCTCATTTCAATTTTTTCAAGAAAATCACTATAATGATAATTAAAAAACAGAAAAACAAAAAACCCAAGAAATGAAAATACACAACGTATTCCATGTTTCCAACCTACGTAAGTGTCTGGATGTCAAAATCTACAAAAATATGAAATTTATAGAACAGCCTCTACAAGTTGAAGATTTAAAGTTAAGAACCTTAAAAGGCGAAAACTAAAGTATGTCAAAATAAGATGGAAATCCCCAAGAGGACCATAATTTACTTGGGAATTGGAATCCGAGATGAGAAAGAAATACCCACACCTATTTTAACGTATCTTGAGGACGCAATTCATTCCAAGGTGGGGAGGATGTAACATCTCGAAAATTCCATATTTATTTTGAGTTAAAATGTCAACTTTGAAAGTAGAAGAATCCCAAAAAAATATATTAATAATAAATATGGTAAAAAAACTAAGGAGATATATATAGATTATAAAGATATAAATATGGTAAATAAATATGACTCGAGTTAGGGCCTACCTTGTTTGCTACATGTTTTTGTTTTGCTTTGTTTATTAGTTAAAATCGTTTGGCTAATTTTAGTTTCTTTTGTTTATTTTAATAGTTGTATGCGACGTACTCGATCTCTAGGACCGCCTGAAACTGATGGATTTTCCGAACCATAGAGAGTTGCGTGAGATGTCGTGTCGATCCATCTTGCAGTTCTTCTTCGTCTGTTGGTAATACATCCTCTTCTCCTACTTTTTTTGAATCCGCCGTTAGGGATAGGACTATGGCCGACGCACCACAGAGGAGGACAATTATAGACCGGGCCCGTCCAGCCGATGCTGGTGCAAGATCCAGCATTGCTTCACCAGCGATCGCAATTAACCCTAATTGGCAGATTCCATCGAACATTCTGAACACCATCTCACATTCTTCTCAATTTCTTGGGTTGCTCCATGAAAACTCGCATTCTCATCTCACTCGTATTGCACGTATTTGCGACACTTTCCATCTTGTTGGCGTATCTGAAGATGCCATCAAACTTCGCGTTTTTCCGTTCTCACTGGTTGATCATGCGAGTATGTGGCTTGAGTCACTCCCACAAGGCTTCATAGCTACTTGAGCTGCTATGCAGACCTACTTTCTTGAGAAATACGATCCTCCGGCTAAGGCCGCTCGTTTGTGTAATCAGATTCATTCTTTTTAGATGGAGGACACCGAGAGTTTCTATGAGGCATGAGAGAGATTAAAAAATCTACTTGCTTTATGTCCGAACCATGGCCTACAAGACTGGGCAGTTGTTGTGAAGTTCTATAGCGGGGTGATGTATGTGACGCAGCGTATGCTTGAGACGGCTGCGCGAGGTAACTTGTTGATGACAAAGGATACAGATGAGTGCATTTCTTTGTTTAACGGGTTAGCCATGAGTTGATACCAGCGACCACCAGCCTAGAGCACCAAGACCGTCGACCCCATATCACGTGGCATGCATTCGGTCAACATGAACACCGCACTCGCGGCACAGGTTAAGGCATTAGCGAAGATTGTGAAGGACTTTCAGGTGAAGAGTATAGTGTGAGAGATTTGTAGATGAGGGCATGATACTGTTCAGTGCCCCATAGGTTTCAGTAGGAGGCAGTAGACTTTTTTTAGTAATCCGAACCGAAATCAAAATTCATTCAATTCTTATAATTTGGGGTGGAGAGGCAATCAAAATTCCAACTGGAGGAATGGAAATCATTTCGGCTTCCAGCAGCATCAGAGTCTATTCCAGGATTCTAGTGAGGGAGTGAGTAGCGGGAAGAAGAAGCCTACTTTAGAGGAGATGATGGCACAGCAGACACAGATGTTGTCACAACTCATGACTCTAGAGGATTACCGTCACAATGAGACCCAAGAGAAATTTCGGGAGCACAAGTCATTCATGAGAAATCAGAGAGCGTCAATTTAGAATCTCGAGTGGCAGATGGGAGACATAGCGAGTCGATTAAATTAGAGGCCGCCGGGTACACTTCCGAGTAATACCGAGCAGAACCCGAAGGGATACGCGAAGGTTGTGAGGACGAGGAGCGGTGCAGAGGCACGCAACGAGGCCGTGATTCAGGAGGCGACTGGAGGAGGAGTCGTTGAAGAGCCAGCGATCGATGGAGAAGAGAATGTGGATGAGGAGATTCAGTTGGAGTCTCTACCGGCCAGGTGCATCCGAGGCGTAGCCAGGAAGTACAGGACAAGCCGAAAACTAGCAGTTAACCAACACACCAGCGAGAGTCTATAAACCTAGAGTTCCATACCCATGGAGACTCCACAGGGATAGAGACGAGGAGCAAAACTCCAAATTCCTTGATCTTTTGAAGCAGCTTCACCATAACATTCCATTCCTTGAGTCACTCACTCAAATGCCAAAATATGCAAATTTCCTTAAGGATATATTTTCGAATAAGGAGAAGTTAGATGAGGTCTCTTCCATCCCATTGAGTGCTAGTTCCTCTGCAGTCTTGCAGAGAAAGTTAATAGAGAAGATGTCCAATCCTGGGAGTTTCACGATTCCCTGCATCTTGAGTGATGATACGGTGGTTTATGTGCTGGCATATCTTGGTGATAGTATTAATTTCAAGCCGTATTTCGTGAACCGCAAGTTGGGCTTAGCGAGCAGAGGCCTACCAGGATGAGTATCCAACTTGTTGATCGTTCTGTAAAATACCCCCGAGGGGTGGTTGAGAACATGCTCTTTCGTGTCGACGTGTCGACAAGTTCATCTTCCCGGTGGACTTTGTCATCTTGGACATGAACGATGATGATTATGTCCCGCTTATCTTAGGCCAGCCATTCCTTTCCACTTCACAGGCGTTGATTGAAGTCTCCGAGGGTAAGTTGATTTTGAGAGTTGGGGATGAGAACGTCACCTTTGATATTCGACAGTCACAAGAACACCCCAAGTCTGCTGATGACTCCTTATACATCATCAATACCATCATGGAACATGTTGGGGAGTTTTCAGTGAGATCTGTGGAGGATCTGCCTACGACACTTAGATTCTGGATAGGGAGATCCCAGAGATTGAGATGGTTGCCATATCTGATCAGTCCTTGGATGACGACACCGAGTCACATGGCCATGAATCTGGCATGTCTGCTGGGATCGTACGAGACGATCTGATGGACAGACCTTCTTTCGAGAGTCTTGCTTCCTCCTTAGAGCTTAAGGATTTGCCTACCAATCTGGAGTTTGCGTTTTAGATGAAGAGAGGGAGCTTCCGGTTGTTATTGCACCTTCTTTGACGGAGGTCGAGAAGAGTAAGTTGTTCAGGGTTCTACGAGAGCACAAGAAGGCGATTGCATGGAAGATTATCGACATTAAGGGTATCAACCCTTCGTTTTGCACTCATAAAATCCTCATGGAGGATAATTTCAAAATTTTTATTCAGCCGCAAAGGCGGCTTTAATCCGAAGATGCAGGAGGTTGTGAAGAAGGAGATCATTAAAATCCTTTATGTGGGGATCATTTTCCCCATTTATGATAGTACTTGGGTGAGTCCAGTTCAAGTGGTTCCTAAAAAGGGTGGCATGACTGTCATCACCAATGAGAGCAACGAGCCCATTCCCACCAGTGACCGGATGGAGAGTCTGCATCGACTAGTGTAGACCGAATGATTCCACCAGGAAAGACCACTTTCCTTTACCTTTCATTGATCAGATGTTGGAGCGCTTGGCAGGTCAGCAGTACTATTGCTTCTTAGATGGTTTCTCCAGGTATTTCTAGGTTCCGATAGCTCCCGATGACCAGGAGAAAACCACTTTTACCTGTCCTTACGGAACGTTTGCCTATAGACGTATGGCGTTCGGATTGTGTAACGCTCCAGTCACATTTCAGAGATGCATGGTGGCTATTTTCCACGACATGATCAAGGACTCCATGGAGGTGTTCATGGATGGTTTCTCTGTATTTGGGAGTTCTTTTGATCATTGCCTTTCTGATGGAGGCCCAAGCATTGAAGAACGTGCCATGTTATATTTGGAGGCCCGTGATCGTTCTTACAAAGGTGGCCCATGAAAACGGGCATAACTTGTCCCATGAAGCTCCGTTTCAAGGCCATTACCAGTCAAATCGAAGCTTGAGATGAGGAGCACGTTGTGGCAAACAGCCTTTGGTGGGTTGGCCCCTGTCCGAAGCCCAAAAATGCCTTCTAAATAAAGTTATGGGCCTTTTTATGTTTTTTCAGCAGTTTTTGCATTTTTCTTTTTGGGTTTGTGTTTGACCCATGGCCTTTTTGGGCCCATTTCGTATTAGAAACTCTATTTACATTCAGTTTATGTAATGTGAAGAATCCGACTTGAATTTTCATAATAAATATTTTTCACTTCAATTTCCCATTGACCTTTGGGTGGGATTGGGAGTTTTGGGAAGTTCATCACGGGTATTCACAGAATCAACGTGGTAGATCTTCATTATCGTTTTACCGCTGCATCACTTTCTAATCTTGAGAGGATGATGGCCCACGGTGTTAACACCAACCTAGTCTTTAACTGGGAGAAGTATCATTTCATGGTACGCAAGGACATTGTTTTGGGGCATCGGATTTCGAGTGCGTGGATAGAGATTGACCGAGCAAAGGTCAAGACCATTTCTAATCTTCCCCCGCCCACTTCTGTGAGATCCATCCGGAGTTTTTTAGGTCATGTCGGGTTCTACCGCCGCTTCATCAAAGATTTTTCAATGATCGCGAGACCCATGACCAAACTTCTGAAGAAGAATACTCCATTCGTTTTTTCTGGGCAGTGTATCGAGGCGTTTGACCTTTTGAAACTCGTTAACACCCCGATCATGATTGCTCCCAACTGGTCGTTACCATTCGAGTTGATGTGAGACGCGAGTGACTTTGCAGTCAGAGCGGTTCTTGGACAGCGGAAGGATAAACACTTCCATCCCATTTACTACGCTAGCTGGACCTTAAATGGTGCACATGAGAATAATACCACCGCCGAGAAAGAGCTTTTAGCTGTGGTGTTTGCATACGATAAATTTAGGTCCTATCCAGTTCTATCCAAGATGATTGTGTACACGAATCATGTTGTATTCGATATCTCTTCAGCAAGCATGATGCTAAGCCTCGTATAATCCAATAGATCATGTTGCTTCAAGAGTTTGATATTAAGATCCATGACAAAAATAGGGCCGAGAATGTGGCGGTCGATCATCTTTCATATCTAGAGGGAGCGGAGTTAGGAGATTCGGGGGTCAGGATTGATGACCGTTTTCCGACAAAGAGCCTCATGTTTGTTATAGCACAGGAGGAGGGTTTTCCATGGTTCGCTAACTTCGCGAACTATCTTGCAAATGGGTAACACGAAAAGATGTCACACCAACATAAGAAGCAATTCTTTGCTGATGTTAATTTCTACCTATGGGACGACCAGTATCTTTTCTGTATCGGTGTTGATCAGCAGATTAGGAGGTGTGTAGATGCTAAGGAGGGATGACAGATTCTGAGCCATTGTCATGTAGGACCAAAAAGAGGCCACCACGATGCGAGTTCGACGGAGAAGAATGTGTTTGGATCTGGTTTTTATTATCTGTCCATTTTTAAGGATGCACATGCATTTATGAGGGGTTGTGATCGTCGCCAACATGTTGGCAACATCTCGTCGCGAAATGAAACGCCCTAAAATGCTATTCAAGTTTGTGAGGTTTTCAATGTATGGGGCATTGATTTTACGGGACCGTTTCCATCTTCGCGTGGGAACAAATACATACTCGTGGCCGCTGATTATGTTTCAAAATGGGTTGAGGCCAAGGCTTTACCCACGAATGATGACCGATTTGTAGTCCATTTTCTTAAGGGTCTTTTTGCTCGTTTTGGTGTCCTGAAAGCCTTTATCAGTGATCGAGGTAGTCACTTCTGCAATGCGTAGATGGAGAAGGAGTTGCAGCGCTATGGGGTCACCATTTGGCTTGCGATGGCCTACCACCCACAGACTAGTGGGCGGGTGGAAGTGAGTAATCGGGGAATCAAACGCATTCTTGAAAAACGGTTGGTTCGAATCGTCAGGATTGGTCCGACAAATTGGATGACGCTTTGTGGGCCTTTCGAATAGCCTACAAAACTCCAACTGGTTCCACACCGTTTCGAATGATTTATGGGAAGGCCTGTCATCTTCCTGTTGAGTTGGAGCACCGCACCTTATGGGCCCTCCTGAGGATTAATCTTGATTTTTTCACCACGGAAGGCACTCGGTTCTACCAGTTGCACGAGTTATAGGAGCTGAGGGAGCACGCTTACGCGCAGTTGTTTAGGTATAAGGAGCAAACGAAGGAACTGTATGATAGAAAGTTGAAGAGCAATAAGAAGTTCAAGCGTGGGGATTTTCTTTTATTGTATAACTCCCGATTGAGTTTATTCCCGGGAAAGTTGAAATCCCGATGGTCGGGACCGTTCACAGTCACTGAGGTATTCCCATATGGCACTATTGAGATACTAGATAACAGCGGGATATTTAAGGTGAACGGTCACAGGTTAAAACACTACATAGTCGAGTCGGTTGCTGAACAGACTGTCGAGGTATTCTACCTTGACCTACTTATCGAGGCGTAGACGTGTTGGATGCATCACTCGGGAGATAGCCCGAGTTGTAGAGTTTGTATTTTTATTATTTTTGCTATCTGTTTTAGTTATTTTGTCTTTGTTAGGATGTTCCAAATTGAAACTACTCGTACTCAATCTACATTCGAGTCAGTCGATAATAGGGGTATTCTATTTATTATAAATAAATAAATAAAAGAAAATAAAATACAAAAATAAATACAAAAACACAAAAATATGTTTATTTCTTATGTTTTTTTTTTCTGTTTTGTACGCCGCTACATTGGAGTTTTAGAACTGTTTCTCTTGAGGTTGCGGGCGCGAATGAAATGCTATACGGTCGTTTGATTAATACACAACTGGTGAGGATTCTTAATATAAACCAGGGGAATACCGTTCTCTGTTTTATTCTTGAAAATTTTAAGTTTTATTTTTCTTTCTTTTCCTTGTTCTCATCGAGGAAGATTACGTTCTAAGTGTGGGGATGAGATTTTATTTTACTTAGTTGTAGAAAAAAATAAAAAAATAAAATAAAAAAATAATTATTTTGCACTCTTTCGCTAAAAAATACGTCGGTTACTTAAGGTTGAGGGACATATACTTGTATATGTTTGGTCTTGTTATCTACTTGTACACATACGGGATAGCCATTTACCTTAAAACTGAAATTGACTGGAGCGACTGAATTTAAAAATAAATGTTTTAAAAAAATGTCCCTTGAAATTTGTTTTTCTTCCACGTTAAGCAGGTAATGATATTATTACCATTGTGTTAACAAGCTCTCGGAACTTTTGAAAATAAAATAATAATAAAAAATAGATGGTTTGCATATCTGATTTGGGATGTGTCGTTAGGCCCAACTAGCTTTGATAGCCCTCTTTAGCATTTTTAATTTACCTAATAATTTGAAATACGGTGAAACCGAATTTTGATGCTTATGGAGGATTACCATAATCTAATAACTTTGAGATGGTAAGACTTAGATGCACTCAAACCAGCACACCACCACAATGTCCATCTTTTTACGAGCTTAGAAAATAGTTATATTTATTTAGGTGTAAAAAAATCATGCAAAAGCATAAAAAAGTACAAATAAAATATGCAAAAAAGCATTCAAAAATAGTAAAAGAGGCCAAAGATGCACATACTAGAAGGGGCTGAGAGTTTACGCGTTGCTAAGGGGATAGTGACTATGAGGTTATCGTTGTTGGGGCTCGAAGTTCTTAGTCAATAAATATAAAATTAGATATTTATAGGACAAAGTCCAATAATATTTAGGAATAGCTCGTACGGCCTCCACATGACTATTCATCCATCAAATTTCACCGAGTGCATCTACTTAGTACCATCAACGAGTCCTTGGCTTACGGTGATTTGACAAACCAGACTTCTTTTACTCTAGTTTTTCTAGCTCTCTTTGTCTGAGATGGGGTAGGTGTAGACGTGACTCTTGAACTTAAAACGCTTAATGCAATTGGGGGCTTGACTGGTTAGTGGTTGGGTTCAAAGTGGACAAATATACCAGCAATCACAGTCAATATGTCGAGTTGTTTCTATTGTTTTAATAATATTAAATAATCTGGGAGTTTGTTGTTTTCACTTGGTTATGATCATGTGTAGATTTCTTTTTCAGGGACGAAAAAGTTTTAAGTGTGGGGATATTTGATGTGTTGCAAAACACACTAATTTTCCGCGCTATTTATCATTGTTTTAATCGCTTGTTTATCTAATAATTGATGTTCTTAACTTGTTTTAGCATGATATTAATAAATATATATTTTGTAGGTTGCGGATTTAAAGAGAAAAGAACCGAGTTTTGCAAGAGATATAGAGGCCTTTTTTGCTCAATTCTTGAAGAACCAAGTTATAGCACGACTCGTGTCTATTTTGTGAAGCCCATGGATGCATGTATATATTATAACACAAAGATAAAAACCCTAACAGCCCTCATCTGGCCGAAATTAGCAGCAGCCAGCAGCAAACAAGAAGAAAAAAATTAAAACTCCTCCCTCTCTAGTCTGATCGGCAGCTCCAAAGAAGAAAATAAAAGAGATGTTTAGGGTTTTGACGGCTAGGGAAGAACAAGCAACCAAGGAGTACCGTGGACAGTAGCTCGGGACCATTTTACATCATATATCTCTGCCCCATACGAGAGTATAATATTCATATAATAACTATCTTGTTCTTGATCATTTGGTTAAATCTTTTGCAATTGAGTTGATGATTGAATTGTTATTGACCATATTTGATTGTGGATTTAGTTTGATTATGAATTGGTTGAGTATTATGATCGTTTTCTTAAGTACTTGTTGCTGTCCAAAACACATGAATGGCTAAACTTGGTAGCTCTACCTAGGTTTGACGATAATTGTTCAGTTTTGATGACTTTTATGGATTGTTTGATCAAAAGACTTGAATTACTATTCTAAAGTTTGGTTTAATGGTGAATTAGTTTGTGTTTAGTGGCTGGGATTTTATTAATTATACTCCATAAACCTCTTGCTTCGATTGGTTGAATTCGTTTTGATTGATTGTTGCTTGTTTCTTTACTTGGTGTTTAGAATTTGTTTGCGGTAGATATCACCGTAGGGTTTTGTTTAATGTGTTTTGGTATAATTCAAAGGGTAAACACCTTCTTAGAGACCGAGAGATGTTAAGAAGTAAAGTCGTCTCATATCTTTTGCTTGTTAGGATTAGGATTGCGTGAAAGCGGGTTCGGTCCTTGTCGGGTTTGGGTTCGTGAGCGGTTAGTTGATCTAGTTCGTGTTAAGCTAAATTGTTCCTCTATCCTTGGTTGTGTAGTATTCATTTCCATTAGGGTTGAGTGTCGGTGATTCCGAGAGGAAAGTCGACATTAGAACACCTTAGTAATCGTTTTCCAGTTTGTTTTTAAAATCAATTAAGTGTAAGTTATGGTTTGTTAGTGAGACCGAGAGGTGATCTTGCTAGCTTGAGCGAAACTTAGTTGTGTCATGTTTAGATACCGGTGTCATGAGATCATTCAATCCATTTCCTTGTTAGACTGTCAATTTGATTCTTACCTAGGTAGACGTTTTCTCCATTGTCAGTCACAGTCGTTAAGTTTCGTTAAGTGTTTCAGTTAAGTCCAGTTAACTAAGTTAAGTTAATTAATTTAGTTAAAGTAATTTAGGTCAAGTAGTTTAATTATTAAAAATCAATTAAAAATATTATTCTTAGGAAGGTCTTGTCTAGGGTTTAGTAATCATAAGCGTTTTCACATGTCCTTGTGTTCGATACTCGGACTTTTTAGTTCTATACTATTTATGATCGGTACACTTGCTGGTGGTGTGTGGTGTTATTAGGTTAATCCGTTTTAAAATTTAAAGCTTAGTTGTGATTCTCGTTGAAAGAAACAATCATTTGACACACACCATTGAGTGTGTATTAAACTTAATGTGTGATATAGTTTGTTAAGCTGGTAGTATCTCATTTCAAATTTCTCAAGAAAATCACTATAAAGATAATTAAAAATCAGAAAAATAAAAAACACAAGAAATGAAAATACATGACATATTCCATGTTTCCACCCTACGTAATTGTCTGGATGTCAAAATCAACAAAAATCTGAAATTTATTGAGCAACCTCTACAAGTTGAAGATTTAAAGTTAAGAACCTTAAAAGGCGAAAACTAAAGTTTGTCAAAATAAGATGGAAATCCCCAAGAGGACCATAATTTACTTTGGAATTGGAATCTAAGATGAGAAAGAAATACCCGCACCTATTTTAACGAATTTCGAGGATGAGATTTATTCCAAAGTGGAAGATAAATCTATAGATTATAAATATGGAAGCATCCCATGTTAAGGAAATGAGAATCCATCCCACATGGGTATAAGTATGGAAGATAAATCTATCCTACATGGAAAGTAGGAAAAAATTGGAAGCTCTTTATAAGGAGTTGAGTTTCCATAGTAATATTCGTATATGCCATGCATGCACCAGTGGTTCTAGTGAAGGGTGCGAAGTACCTGACACTCACGGGCACGGGCGAAGGACGATGGGCGCAATGTGATGCTTTTGATATTTTAACACTTCGCGCGACGCGAAGGATCCAACTTTTATCCTGAAATATTTTGACTCGTGTTCACACGTGGAAAGTCTATGGGTCAACTCATCGGAAATTCAGAGGCGGTTAATGAACCCTTCGTGCTACGCGAACGGCTGCTTCGCGCTACACGAAGGAACTAAATTTCAGCCTATAAATGGGGGACCATGGGAATATTCCCATTCATTCCTCACACTCTCTCTCACACCTCAAATCACACACGCTTAACCTTTAAGAGTGTGCCACTACTCCGACGTTTCGACGTTTGTGTCTCGAAATACGTGCAAGGTGTAGAAGTGTTGTTCGTTCTTTCCCTAGATATCGACGACAAGTAGAAGTGATGCCCACATCTAGCCTAGGTGTTTTTAGAAATCAAGCAATACCATGTAGGGATACTACCCTATTATTTTATTATTATACCTGGCTTATATCCAAGTCGAGGGGATAGTCTATACCTTGAGGAAATATTAAATGAAAGATGATTTTTATAAGAAGAGGGTATAGATAAATATCGAATATTAAAGTTTTATAAAATGTTTCTTAATAAAAAAGAAACTATACATATATATATATATAGGTATTGGATCATTTCAGAAGTTTTTTTTTACAGCGAGAAGTGCGAGAAGTGAAGGTGTAACTCCATTAATCCATAATTTCACTCCATTTCTTATGTGTAGGTGCGTTGTGTAGGTGCATATGTATATGTGTAGGTACGTATGTTTGTATATGTGTATGTATGTTTGTATATGTGTATGTATGTTTGTATGTGTGTAGGTACATAGGTTTGAATGTGTAATTAAGACATAAATACAACCAACCTACATATATGTATGTAACATCATATGAAATGGAGTGAAATTAGGGATTAATGGAGTTATACCTTCACTTCTCGCACTTCTCGTTGTAATATCACTTCTCGCAAGATCCATCCCATATATATATATATATATATATATATATATCTTAAGGAAGAAGAAACGTAAGAAAGAAATGATAAACATGTTGAACTAAAGGTTCAAGTGTATTTTATAAAGAAGAGAATGTCAAGGTAATGATTATGCAAATAGACTAAAGGCCTATAGCTAGATCATTGATCTAGTATTTATACTTGGTTATTCTCGTACGGTAGGTCCTAGATAACTTCAAAGCAAAATAGGTGGAAGCGCTGATCTAAACAAAGGTGAATATAAAACTTTTTAATCAAGTCATTTACCTAGAAACCAAAGTTTACATGGGATAATGCATCCCTAAAACTTTAGTATCTGTTGGCAATTGGGCTAGTTATACGTGTGTTTGGATCCTCTCATATGTGGTAGAAGGTAGGCATACCCCTCCACGCGTGGTAGAAATTCCCGTCTCATTGAGCCAGACTATAGGGCTGTGAGGGCTTGACTAATGTGATATAATATGTACTCCGGTCTAGAGGGCCGTTGATTGTTTCGAGTATGAACTGAAGGTTTTAATAAATGTTTTAGCGTCAGCATGTTCACCAGCATGTGTTCCTAACGTATTTTATAAACTATTTTACAGGTAACCAAGAGTAGATGTTTGGATTTGGAGTCTAGCCGTTAGACGATTTGATGGCTAAAGAAGTTTTATAACTTCAACTCTTTTGTAACAAACTAACGGGTGTTTATTTCCCGTATTTTGGAATATATTAATATTTTAATCGTAACTTCCGCTTTACAACCTTAAACTCTAATATATTAACAAAACAAGTACTAACTATTGGTCACAAGCCTAGGCCCTAAGTTGGGGTGTGATAGGTTGGTACCAGAGCCATCGATCTTAACGAATTAGGTATTTAATCGTACTTAAGCTTTGATTAAGGTATAAGTTTCAATATTATATTATATTATATTATATTATATTATATTATATTATATTATATTATATTATATTATATTATATTATATTATATTATATTATATTATATTATATTATATTATATTATATTATATATTATATTATATTATATTATATTATATTATATTATATTATATTATGTTATATTATATTATACTATAATATACTATACTATACTATACTATACTATAGGTTAGTACTCTTTCCTATCCCTCATCATTCTAAATCTAATAGATGTCATTGAAAAAGTATATGGATACTTTTTGCATGGAGCGAAGGATGGCAAATTGTCCCGAGCCAGCTATTCCCAAAGGAGACGAAAGTGACAGCTACTATGTTGACTTTTTTAGTCAAAATCGTCCAATCATACCCGTTGTGCCCTATGGAAGCCAACCAGTTTATTTTTCTGGTACGGAGCAAATGCCAATCCGTAGCCAGAGCAATCCACCAACTCCTGAGTATCATCCGTATGATATTCCGGATTACCACCCTTCCAAATAAATGCAAGTCGACGAGCCAATTTAGTCCGAAACCAAGCAAGGCACATCAAGTTGGGTGAAATGTCATTCCGATCAACGAAGGTGGCATTTTGGTACTCCAAGTTATAACCCAACAGATTTCAACGTTGATTCAATAGCAGGTCTATCGAGGAGACCTAAGATGAGGGTGATGCAACCTCAAGAAAAGGTGAAAATACAAGTGGATCTAAACAAAGATGATGAAGAGATATGGACGGAGGAAGAATCTGAGAAACATTCCGAAGAAGAAATTTTGGAAGAAATAAGTACTGAGGAAGAAAGCCATAGTATTCGGGAAATCCAAGATGTAATTGTCCACCAAATATTGGTTGCCAACATCCCATGCTTCCTATGCCTTATGGATGTAATTCTCAAGATCCTTATGTTCAAGGATTCCCCTCAAGCTGTCCACCATACACTGGTATTGTTCCTACCATCTCGGAACAAGCTAATGAAATAAGAGAACAAGAAGCAATTGCTGAAGCCTTTTACAAGTTACCGTTTGAAGCGAGTCCCACATCACCATGCCCGAAAAATCATTATATTATCATTATAATGGGATACCTTGATCCACCACCACAATATGGATACCCGAGTATCATGCCGCAATCGCAAGAAGAACATGTTGATCGAGCCCTGCATGAAACAAATGAATTAAGGAAGAAAGTTGCTACTAAGGGTAGCAAGTTGGAAATAAATTACTACATAAATGTAGTAAGATGAAGAAGACGATTAAGGATTACATGAAAGATTAGGAATTTGGTCTGTGTGTATTTGTATCGTTTGTTTCTGTGTCAGTCTTTGTAATATACTTTATTACTAGGACTAGTAGTTATAGTTGTTTGTATAATATTCAAAGTTGTTGTAAGATATTCCGGTTTTTAAGATACTCTATCTACCGGAATATAAATAAAAATCATTGCTTCTAAATCTACTTTTTATAATTTCAGACGTCGAACCAAAATAACCCTTCACAAAACAAAGAAGTTTCTAATGCAAGAAGCAATTGAACTAGAACCGAACCTTCTCAATAAATTCCCGAGAATCTGACAATAAAAATGCAAGAAATGATAACACAAGCTATGAACCTGTTGGTTCAAGTTTTAAAGGATGGTTCAGTTTGCGAAAGTGAAACCAGACTATCCCACAAGACCGTGCAAACCAACAAAACCATAAAAACCAAGACTCGCCCTAACCCTACTCACCAAGATGAAGTAAGTGATCAAAACTCGAATACTGGTGACAACTTTAATCGAAATTTCAAAAAGAAAGTTAGGATCAAAGGTTGTCTTTTCAAATATTTCAATAATTACGGTCCGAAAGAATTTTATGACGACAAGGGTGCCATTGCTGCTTTAAGATGGTTAGAAGAGATGGAACCAATTGTGATAATCAGCAAGTGTACTAAGAAGGAGAATATTCAGTATGCGTCTCAAATGT
This sequence comes from Bidens hawaiensis, assembly GCF_021521415.1. NCBI lineage: Eukaryota > Viridiplantae > Streptophyta > Magnoliopsida > Asterales > Asteraceae > Bidens > Bidens hawaiensis. The sequence goes on from NW_027493205.1 coordinate 181,590, forward strand.
TTAAAGGTGAGGTATTGGAGTGGTGGAACACTCTAATCATTTCTAAAGGAAGAGAGCCCATGTACCAGTTTTCGTGGGAGGAATTTAAAGAATAGGAGATGCTGAAATTTTTTCCAATGCATGAAATGAAATTAATCCAAAAAGTTCCTAAACCACAAGGTAGTCTGGACTAATACGAAAGACTATAATACTAAGTTCCAAGAGTATTGTAGGTTGGTGCCTCAATTAGTTACTCTCGAATCAAGTAAGGTAACCCGATACATTTGGGGTTTACCTAGGGAAATCAAAGATATTGTAAGATCTCACTTACCACAAACAGCCGATTCTACAATGGAAGTGACTGGTTAATTGATGAATGTGTTGATTCGAAATAAAGAAGAAGACAATAAAGGAGATGGTGAAGGAAGAAAGGATACCCACTTCAAGGGTAAACAAGTGGAGAGAAAGAAGGGAGAATTTACTCCAACAATTCCTCTATGCAATACTTGCAAACGACGCCATTTGGGGCGATGCAGATTTGAAGCTTCTACTTCCAAAATCAGCAACTCGTGTAAGCAAACAGGTCATCTCACGGCAGGTTGCTAGAAAAAGAATATGACTTGCTTTAATTGAAAAGATATGGGTCATCTCATCTTTGAATGCCCTAAAAAGATAGGAGGAATCGGAGGAGGTGCTTGAGGAAGCGGCACCAAAAATGAAGGGAAACGCTCAAGTGTTTGTGCTCGACACCAAGAAAGTTGCAGACATACCGGACACCATCACAGGTACGTTCTTAGTTAATAACATTTATGCGAGAGTTTTATATGATTCAGGTGCGAATCAAAGTTTTATAGATTATAACTTCCGTAATCTATTAAACGAACCTTTAACAAAATTGAATAAAACCATAAACGTCGAGATAGCTAATGGTGAGGTAATGAATAATTCTGAAACCTTAGAAAATGGAAAGATCTTATTAGTAGGTTATGTCATACCCGTTCAATTACTACCCATGACATTAGCTGGTTTTGACATAGTTTTAGGTATGGACTGGTTATCTGATAACCATGCCCATATCATTTGTAATAAGAAAACCATAGAACTACAAGCCCCTGACAAACAAACAATAAAAATTGCCGGTGACAAAGATGATGGTCAAGTTAGCCTAATTTCCATGATTAAAGCTAACAAATGTCTATGCCAATGTTGTTTAGCATTAATGACCTACGTTAACGAAGAGCCAAAACCAAAGGAGACAAAAGATGTACGTATATTTTCTGAATTTCTAGACGTCTTTCCAGATGAGTTACCAGGTATTCCACCTAAACGAGATGTCGAGTTAAGAATAGACTTGATGCCTGGAACTGCACCCATAGCCAAATCCCCATATCTCTTAGCTCCAACGGAAATGAAGGAGTTGAAGAAACAATTGGATGAGCTACCGGAAAAAAAGGACTCATTCGTCCAAGTTCGTCGACTTGGGGAGCTCCGATATTATTCGTTAAGAAGAAAGACGGATCCATGAGAATGTGTATTGATTATAGAGCCTTGAACAAAGTAACTATTAAGAATCGATATCCACTACCTAGAATTGACGATCTATTTGATCAATTGCAAGGAGCGAGCAACTTTTCTAAAATAGACTTACGTTTATGGTATCATCAATTGAAAGTTTAAGAAGAAGAAATTCCGAAGCCGGCGTTTGGCACAAGGTATGGACATTATGAGTTTGGACTCACTAATACCCCAGCCGTATTCATGGATATGATGAACAGGATTTGCAAACCCTATTTAGATAAATTTATTATCGTATTCATCGATGATATACCCATTTATTCTAAATCGGAGGAAGATCAAAAAGTGAATCTTAGGATCTTACTTGAAATACTTAGGAACGAGAAATTGTACGCTATGTTTTCAAAGTGCGAATTTTGGTTTCCTTGAGTACAATTTCTTGGTTATGTGGTTAATGCAAAAGGAATTCAAGTAGACCTTGCCAAAACTGAAGCAGTAGCTAAGTGGGAAAATCGAAAATTTCCAACCTAAGTTCGAAGTTTCTTAGGTTTGGCGGGATACTGTCGAATATTTATAGAAAACTTTTCCTGCATAGCAGTTCCCTTACCTTCCTTAACTCGAAATAATGACAAGTATGAATGGAGAACCAAACAATAAGAAGAATTTGACTTACTCAAACAAAAGTTTACTAACACACCTATACTAGCCTTGCCAGAGGATATGGAAGATTTCGTTGTATTTACTGACGTGTCCCAATCAGTTTTGGGTTGTGTAGTAATGCAAAAAAAGAAAGCAATCGCTTATGTTTCTCGTTGGTTGAAAGTACAAGGAAAGAATTATATTACTCACAATCTAGAGTTAGGTGCCATAATTTTCGCTTTGAAGTTATGGAGACACTATCTTTATGGAGTCAATTTATCATGTACATGGATCATAAGAGTTTGAAGTACATTTTTGATCAGAAAGAGCTTAACATGCGTCAAAGGAGATGTATGGAAACCTTGAATGATTATGATTGTGAAATCATCTATCATGAAGGCAAAGCCAATGTTGTGGCTGACGCATTAAGTAGAAAAGAACATGAGAAACCCAAGAGAGTTAGAGCTTTAAGATTAGAACTTCAGATAGATCTAATCGAACAAATCAAGAAAGCTCAAGAGCAAGCCATTGAAGAAAACAACATCTCCGAAGAAAATAGGACAATCGACTCTTTAGTCAAGGGAAATGATGGTATACTCAAACATAGAAATAGAATCTGGATACCAATAATCAGAGAACTACGTGAAAAGATAATGAATAAAGCTCATAAGTTAAAATACATGATGCACCCCAGTAGTGATAAGATGTACCAAAATCTTAAACCCAACTACTGGTGGAATGGAATGAATGTTAGTACATGAAATGTGACAAGTGCTGGGAGTTTAACTGACAAGTCACTTTGTCTTTGTACGAGATCCAAAAGATAAAGAAAGAAAAACATTGCTCTGCATGTATCTAAATGTCTAACATGTTTACAAGTAAAGTCCTACCATCAAAAAGCCTCCGGGTTTGCTTCAACAACCCGAACTTCCCGTTTGGAAATGGGAAATGATAAACAAAACTTCCACAGACTGCTAGTCAACATAATTCAATTTGGGTTATTATCGATAGGTTAACCAAATCAGTTGATTTCTTGCTTATCTACGAGTCTTACTCTATGGATAGATTGGCACGAACATACGAAAACAACATCGTATCATAACATGGTGTGCCATTATCTATCATATCCAATCGAGATAGTAGATTTAGATCTCATTTTTGGTATAGTTTCCAAAAAGCGTTAAGAACTCAATTAAACCTTAGCACTGCTTATAATCCTAAAACTGATGGGCAGAACGAAAAAACAATTCAAACCCTTGAATATATGCTCCGAGCTTGTGTGATCGACTTAGGAGGAAGTTGGGATGATGATCTTACCCTAATGGAGTTCTCATATAACAATAGTTATCACACAAGTATTCAAGTCGTGCCGTTCGAAGCTTTGCATGGACAAAAATGTAGACGCCGGTATGTTGGTCTGAAATTGAAAATAGACGCCAGTATGTTGGTCTGAAATTGAAAATAACCAAATGTCTAGACCTAAGATAGTCCAAAAAACCACGGATAAACCGTTGCAAATCCGTGAGATGCTTAAGACGCAAGAGATCAACAAAAGAGTTATGTTGATGTCCGTTGTAAACATTGGAGTTTCAAGTAGGTGATAAGGTGTTACTGAAAGTATCACGTTGGAAATGTGTTGTCTGATTCGGAAAGAATGGAAAACTGTCCATGTTTTGTTGGACCATTCGAAGTGCTTGAGCGAATCGGTACTATAGCTTATCGCTTATGTTTGCCCAAAGAAATGAAAGGAATACACGACGTATTCCATGTTTCCAACTTACGTAAGTGTCTGGCTGACGAGACTTTAGCTATGCCTTTAAGAGATGTCGAAATCAACAAAAATATAAAATTTATAGAAAAACCTCTACAAGTTGAAGATTTAAAGTTAAGAACCTTAAAAGGCGAAAACTAAAGTTAGTCAAAATAAGATGGAAATCCCGAAGAGGACCATAATTTACTTGGGAATTGGAATCTGAGATGAGAAAGAAATACCCGCACCTATTTTAACGAATTTCGAGGATGAGATTTATTCCAAAGTGGGGAGGATGTAAAATCTCGAAAAATAACATATTTATTTTGAGTTAAAAATGTCAACTTTCAATGTAGAAGGACCCCGAAAAAATATTTTAATAATAAATATGTTAAAGAAGTAAGGAGATATATATAGATTATAAATATGGAAGCATCCCATGTTAAGGAAATGAGAATCCATCCCACATGGGTATAAGTATGGAAGATAAATCTATCCTACATGGAAAGTAGGAAAAAATTGGAAGCTCTTTATAAGGATTTGAGTTTCATAATAATATTCTTATATGCTATGCATGCACCAGTGGTCCTAGCGGAAGGTACAAAGCACCCAACGCACACGGGCTCGGAGAAGGGCTATGGCCGCAATGTGGCACTTTGATGGCGCACTTTTCACTTCACATGCTCGCATCGCCGCATAAGAGCCGCCTTTAGCATTTTTGGAAAGTGGAAGGACCAAAAATGTCAATGATAAAATCTAAAGGACTTAAATAAAACTATTGATATTTTAACCCTTCGCGCGACGCGAAGGAGCCGACTCTTATCCTGACACATCATGACATGTGGCAAGTGTACGGGTCAACTCATCTGACCTATTGGTCTAGTTCGCGGGACGCGAAGGCATGCTTTGCGATACGCGAAGGAACACAATTTAAGCCTATAAATGGGCGACCATGGGAATATTCCCATTAATTCCTCACACCTCAAATCACACACGCTTAACCTCGAAGTGTGTGCCACTACCCCGACGTTCATGTCTCTAAATACGTGCAAGGTGTAGAAATGTTGTTCATTCTTTCCCTTGATACCGACGACAAGTAGAAGTGATTCCCCATCTAGCCTAGGTAGGTATACTGCCCTATCATTTTTAAAATTAAACTCTATATATATATATATATTACTTAAGGAAGAAGAAACGTAAGAAAGAAATGATAAACATCTTGAATTAAAGGTTCAAGTGTATTTTATACAGAAAAGAATGTCAAGGTAATGATCATGCAAATAAACTAAAGGCCTATAGCTAGATCATTGATCTAGTATTTATACTAGGTTATTCCCATACTACAGGTCAGAGATAACTTCAAAAAAAATCAGTGAATGCGTTGATCAAAACAAAGGTGAATACGCTCGTAACTTTAAAACTCTTTAATCAAGCCATTTACCCAGAAACCAAAGTTTAAATGGAATAATGGTTCCCTAAAACTTTAGTATCTACTAGCAATTAGGCTAGTTATACATGTGTTTCCTCTCATATGTGGTAGAGGGTAGGCGTACCCCTCCGCACGTGGTTTAAGTTCTCGTCTTATTGAGCCAGTCTATAGGGATGTGAGGGTTGACTAATGTGATATAACTGTTACTCCGGTCTAGAGGGCCGCTGATTGTTTTGAGTATGAACTAAAGGTTTTCGTAGATGTTTTAGCGTCAGCATGTTAACCAGCATATGTTGCTGACGTATTTTATAAACTGTTATATTGGTAACCAAGAGTAGACGTTTGGAGTTGAAGTCTAGCAGTTAGACGATCTGATGGATCATGAAGTTTTATTATTAAAATATTGTATATTTTGGTTTATAACTTCAGCTCTTTTGTAACAAACTAACGGGTGTTTAATTCCCGTCTTTTGAAATTTATTAGTATTTTAATCATAACTTCTGCTTTACAACTTTAAACTCTTATATATTTACAAAACATGTACCAACTGTAGGTCACACGCGTAGGCCCTAAGTTGGGGTGTGACACACGGGTTATTCAGGCACCTTACCATCCTGATCTACCTTTTTAGTTTTCTTTTGGAGTTTGGCTTTTGTTGATTTCTTGGATGATTTTATTATGGTGGTAGGTGTGAGTTTCAAAGTGCAAGGTTGAGCACTTGAATCACCTAGAGTAGTGGGCTCTGTTTTTGTAATTGTTATTGTCGAAGCATCAACATTTTGGGCAGGTTCCTCCTCAATAAAGGTTGGTGATTTGGAATCTTTCAATCTTGTAGATATATCATTGTTGAGACTTTGACTTTTTTGTTGATGTTCCTTGGATCAAATCAGATTTTGGTAAAATATTCATGATATATACCATAACGAACCTTGAAACCACAAAAATGGTTTTCCTTTTGGAGCAGTCATTGCTTTTACATTATTTACCAAATCATTAAAGAGTGGTTTAGAAAAGTAGTATTTTTCACCAGTAAGAATGGAATATGCCAATTTTTGACCATTTAGTGGCAATTCATTCCAACCGGTGGATTTGCACGACATACATTGAAGACGAGTGTGGAACAAAAGTTTCACTGAAGGGGGGGGGGGGGGAAGTTTTTGTAAAGTGTCGCGCTTTCAGTTGAAGCCAAATAACCTTGTTCAATGATCATCATTTAAATCCAAGTGTTGAGAAAGGAGTGACGATGAGATAATTACCTCTGACTAGCCTACCTTTGTTTCGATGAACAAAGGAGTCATATTGTCAATGTCATAATGGATTGATGCATGTTTCCAGAAGTCATTGAGTGTTTGGGGGTAAAGATCAGGATCAATCGTCAGGATATTATAAAAATGACTTCCATTAATTACCCTGATTATCGAATCATACTCTAGATAGTTAGGGTTGGTAATGAGATATGACAATAAGTTGTGAGGGTTCTTGAATTGAAGATTTCTAGGGTGTTGTGCCATGTTTGCATAGTGCACGAAGAAGATGATGGTAAAAAGCAAGTTGTGTGATTCAACGATGATAAGACGAGGTTTAATATAGGCAAAAGCTTTATTTGGAATTAAGAAATATGATTATGGAAGGAATTTTGTGATTGGTGAAGGTTTAGGCAGTTTTAGCATGTGGGTGGTTAAAAGTTACCATTAAAACCATTGTTCTATTGAAACAACGACAAGTAAATCCAAACAGCTGTTAAAAAATGAAACAATGGTTGCTTGTTATTGATCAGTAGTTTTGAATAAAATGATCAGTCCTTTTGAAAAATACTGATTTTCATCAATAGTTTCGATAAAACAAATGTTTTAAACATTTGTTTTCATTATTTTTCTCATCGGTAGTTTAGAAAAACAGTCTTTTCGAAAACATTGATTAATATTTTAAAGAAATTTATGAGCACTTTTGAAAATATTAGTTTTCCATTTTTTTATACATCTCTGATGTATAAACAATCTTGTTGACATTTTGAACACATATTTATTAACTAAAGTCATTTTTTCTAACAACTCTTTTGATTTTTAAAACTGGTTGCTCAAAATTTAGCATTCCCAATCTAGAAATCAGTTTTTGAAAATTTGTTTAATAAAGTGCTTTTGTGAACACATCAACTAACTGAGTTTAGATGAAACATGTTTAATTGAAATCAAACTTTCCTCAAAGCAATCTCTTATGAAGTGGTGTCATGAAGTGGTGTCAGATTTCAAAGCAGCTTCACTATCCAATTTCAATGGTGTTTAAGTTGTTATCACATAATCCAGCAACTGGTTGTGTAGCCAAAGTAACTTAGCTATGCAAATTGTAGCAGCAATATATTCAGCTTCAGTAGTTGAATTTGAAACAGTAGTTTGCTTCTTGCTCTGCCAAGATACCAATGCATCTCTACAGAACTGACATCCTATATAAGTTGACTTTCTTGTCATTTGACAACTTGCATGATCACTATATGCAAAACCAACAAGCTGGGTCTTTTTGCTGATTGGATACCAGATACCTAAGGTACGTGCACCTTTGAGATATTTAAATATCCTTTTAACAGCATTTAAGTGATATTCCCTTGGTGAGGCTTTATATCTTACACACACATGTTGCATGTATTATATCAAGCCTAGAAGCAGTTTGATACATTAAGGAACCAATCAGGCATCTATATAAGGTTTGATCAACATACTCACCAGTTTCATCAGGTGATAATGGATCAATTTTTCTCATAGGTGTGGAACTTGCTTTGCAATCAGTTATTTTAAACTTTTTAAGGAGATTTTTAACATATTTTGATTGATGTAGAAAAATTCTTGTTTTAGTTTGTTTCACTTGTGAGCCCAAAAGGTATTGTAACTCACCCACGTTACTCATTTCAAATTCAGATTTCATGAGCTTCATAAAATCATCACATAATTGTGGTTTTGTGGATCCAAATATGATGTCATCTATATAAATTTGAACTAGAAGTAAGTCTTTTCCCACTCTTTTGAGAAACAAAGTTTTGTCAATTATCCTCTTTTAAAGTGATTTGAAATCAAAAACAAGGAAAGTCTATCATATCAGGCCCATGGAGCTTGTTTGAGTCCATAAAGTGTTTTCTTCAATTTGTAGACATAGTCTGATTGAATGCGTCTTCAAATCATGGTGGTTGTGCAACATATACCTCTTATTGAATGTCACCATAAAGGAAAGCTCCTTTTAACATTCATTTGGTAGATGTTTAAGTTGTGGGTGGTTGCATAGGCAAGAAACAACCTGATAGCTTTAGCTCTTGCAACATGTTAAAAGGTTTCTTCATATTCATGGCCTTCCTCTTATAGATAACCTTCCTCTTGTAGATAGCCTTGAACTACTAACCTTGCCTTATTCTTGATGGCAGCTTCTTTCTCATCAGATTTGTTCCTTAATGCTCATTTTGTACCAATAAGAATTACACCTTCAGGTCTTGGGCATAGTTCCCATACATGCATTTTGGTGGACTGCATGAGCTCCTCTTGCACAGCTATTACCTAACGATTTTCTCTTAAAGAAATCTGATGCTTAGTTGGTTCAAGTTAAGATAGAAAACCAGCAAAGAAATAGACATTTGCTTGTTGACTTCGAGTGAGAACACCGTGTTGTATGTCACCAATTATCTTTTTTTGAAGATGGGCAGGATGAAAAACATAACGAACAATATCTCTAATAGTGGTTGAGGAAGTTGTTCGTGAAACTACTAATGGTGAAATAGTTGTTAATGGTGGAGGCAATGGAGGTAAACAACTGTTTTGAGAAACAACTGATGAACATTCAGCAGTAGGATATTGATGTTCATTTTGGATATCAGTTGATTGAGCATCAATAGTTACACAACCTAAAATTCCTTGATTAGCAGATTGAGCATAATTAGTAGTTAGGATGAAAGTGATGTTGTTCTCTGTATCTGATACTTCAAATATAAAAAGCCTATCATAATGAATACTTGTATTGATAGATTCATTAGTTTTGGCTTATACTTTAAGATATCAAGAATAAACAAGTCAGCAAGGTCAGTAAGAATTTTTAAATCGGACATTTCATTAAATTGAGCGTTTAATGTTTCTTCTATAGTCTTTGTTCTAGTGTTAAAAACTCTATAAGCTTTAGAAGTAGAGGAATAGCCTAGAAACTAACCGCAATCAACCTTGGCTTTAAATTTTGAAATTGAATATTTCAAATTTAAAATGAAACATGGGCAACCAAAGACTCTGAAAAATAATATTAATGGTTTAATCTTGTAAAGAATTTCATAGGTTTTTTTCTCATGTCTTTGATTTATTAAAATCATATTCTAAACATAGCCAGCAGTGATAACTACTTCTGCTAAAAAAACATAAAGGTAAGCCTAAATTAGCAAGCATGGATCTAGCAGTTTCAATGAGTGTCCTGTGATTCCTTTCCACTACTCCATTTTGCTAAGGCTTCCTTGGAATGCTGAATTGTTTGATAATTCCTTTTGAGATACAAAAATTATCTAGCACTTCATTTTTTAATTCACTTTCATTGTCACTTCTTAGGATTTTTACAGGCAGATGAAATTGTTTCTCAACCTGTACAATGAAGTTATTGGTCTTTTCAGCTGTTTCATCCTTTTAGTGCAAGAAGAATGTCCAAGTGTATCTTGGGTAATCATCTACAATCACAAGGCAATAAATTTTCTTTCCAGACTCAGTATTCTAAATGGTCCAAAATAGCTCCATTTGTAGGAGATTAAAACAAGCGGTAGATTCAAAATTTCTATTGATTTATATGAAACATTATGTACTTTTCCATTAAAAAAGCAACACATGTTTCATCATATAAATAATATTTGACTGGTAGTCCTATAACCAGATGTTTCTTGGTTAGATTCTTAGTTGTTTTCAAATTAACATGGCCTAATCTCCTGTGCCATATATACATTTCTTTTGTTGTTGCTCTACTAAAAAACATGTTGTAGTAGGGATTTTGTTATCCTTGTACACGTCTACAGCATAGACATTACCACTCATATTTAATAATGTGTTTTCTGCAATCAGTTTTTCAATCTGCTTAACACAATTAGAGTTGACAATTTTGCATATTTCTTAGTAAAGAAAGCACCATAACCTTTATTACACATTTGTGATACACTTAACAAACTGAATTTCAATTTGTCAATCAAGTGAACATTATTAAATATTAACTTACATGATTCCACTTTACCTGAGCCTAATTACATCATTACCAAAGGATACAGCTCCCCATCCATGTTTCTTGAATTTAAAGAGAAGATATGTGTATCTTGTCATGTGCCTAGAGCCTCCACTATCAACATACCATAAGCTTTCAAGGCATGTTAAAGCTCTCTACACATTTAAAGGAAATTAGTTAGAAGGATTAACTCAAAGCCCTTTGGTCTTGGGTTGCTTATTTGAGGAAGATAAATCAATTTTCTGTTGAATACTCTTTACAAGATTCTTCAACTGTTTTTGATTTTCCATCAGCACTTTAATCTCAACACTTTTGTGAAAAAAATTATTTTGAATTTGGACAGTTCTTGAACTTGGAATGTTCTTTAAGGCCAAAGTAACATGTGTTTCAACACATTCAAACTGAACTTTCCTTATAGGTGTGGATTTTTTATGTTGAATAAACATATCAGGTAACATTCTTTTTGTGTTTAACTACTTTCAAAAATCTACAATTTTCTGTTAAGTGATTATTTTTAAGATATGCATCACATGGATTTGATAACAAATGCTTCTTTTACAATTTTTAAATGTTTTCTTCTTAGTCACACCCATTTTGTCCACAACAATTGTTCCTGGTGATCTGTATCAGGTACAAATGTTGGATGAATTTTAGTTTCAATATGTTCACTTTGTATAATAACTGATCTTGGAATAAATACAGGAGCAGTTACTACAAGCTTTGATGATTCATAATTTTTTCAAACAACTAATGCGTTAGGGACATGAGTCGTTTGAGGTAAAACTATTGATGTGTATACATCAGTTGTTTTGGTTGCATTGTCAGTGTTTTTTGAAACTATTGATGGATTTTAATCAACCATTGACTTTTGACTCTAACACCCCGACCTTGAGCGTAATATGCGGGGGCGGAATATGTCAGGGAGGTACGTACAATTTTTCACAAAGGATAATAAGATCGAGAAAGTCTTGAACTTGATCGTTTGACTTTGAGAAGTCAAAATTGACAAAGAACACCAAATTGAGAGAATAACAAAAGTTTTTTGTAAATTGAGTTGTGGAAAAGTGAGGAGAGGTGAAACGGTTCAATATTTATAAATGAATTAAGCTAGAAATGATTCAAAATAATTGAATTGGTCAAATTTGTTAATGAGTCTTGAATAGTCTTAAAAGCTTTGGATTTGATCTTCAAAATGGAGATGAAACATATGAAATACATTCAAACAAGTTTATTATCATAAAAATGAGTTTAAACACAATTGAAATCGTTTGAATCGGTGTTTAAACGAGTTAATGGGAGAATAAAGAAGAAAAGTTGTAATATTAACTCTGGTCGCATCACGACGAGCCAGGGGTGGCTTCGTCACGTAGCGCGACAATAACATGATCGATTGCATGTTATTTTGGACGGGCATCTCTTGTGTCCGTCGGGCTACGTGGCACAACTAGAAAATCATATTTTTTATTTTGGCACAAATGGTCGTTGGACTTTGTTTAAGATGCAATAAATGTATAAAATAAGTGAAATTAAACTTGAGATTAACTAATACCATTATAAAAAAATGTATATAAAAAAAACAAATCCGAAATTTTAAAACAGGTCGTGTTTTCTGGTTGAAAATTAACGAATGTTACATTCAATAGTCAAATCAGTTAGAGAAATTGACTTGAATCTTGTGATGCATTAGTCGTTTGATACTAGTTTCCAATTTCATCTTGACTAGCAAGTTTTAGTGAAACGATACTTAGTGAAACAGCTGATTGAACTTGTATTATAAAAAAAACTTCTTCCTCAAGTTCATCAAGATAGTTGTAGGAGCATAGTTTGAGGTTGCTCAATGGGATTATATCCAATTTCAACTTTCACATTGCTACTTGATTTCTTGCTCAACAAAATTTGAAATCCCTTACTGGATTCAATTGTGTTGTATTCAATAATGTTAATTATATAATGCAATTGTGTTGTATTAAATGCAATAAAACACTATTGTATATATGCAATACACATTATTGCACATATGCATTACATCGACAGATTTTTTTTAAAGAAACAATATCAACTTATTAGAAGGATGAAAGAAAAAGAAATTACAAATATTTTTTAAAAAAAGTTAAAAATAATTCTTTGTTAGGTCTCTAGTTCTCTATTTAAAAGGAGTTCTCTCTAAATCCCACATATATATATATATGGTGGAGTTATAATAAGAAGTGAAGTGTGTCTAAGAATTGTAAGAAGTAATCCGGTGCGTTAAATATGTTAATCTGATGGTGGATATGGAAAGTGTGTTTATTATGCGGTGTGTTTTATTTTAGTTGCGGTGTGTTTATTGTGCGATGTGTTTTATCATATCTAATTGTGAAAACACACCTCCTACACTTCTTATGAAAATCTACTTCTTATTATAACCTTCCTCTCTCTCTCTCTAATATATATATATATATATGTGTGTGTGTGTGTATAGGGAAGTGTTAAAATAAAAACCCACTCCAGTTGTAAAAACCCAGGAAACTCTATACCAGCCATTGATCTAAAAGCTTCAATGGTGGAGATTAAATCAAAGAAAATCTGAATTTAAGTTATATTATTTTAATGTAATGAAATACATAAAGGGCAACTTGGTCAAATCATCTACCCTTACTTTATGTCTACATCATCACATCAGAATACAACTTGGTAAAAGATTCCACACTACATCTTAATATCAATCTCCACTCTCTCTCTCTTCTTACTTTACCAATATTAATCTCTCTCTCTCTCTCTCTCTCTCTCTCTATATATATATATATATATATATATATATATATATATATATATATATATATATATATATCTTTCTCCATACTTTACCATTCAAAAAACATGTCTGATGGTGCCCAAATATGAAACACGGCTGAAGTGATGACGACGGTGAAGGTCTTGGCTTACTCTATAGCGGTTTCCGACCTAAGGTGATGTGGCGGTGAAGGTATTGGTGTACCGGAAAACTGCAACTCGACGACGGTTTCTGGTCCAAATGATGATGAAGGTGAAGGTCTTTCATATTGACAAAGTTTCATATTGAAAAAGTTTTGACAAAGTTCAGATCTAGCCATTTCATATTGACAATTTTTTGAACAAAAATCTATGGATGAAAGCTACCATGAACCCTAAAAAGAACCTTTGGAATTTAGGATCTTGTCGTTTTAGTTTTTTTAAGGTACTATGTCGAGAAAGTTCAGATCTGGTGTTGGTGCATAAATGTCAGTAGTTCATAGTCTAGTGTCTGTAATTGAGTCTGTAATGATTAATTATGTTTTATATGTTTAAGCGAAGTTACTGACAAGTTCGCTGTTTAGGCGAACTTGTTAGTCAAGTGAAGTTATGGATAACTTCGCCTGAACATACCAGGCGAAGTTGTCGTGTATATATATTCCTAGGTTACAGTTTGTTTAATGTTGTTCATCGAGTTGTTCAAGTTATCGTATACAGACTTGTGTGAGTCGAGAGACATGTATTCAGTGATTATATCACGTGTTCGGTTATAATATAACGTGTGTTCGTTTATTCGTATCGTGTGTTTGTTTGATTCGTGTTCTACGCTCGTAACGACCTACGCAGTGATTCCTCACCTGTGTAGATCGAGATATCCTGTGCAGATCCATCCGGGGAACCTACAATTGGTATCAGAGCATTTGCTCGATTGTGTGGTTCGGGATATTCACGCGGGTGTAGAAATCGTCCCGTTTCGACTATTCGCAGGACGTGTTTTCTGTGTTTTTGTGTCATTCTTACCTCCTACCATCGTATACAACCCTTTACACCGTCAAAAACCTCGAAAAATCCAGATTCCAGATCTCCAGAAACTTGGTGTTCATCAGGCAAAGTTGCCGTCACTGTTCGTAGGGTTTCGGCGAAGATATAAGGTTAAGCGAAGTTATCCACAACTTCGCCTACCTTCTCAAGTTCGCCTAACTCAAGCGAAGTTATCTACAACTCCGCCTACCTCCTAAGTTCGCTTACCTCAAGCGAAGTTAAGAATCAGCGAAGTTCTTCAGCGAAGTTAAGACTTAAGCGAAGTTATCAGTAACTTCGCCTACAGTACTTTTCAGAAAAAAAAATTTTTTTTTTGATTTTTCGGGTTTCTTAGTTTTCGAGAAAGATGTCGTCAATTAACATCTCTGAGTTAGTAAAGATGGAAGTAGAAGCAGGCTCAGCTACAAAAGCACCAAGGTTGCTGAAGGGAACCGATTTCGTTGCATGGAAGGATCGGTTCGAACAATATGTCAAGTACCAGGATGCGAAAATGTGGGTATGCATCCAGGATGGTTATATTCCACCAACTATGGAGTACGAAGGTCGTGATCAGATCAAGAAGTACAGCAAAATGGAAGATGAAGAAAAGAAGATGTATGAGGCCGAGAGCAAGGCTCATGCTGCTATCACTATGGCTCTTCCACAAGAGATCCTTCATACTTTTAGAAAGTACAAGACAGCAAGAGAGCTTTGGGAAGCTCTTGAGAACCGGTTTGAAGGGAATGTGGGAATCCGTGCTTTGAAGATCAAATTGCTCAAAACCCAGTTCTCAGTCTTCAAGTATTTAAAGAATGAATCTCTAGATGATATCATCACCCGATATTATCATCTGATGACTGAACTGAGCAACTATTCAATTTCTTACCGAGAAGAAGAGATAGTTGAGAAGCTTCTTGATGCTCTCCCACCAAAATGGGAGATGTACACGGTACTGATGAGGGAAGACAAAGACTTTCCCCAATATGATCTGGAAACGGCAGTTAACAAGCTCCGAACCTTTGAGCTTAACATGGTTAGAAAGGAGACACCTACGGATCAGGTTCAAGATCCAGGTATGTATGGTGCTAAAGTCAACTCTAGTTCAGGTTCGAAGACTGAATCAGCTGCCTACTACTCGAAGGGAGAGTCGGGCGCCAACTCATCACATGAGGGGCATGTGTCAGTCAACACGAATGGTGATGTTTGCTTTGTAGCAGGTGGATCTAGTGGTTCTAAACCGCAAGCAAGCAAGAGTAGTTGCTCTCCAAGTATTCCTAGCAACAACTACTCTAAGATGCCTATGAGTGTCAAATCTCCTGAAGAGCAGTTTGCTCTCTATGCTTCTTTTATTGCTTCCTATGAGAACTACATTCAGGGGAAGATTGTTGATCCAGCTATGTTGGATGAAGACTATGACCAGATTGATGCTGATATTCTGGAAGAAATGGATCTGCAATGGCAGATGGCTATGATCGTGAGAAGAGTGAAACGGTTTATGAGAAAGACCGGAAGAAAGTTTGTCGGTGGAAGGCCAGGGTTTGACAAGACGAAGGTAAGATGTTACAACTGTCAGCAAAACGGCCACTTTGCTAAGGAGTGCAGAAATGAGCGTGTAGAACGTGGTCAAGGCAAGTCTACACAGCATAATGGGGGTAGTAAAGATTATAGTGCCATGATTTCCAGAGAAGATGGTCAATATAACTGGAACCTGCATTCTGAAGAAACTTTCGAACAGGCCAATTTGGCGAATGTTGAAACTGCAGGGAGTGAGAAGGCTACAGGAGAAGATCAAGCTTTAATGGCAGATGTTAAAGACCAGCTCTCCGAGGTATGTTCTAAACCTACTTGTTCTAAATGTGAAAACTTGTCTGAGCAATTAGCAACTATAACTGATCAGTATGTTAGTTTGGATGCTGAGTTTAAAACTCTAAAAGAAGATCATCATTTTACAAAAGCAAGAGAAAATAGCTATAAAGTTAAAATAAAAGCTTGTGAAAAAGATATTAAAAGTCTAAAAGCAAAACTTGCTGAAAAAATTCAAGTGATTGATCTAAGCTATGAAATTTTGGAAGAAAAAACCAAACTAATAGCTGAAAGAGAAAAACAGATTGCTGATCACCAGGTGAAAGTGGTGGAACTAAATAGAAAACTTGAGCAGTTCAGAAATTCCTCTGCTATTCTTGATCACCTTGTTAGTGATCAAGGTTCCTCAGTTAAGAGGGGAGGAATTGGTTATCATGAGGTTCCACCACCTTATAATCACAATTACACTTTTAATCCTAGTAATCAGAAATCTGTTGACTTTGAGGTTGTTCAAACAGTTCCAATTAAGGTAACTAGTAAAGAACCAGATGTTAGTAGAGGCGAAACAAGTCCGCCTGTTTCAAGTGTTAAAATTTCTGATCCGAGTCCAGTCTCATCAAGTTCGGATAAGTCATCCGAGCCTGGTAAGGCAAAAGAGGAGGCGGTATTGCCAAATGGTGGAGAGAAAGATAAAACAACTAAAAAGAGTTCTCCGCTAAACCCGTATGTCCCACCTTATGTGAGACAAACGGGCGGTAATAAAGCCTCGACATCTAAAACACCTGTTGATAAAAAGGTTGAACATAGGTGTTGTTTTAGGTGTAATCAATTAGGGCACCTAGTTGCAGATTGCCCTCTGAAGCAGAGATTCAGATGTGTGAGGCCTACTAAAACTGAGAATAAGCCTAATGATAATCATAATACTGGTAAAAATGAAAACCATTCAAAATTCAGAAATGTGACTAATTCAGGTTTTCATAGAAACAAATCTCAGTTTTACACTGCTAATAACCAAACCGTAAGTTATAATTCTTTTAAATCACAAAGGTTTGGAAGGCCTCACAATCAATCTACAAGGAGGTATCCTAATAGGACTTACAGGAATTATCCACATACTAACTTTGGAAAGCCAAAGTTTGGGATGTATAGATCCAAGACCAATTGGTCTTGGGTCCCTAGATTCTAATCTTTTGCTTTAATCGTGCAGGAACAGTTGAACAGGGCTGCCAATAATCTTTGGGTTGTGGATAGCGGCTGTTCCCGGCACCTGACGGGTAACAAAAACTTGTTACACGATTTGAAACCTGTTCAAGGAGGGAGAGTGAGCTTTGCTGGAGAAAGTGGAGGCAAGATTACAGGAATGGGAACGGTGTCTAATGGAAAGATGACTCTAGAGAAAGTAAACTTTGTCGAAGAATTGAAGCACAATCTGATGAGTGTGTCGCAGATCTGTGATAAGGAGTACACCATACATTTTACAAAGAATGAGGCGATTGTGTTGCATCCTGGTTTTCAGATACCAGAGGAGTGGATTGTGATGAAGGCTCCACGTGAGAGGAATACGTATACTATGGATATGAGGTCGACTGAAATGGCCACGGAAGAATCATGCCTTATGACAAAAGCGAGCGAATCGGAGTCCGAATTGTGGCATAGGAGAATGGGGCACATTCATCTTTGGAAGATGAACCACATTGTCAAGTATGGACTTGTGCTGGGCGTTCCCTTGAAAAGTTTCAACTTTGAAGACAAATGTCTAGCGTGCAATAATGGAAAGCAGCACAAGAAATCCCATCACACCAAGAAGGTCAATTCTATTGTCAGTATTCTAGAATTGCTTCACATGGATCTCTTCGGTCCCGTGAATGCAAAAAGTCTAGGAGGTACTTCTTATTGCTTGGTGATCACTGATGATTACTCACGATATTCGTGGGTATATTTCCTGAAATCAAAAGATGAAACGGCTCAGATGGTGAAGAATTTGATTACCAAAGTTGAGAACGTTATGAATAAAAGGGTTAAGTTCATCAGGAGTGACAATGGAACGGAGTTCAAGAATTTTGAGATGGAGATCTTCTGCCTTCAGAAAGGGATTGAACACCAGTACAGCGCTCCGTATACTCCGCAACAGAATGGAGTGGCTGAAAGGAAGAATAGAACGTTAATTGAAGGAGCTAGAACTATGCTGGCTGATTCGAAGCTTCCTGTGGTGTTTTGGGCTGAAGCTGTTGCTACAGCCTGCTATATCCTTAATAGAGTCTTAACTGTTAAAAGACTTAATAAAACGTGTTATGAGCTTATGCATGGGAGGAAGCCCAACTTGAGTGGTCTTGAACCATTCGGGTCCCCTTGTTCGATTTTAAAGACAAATTCTAAATTTGGTGAAGTAGCCGATGAAGGAATCTTAGTCGGTTATGTTGTTGGGACTCCCAACAGACGTGTCTTTAATACATCGACCAGCAAGGTTGAGGTGGTGTGTAACACTGATATCACAAGTTACGAACCGCCAAAACCAAGCAACGGACCTGCTGAGTTTTTCGACTATGATAGACTTTTTAAGTCTTTTAACATACCGTATTTGGATAGTGCAGAAGAAGAAGAAAGAGTTGCTACGAAGATGATCCTTGATGAGGAAGAAAATCTAGTGCAAAGACAGCTGTTTGATAAATGTCAACCTTCCTCATCATATGCTATCGATACCCCTGCTGCCTCTCCTGAAGAAGAATTTTTCAATCCGTTTCACTCTCAGCAAGAAACAACCATTGACGAGCTCTCTTCTAACTTGGAAGACAATTTGCATGTCGGTTCTGTTCCGACCACGAGAATTCATAAAGATCACCCTTTGGAGAATGTGATTGGTGATGTGTCCTCCGGTGTACAAACAAGACGTAGCTTGAATGAGCACACCTGTGTTTACACAAGCATTAAGGAGACAGGCATAATCAACGAATGCTTGTACACCTGCTTTATCAGCCAGATTGAACCAAAGAATTATCAAATGGCTCTAAAGGACAGCTCGTGGGTCGAAGCCATGCAAGAAGAGCTGGCTCAATTCAAGAAAATGGAAGTTTGGACTTTGGTTGAAAAACCAAAGAATGTGCATGCAATAGGCACAAAATGGGTTTTTAAGTGCAAGAGAGATGAGAAAGGGATTATTTTAAGAAACAAGGCGAGGCTAGTCGTTAAAGGTTTTAATCAACAAGAGGGGATTGATTATAATGAAGTGTTCGCTCCTGTGGCAAGATTGGAAGCCATTAGATTGTTTTTGGCATTTGCTGCTTATAAGAAGATGAAGGTATTTCAGTTAGACGTGAAGAGTGCGTTCTTAAATGGTAAAGTCGATGAGGTTGTGTATGTTGAGCAACCTCCGGGTTTTCCTGACCCAGACTTACCAGACCACGTGTACAAGTTAAGCAAGGCGTTGTATGGACTACATCAGGCACCTCGTGCATGGTACTCAACTTTATCAGATTACTTGCTTGAAAATGGGTTTGAAAGAGGGAAGATAGATAGCACGTTGTTCTTCAAGAGAGAAGGAAGCGACTTCCTGCTGGTGCAAGTCTACGTGGATGACATTATCTTTGCTGCATCAAAAGTCTCCATGTGTCAGGAGTTTGAGGCCGTCATGAAGAAAAGGTTTGAAATGAGTGCTATGGGTGAACTAACTTTCGTTTTAGGATTGCAGGTTGATCAGAAGAAGGATGTGATGTTCATTAATCAGACCAAGTATGTCCATGATGTGCTCAAACGTTTCAAGATGGAGGACAGCACTCCATTCGATACTCCAATCTGCGTCAACCATAAATTGGGTGCCGAGACAGACAATGACGCAGATGTGGACCCAACTCAGTATCGGGCTATTATAGGTTCTTTAATGTACTTAACTGCTTCTAGTCCTGATATTATGTTTGCAGTTTGTCTTTGTGCTCGTTTTCAGGCAAACCCAAAGGAATCTCACATGAAGGGTGTGAAGAGGATCTTGCGGTATCTCAAAGGCAAACCAAAGCTGGGGTTGTGGTACGCAAAAGGAGGAGACTTGGAGTTGGTCGCTTACACAGATTCTGATTATGGAGGGTGCAATCAGAGTCGGAAGTCAACTACTGGAGGATGTCAGTTTCTAGGAGGCAGATTAGTGTCCTGGCAATGCAAGAAGCAGACATCAGTCGCCATTTCAACATGTGAGGCAGAATACATGGCAGCATCCAACTGCTGCTCCCAGGTTCTGTGGATTCAACAACAGTTACGCGACTATGGTCTGAATTTCTCACTTACTCCAATTTGTATTGATAACACTGCTGCGATCTCAGTAACTAACAATCCCGTTAAGCACAGTAAAACTAAACATATTGACATACGTCATCATTTTATACGGGATTGTGCTGAGAAGAAACTGATTAAGCTTGAAAAGGTGGATACGCTTGATAATTTCGCTGATTTATATACTAAAGCGTTTGACAAATCAAGATTTCAAAACCTTGTTGAGTTGAATGGGATGATCAATCCCGAGTAACCATGCTTTTTGTGCACATATATAAAAAAAAAATGTCACTATCGCTTAAAATTATGTCGGTTACCTCAGTTTGAAGGACATATCCTCGGATATGTTTGGTCCTCATTTTCTACTTGTAGAGTTTGAGGGTTGCCATTAACCAGATGACTGAATGTGACCGGGGCGGTTTATGATGTGTTTTCATTCTTTCGCTGAAAATTAGTCAATCATACTTAGTTAGAAGGACACATACTAGTATGTGGTCGGTCCAGTTGATCCATTGGATCTTCAGGATTGCCGTTTACCTGAAGACTTTGACTTGATCGGGGTGATTGAAGTTAAATTTTTTTTAAGAGAAATGAAATTATTTTTCAAGTCTACTACTTCGTAAGAAGTTCGTTTGCTATGTTTAACAGAAAATTGATCCAACCTTGGAAAATGATACATATACTGATTCTGTGTGCTTAACTAGTGAAGTTATTAGGCTTAAAAGGCTTTAGAACAATCATTGTATGTCATGGTAGCTTTTTATGGTACGTAAAAGTAGAAGTGATACTAACTAAATCTACTCGATTTTATGTGGACACTTCTTAAGAGTTCTGCATGTCTTCATATATATCTTTCCGAATGATAGGCAGAAAAGCGATTACCCAGTCATACACGAGCCTGTTAGTGTTCTGAT
The DNA here is from genome assembly GCF_021521415.1 of Bidens hawaiensis. Lineage (NCBI taxonomy): Eukaryota > Viridiplantae > Streptophyta > Magnoliopsida > Asterales > Asteraceae > Bidens > Bidens hawaiensis. Next base: position 202,864 of record NW_027493205.1, read on the forward strand.
TCCCGTGAAGAAAGCGTGTCAAGAGACTGCAGTGATCCAGATTCGGGACTTGCAGTTGTTCTCTATGTATTCGTAAAAAAAAAAAAAAAAAAAAAAAAAAAAATTAAGTCATTGAGACATTCTTTAACTTAAAATGTCAATCATGATGTAAGAAAGAGAACGGGAAGCAGAGTCTAAAAATCGAAGAATACTTACAACTTAATCAGACACTACGGGTCGAAGTCAATTCGGGGTGACTTGGGGAAAGCCAAATACGCCTTGAGAATAGATAGGAGGCATCATAATCTCTGAGTTGTTGCCCACTTAAATTTTGAGGCATAATTGAATCTAACTCGTATCACAGAAACGATGAAAACCATTTAAGTTATTTACATGCTTACAACCTGTTTCTTTATGTCATAATACAGCTAAACACGGATCTATGTGACAGTCGCGTAATTAGTATGATTCCTGTTCGGATCTTTTCTAAAACGTAGTAGTCCCTGTCTAGACTGAAATTTGATCCCTTGTACTTTAATTTTTAAATGTTTTTCGTACTTAGGTAGTTTTATGATTTTATAACTGGTTACTTGGACTTGATCGTGTCATTTAACTCTTTAAGGAGGTTTTAAAAGTTAATTGAAAAATGTTAATATTATATGGGTTGGTTTTGTAATTATCGGCGAAGTTGTTAAACAGGCGAACTTGTGCATAACTTCGCCCAGGCGAACTTGTGCATAACTTCGACTTCGCCTATATAATCTCCGCCCCTATATAAAGAATACTTAAGGTCAATCGTTCATTATTTTCTGAATCCAGCGAACTTATCCGATATATTCCGGCGAACTTCACCGATATTCAGCGAACTTGTTTCGAGTCGATTCTTTGTTATCTTTCTTCGATTTCAAACCGATTTAACGGTTTGTTGGGTCATTATATCGTATAATCCATGTTCATTGATGTTAATCTGAGGTCGTTTCGACCTGTTTCGTGACCTCGGTCGGTCGACCCTTATTACCGGATTTTCAAACTTGTTTTTACGTGTTCATAATCAACCTGAACGTCTAGATAACCATAAAATCATGTTTTCCGGATTCCTTAATCACGAAATCACCAACTGCACGTTGTTTCATAAACCTATCAACTGCCGTTTCAAATTCAGGCGAACTTAAGGATTAGGCGAAGTTATCCGCAACTTCGCCCGAGGTTTAACTTCGCCTGAGGCGATGTTGTGAGGCGATCTTGTGGTGAGGCGAAGTTATCATTAACTTCGCCTGGACCCTTTTTACTTATTAGTTATTAGACGAAGTTCAGGTTGAAGCGAAGTTGTTCCCAACTTCGCCCCAACTTTAACTTCGCCTATACAGATTTTATCACAACTTCGCTCATGGTAACAAGCGAACTTGTGTTATGCCTTAACGTTTATCTAACTTGGTTCGTTTGTTGCAGATATGGCTGCTGTTGCTGGTGCTGGAGGTGCTGGTGGCGATGATGGGGGGAGATAATCAAAGGCAGTTCTTCCCGGGTCATAATATGTATATTACGTTAGACCCAGATGCGAGTGGTGTGGAGGATTACCGCGAAATCATCACTTTCCTCCTTCGCTCGCGGATATTCCACGCGATCACAACTACTCTGCCGATATCCTTACCCAATATTGAGGATTTTTGGCAGACGGTGGAATACGATTGCCGCGTTGAGCCCCCGGTTATGCGAGCAACCGTCAACAATCAAGAAGTTCAGTTCTCTTCTGAACAAATCCGGGCGGCTTTACGTTTCGGTAATGAGACCAGGGATGACCCGACGGACTTTGTGGCTCCTTTCCGAGATGGAGCGTTTTTACGAATGGGCTATTCTGGTCCGTTGGGCGATACACAAAGAAGGAAGGGTTTCCTACTCGATCAGTGGCGCTTTCTCATACACGTCATGATTGTTTGTATGTCTGGGAGAAAGGCGGGCACTGACGGGATGGGAGGGACCATGCAGTCGGCGATGACTGCTCTGACTTATAACAAACGTTATAGCTTCAGTCAGATGGTCTTCTGTGAGATCGATAGACAAAGACGGGCAATGGCGCATGAGAGGTTCATCATGTATCCAAGATTCATCCAGATGATCTTGAACCATGTGGCTCCAAATCTACCTCAGCGCCGTCCTATCAGATACGTGGAAAGTGTGAACAAACGTATCTTCGTCCATTGCAGAACTTCGAGTGCTAGGAGCAAGCCTGAACTGCGTCCTAGGCATACTCCACTGTTTGGGTATTTAATCAACCCGGAGTATGTTCCTGCTAATGGGGACGAGTTTAGAGATCCTCAACCACAACAGGCGGGAGCACCTCAAGCTGTACCTGCTACGCCTGTTGTGTCAGCTGAAGAAGAAGTAGACCTTGACGCTGCTTTTGGCGGCCAAGGATTCTTTGACATGGATCGTATGCATCCAGCAGAAGAGATTCAGGTCTCGGCTGCAAGAGTTTTAACTGTGGAAGTGACTAGGGCAGCTACAACGGTGGCTGACTCAGATTTTGATGATGTAATGGATGAGGCAAGACGTATGATGGTGACTCAAGAGAGGACGTTTGGGAAGAGAAAGAAGACAGATGACGACAGTGAGTCAGAAGAAGAAGAAGACATTCATAAATTGATCAGACGTTCAAGAAGCGACAGGACAGGTGCAGGTATGGGTTCAGGAGCTGGAGAGACTTCAAGGATAGTACGTTTTGCTCCACCCGCCTTGTCCGGTATGACTCTTATTCCTTCTTCACTTCCATTTACAAGTTCAAGCGCCACGGATGTACCCGTGGTGGCTACAACATCATCTGTTGGCCTCCCATCCATCACACTCCAGCTGACGACTCCAGATATTGTATCGTTGCCGCCTCTAACGCTTACTCCGTCGGAGGTTGTTGCACAGGTTATTGAGTCGACAGTGGTTCACACTGCAGGGTTGTCGGTCACGATACCACCTGCGGTTACGTCCACAGCTACTTCTGATGTCCCGGTTTCATCGGAAATCCCTCCTCAGTACACTCAAGACATTTCACATATGACGTTCGATTTCGATGCAACCCTCTCAGACTCAGAGAGAATAGCTGCACTAGAGCGGGTCGTGACAGAGCAATCTAGGATAAATCTTATCCAGACCCAGACTATTCAGCGCCTAGTAGAAGAAAATCAACTACAGTCATCCCTCCTGGTTGAACATGGAAAAATTATAGATGCTATGAAGGAGTTCTTGGCATCTCATGGGGAGACGAGCTGTAAAGGCGACGAGCTCAGGACAAAGAAGAAGAATGACAGAAACGATGATCCCAATGCATCGAAAGGTGCAGGTGGTGAGTTGCCAAGAACTACTCAAGCTCTTGGGACAACCACAGCTCAGGGGGAGTCTGCAGGTGCAGCTGGCGGTTCTGGTGGTGATGAGGTGGTGATGGTAGATGACGAGGAGATGGGAGATGATGTGATCGATGCCTTGAAGGAGTTGGATGATGATATGTTAGATGATGATGAATTTACATGTGATGATGATATATTGCCAGTCGAAGAGATTGAAAAGATTGGTGAACAGATTGTGATTGAAGATGATGTTGAAGAAGGTGAGATAGTTGAAGAGAATGTTGAACACGAGCTTCCAACCGTTGAGAAGTCGAATGTATGTGAAGATACAGTAGTTGATGATACAGAATGGGAGGAGCAGCCTAGATGGAAGGAAGGCTATGCTCATTGGTTTATCAAAACGAAGAAGCCAGTGGTACCTACAATGTTCAAGAAAAGTTATAATATTAAAGGGTACGCTGAGTCAAAGAAAGGCATTATCTGTTGGTTATATGATGAACAGCTAAAAGTGTTCGTGGTGAAAAGATATGATGGGATCCAATACTTTAAGAGGACGTTGAGGTCTCTCAATACATTGCCTGAATGTGAGGTGAAGGATTTGGCTAGATTGGGGTTGATTAATAGAAGCGACGACAACATGGCGAGAGTTATTGGGAAAAGCGTGTGGAAAGAAAGTATTAAAGAAAAGAGGTTTGAGTTATTAAAGCCACAGAAAGGAAAGCTAGTGGAAGATAAAGAAAGAGGAATGAGAGCAGATGGCAAGCCATGGATGGTGATGAAGTACAAACCGATTCGATGCATGAAAGAGGTTCCAATGAAGACTATGCCTCAAGATGTGTTGGAAGATCTTAAATGGTGGTATGTGGATTGCCAGACTGCTGAAGCCGTGATGGAAGACGAAGACGAACAAGAAGTGCTAAGAGTGTATGATCCGATGCATCTTGTTAATTTATCGAAAGCTGATCTGCAGGTGTTAAATGAAAAGAAGATTTTCTATATTCCGGCTTGGAAAGACGAAGCGAGGAAATATCAGCGAGTAGTCACGGTATGCGTGAGAGAAGGAGTACATGCATGAAGACCAAGAGATTGAAGATTACAACACACGTGCTTAAAGATCAAGACATGAAGCTACTGCCAAGGGGGAGTCTGTTGGTGCATAAATGTCAGTAGTTCATAGTCTAGTGTCTGTAATTGAGTCTGTAATGATTAATTATGTTTTATATGTTTAAGCGAAGTTACTGACAAGTTCGCTGTTTAGGCGAACTTGTTAGTCAAGCGAAGTTATGGACAACTTCGCCTGAACATGCCAGGCGAAGTTGTCGTGTATATATATTCCTAGGTTACGGTTTGTTTAATGTTGTTCATCGAGTTGTTCAAGTTATCGTATACAGACTTGTGTGAGTCGAGAGACGTGTATTCAGTGATTATATCACGTGTTCGGTTATAATATAACGTGTGTTCGTTTATTCGTATCGTGTGTTTGTTTGATTCGTGTTCTACGCTCGTAACGACCTACGCAGGGATTCCGCACCTGTGTAGATCGAGATATCCTGTGCAGATCCATCCAGGGAACCTACATCTGGTCGTTTTTAGTTTTTTTTAAAGATATTATTATTGGAAATTTTGTTTGAATTTAAATCTTATTTTACAGTTTTTTGAAATTTGCAATATTTAGAGTAGGAACGGAGTTTGATTCTTCTTTTTATTATTGGCCTTTAGAAAGATTCAATTTTTTTTTTTTACTTTTCGTTACGATTCTTGTAGAAATCTTGAATTTTGTAATAAATCTTCATCTTATATTTTACTGGAAAATAAAACAGTGGAGTGGGTTGGTGTTCAGACATCAGAGTTTGTAATGGAAAATATTATTATCCAGTTTTTTAAAAATATATACGTATATTTTTAAAACATATGTTACACTTGCCTATAAACGTATGTTTTAATATGCAAAACATATGTTACACTGGTCTATAATCGTATGTTTTAATATGCAAAAATGTATGTTTTCTTAAAAAGTGTTTTTTTGTACCGGAATATTGTTATTCAATTTTTTTAAAATTATAAAACGTATGTTTTTTTAAACATAAGTTGTGCTTGTCTAAAAACTTATGTTTTTAATATGCAAAAACGTATGTTATGTTTGTCTTCAGAGTTATTATATGCGCTTGTTTATGAAATTTTGAATTTGTACTAAATCTTCATCTTGTGAAAAAAAGTGTTTTTTTGTACTAGAATATTTTTATTCAATTTTTTTTTTAAATATAAAGCGTATTTTTTAAAAGCTTATGTTGCGCTTGTCTAAAAACTTATGTTTGTAAAAATGTATGTTGTGCTTCTCTTCATAGTTTTATTTTTTGTGATAAAACTTGACCGAAAGGTGTTAAAGTTATATTATATTTATTTATTTTCCATATGATTTGATAGTTTGAATTTTGATCTTTGCAAACTATGTTATCTGTAGATCATAGTCGATTAGGTGAAACATCTTACTCGACTATGAGGGTACACAGATACAAGGAATGGTTCAAATAGTGCAATTCTCTATCATATTGAACGTAGATTGTATTTGGATTTTCATCGGGTCAACTTGAGACTTAGGCGGCTTACAAATTGGGATGCAGAAAAGGTTGTATATCTCCAAAGGCGGCTGCAATATACGTAAGTTCACTTGATCTTTTATACCACTATATATCATTATTTGGTAATTTTATTTATTGTACTTGTATTTTTTTCCGTTACAAGGAATATAAGATGAAGTTTAGAAACAAGCATTCTTTGGAATCAATAAGCGACAAACTGATTGTAGAGAATGTACTTGGACCAAGTTCAGTTCGTTTGCATGGGTGGGGACGTGATCTAGTTATTATTAGTAGCACCATGGGTACTACTTAGAAGCCAAAGCGTCTTACTTATGAGGAATTAGTGGATGGAATTGAAACTGTTAAAGATAGATGTGCAATTACGGAACAAACACTGACTGAGCATAATATCATCCCTACTCCATCAAACATATCAGGAATAACTAACAGTTATTCGGCAAAGTATTTTGAAAATTGTGATGAGTGATGTACTTTTAGTAATTTCCATTAACTTGAAAAGACTTTGGTAGTTTTGTTTTTGAATTACTTCAATTTCTAGAACTTGTACTTTTATTTTAATGTTTGTATGATGATATTTTAATATTATTAATAAAGAATGGTAAATTATGTCATGTGTTTCTTTGTTATTTTCATATTTTGTATTAATTTTCATATATTATTTACACATATTAGGTTAATGTTCACATCTAGGCATCCTTTTTACCAACACGTTTATGTTTCTTAGCTACATATTTTGAAATGAATGCCTACACATTGATCACATTTACCCACACATAAAATGACTTTTACCTAAACATATACTTGTGACATGTGGCAACACTTTGTTTGAAATTCCACATCACTAGCCATATCACCATCCACGTCATCAGCCACGTCACTGTCCACATCACCAACCACGTCATCTGCCACCAAGGTAAAATGTTATACATTTAACCACACATATTTATTAGTATTATCCACACTTATAAGTGTAGGTATAGCCTTATATGTACCTACACATAATTGATGTGTGAGTATTGATCTATCTCAACAATTCCGAGGAAACACATCATGACACTTAAATTATGTGTAGGTAAAGACAACTACCAACACAAAACATGTATTTACCCACACATACAATGTGTTGTTAAAGACCCAAATTTCTTGTAGTACATTAGATATATTTAATTCTTTATATTAAAGTTACTCAGTTAACACTATTTTTTTCTTGCAAAATAAGTTTATGGTAATTCTGTTTAGATGATTTGGAACTTTAGGTTTTACATTAATTTATTTTAGATGTATTAGTTAATTATATTTTAAAGGAAATAATTCATTTTCAAAACTATTACATTCGTTGAATGCAATTTGGATAATAATTACATGTCACATTGAATTAGAATTTATATATATATATACATATATATATATATATTAAATAATTGAAATTAAGATTAAAAATAAAAACCAACTATTAAAACTAAAATTAAAATGAAAATTATGTTAACTTGATTATTGAGATTCATTTTCAAACAAGACACACGCATCGAGACTAGTAGTTGGGTACACCCCAATGTACTTTTCATCATCTTTAAGGTGTAATTTTATTAAAAAAAATAAAATATTTCATCATTATTTCCATTACTTTATGTCACCATCACTTTCTCTCTCTCTCTCTCTTTGTGAATCTCATTTGAAAAACAACAAATTTTATTTTAGATGTATTAGTTAATCATATTCTTAAAGAAAATAATTCTTTTTCAAAATTATTACATTCGTTGAATGTAATTTGGATAATAATTACATGTCACTTTGAATTGGAACTAAAATATATATATTGAATAATTTAAGTTAAGAAAAAAAATAAAAAACCAACTATGAAAACTAAAATTAAAATGAAAATTATGTTAAATTGATTATTGACATTCATGTTCAAACAAGACACACTAATCGAGGCCAGTAGGTGGTAGACCCCAATGTACTTTTCATTACTTTTAAGAATGTACTTATATTAAAAAAATAAAATATGTCACCATCATTTCTATTACTTTATGTCACAATCACCTCAATTACTTTATGCTACCATCACTTTCTCTCTCTTTGTTTGTGAATTTCATTTGAAAAACAACAAACTTTCTATTAACGAAAATCTCCTAATTATTGAGTTCATTTGTTTTCCGACTATGTACCGGAGGCCGTCAAACGATAAGGTGTGTGGTGATTGTAGGAAGAAATACGTATGTGTTTTAACATACATTACCAAAAACATATGTATAGTAGTATTTTAACATATGTATAATGTACTTTATCATACGAATTAATTCTTCGTTGAAAATTAAACACATGTTTTTGGAACATTTTACATATAATTTTTTTCAAGTACAACAAATGTGCAATATAATAAGAATGATAATAAAGAGGATATCCTTAGATAAAAATAATACTAAAAACCAATTGTATTCTAAATTTATATCACAAACAACCATAAAAATGGATCCCCACATGTGCCGTTGGATCTTGCTTTACTCGTTTCTTGGATCATCTCGGCCCCATAAACTTATTCTCAGCATAGCTACAAGCTAACAAGTCCAATAATTAGTTTACATATACACAAATCAATAAAAAATACACTCATATGTATTCTTATTGATAAAAAGAAAAAACATTACTGAAAAAGCTAAAATACAAAGCTTTAGATCTTGAAAAGGAAAAAAAGAAAACCACCTTATCTTGAAAAAAAATCAAAGATCTACTAAATACATTTAAAAGAAAAGGAAAAGAGGAAAAGAACAAAGATTTACCAAAATATACATCAAAGAATTATCATTATGCAGAGGTGAAAAGAAATAAAAAGAAAAAACATAAAGAAAGTAACAAACATTCAGATCTTCATAAACTATAAAAATATACCAAATTTCGAGTTGATCGGGTCCGACTTGCTTTCTCCGGTCTACCACCGTTTCTCCTACACTGCAAGAATGGAACCACCGCAAACATCATTTCCCGGATAGATAGATACTCTATTTTGCTCTTGAAGATGGATAAATTATTGTTCTTGAACTTGAAAAGAATAGAGAAATATGAGAGAAAACGAGATAGAGAAGAGAGAGAAGACTTTTTGGATGATGAAAGAAAATTGAGAAATATGTGATGATCAGACAAAATAATGTGTAAGATATGAAAAAAGAAAATTAAATGTCAATTTACATAACTACCCTTTTTATTTAAAAACAATTAAATTAAAAATGGCATACGTGGCACATCTGGAACCCACAATTGGGTTCCAGGGTTTTCGCAACTGGAGTGAATTTTCTGCATATACTTTCCATATATATATATAGGGATACAATATATATATATTAAGAGAGAGAGAGACAAAGCAATTCAGTACTCTCCTACCACATAGATTAACATTTTACAACTTGCAAAAATTAACAATCATAGTAAGTAGGAACTGATTAAAACTTAAAACACTGACATTGAACATTAAATAATTGATAATTAAGTCTTAAACCATAAATATCGGGAATATCAGTGATATATCAGTCAAGTATTGGTCAATATCGCCAATATTATCGGTACCGATATATATCGGTGACATCGGTTGCATACATGGCTACAACTATTACCTAAACCAAAGATGAGGAAGGTAAGTATATGATAGTACGGGGTACCGAGGTATGATTGGAAGCTTGCTTTGTCTTACAGTAAGTGGAACTGATATTATGTATAGTGTGTGCTATTGTGCTAGATTTCAGGAAAGTCCAAAGAAGTCACATTATGAAGCCAACAAGCACATCTTTCGCTACATAAAAGGAACTATAGACATAGGTCTATGTTATCCTAAAGTGTAAGGTGTTGATATCATGTGCTTGTTTGCCGATGCAGGCCTTAGTAGATACATAATTGATAGAAATAGTACAAATAGTGTGAGTGATTTCATGGGATCTTCACTAACATCATGCTTCTCAAAGAAACAAGCCTTTGTTGTTCTTATCACAATCGAAGCCGAATTTGTCACCACTGGTAGAGCCGTGCACAAGCATTATGGATGATACAAACACTTGTGTATTATGAGGTAAGTACTTCTTCCATACTTATATTTTGTGAAAATAAAAGTGTTATATATCTTAGTAAGAATCTTGTGATGCATTCTAGAAGTTAGCACATAGAGATTAGGCATCATTTTCTTAGAGAGAATGTGCAAAAAGATCATATTTTTATAAATAAGGTTCCTTTGAAGAAAACATATCTGACATATTCCTCAAGCCATCAAAAAAGAAAACGTTTCAAATCATGAGATTAGGTCTAGGAATGTTAGATGGATGGCTATTTCTTGTGGAAAATGGGTAAATGACCTTCTACGGTCGATAGAAGTGATCGTATGTGTGGTGTTCTCTTGGAAGCACAAAGGAAGAAGTCTACACAATTGATCGGATAGATCGTCAAGCGGCCGCCCAATAGACCATCAAGAAAGTTGTTTATGATTCAATTTGGAATCTAGATCCACACTTGATTGAACCGACAGCAGACCGACCGTCCAAGCTACAGCCGATAAAGCAATTTGATGGTCAAAATCCATACCCAGTTACACAGTCGATCCAGTCGATCTTGTATAAACCATCAAAGCAACCATCGATGTCCATATCTACTTTTCAAGAGATTTGAATTCTAACTAACCTCCAAAACCTCATATGTAGAATCTCAAGACACCTTTTGCTTTATTCCTCAAATGGTGAAAGTTAACTTTTGTCCATCATGAAAGTTTTTCATACTTATACGTGGATGACGATGAGGCCAAACAATAACAATAAAATAAACACCTACTCCATATGAGGCATATAAAAAGCAATCGGGCAATTTATTTAAGTTACACATAATCTAGAATTGTGGTTTGAGGATCTAAGTCATACAACATGTGGTTTAGTAATATATTATACAAGCTACCACCAAAATATAAAATAGAAAATGTAGTGTGAAACTACTCACTTGGAAATACGAAATCGAAAGACTTAGAAGATTAGAGTACACGTTCTAAAATGCAAGGACTTGAATTAATATTGGTGTTGAGGAAAAATAAGGTAAAATAAAATGAAAACACAAATTAAGTAATCAAGGCTTAGTCTTAGTGTTTTGGGATTTAATGTTAGAAGGTGTAATACATAAGTGTTTAAAATAAGCGACCTGAAAAGTAAACTACGATTAAACTGAGTCCTGGCGTATTATCTATTGGTTTACTCAACCTCCATTGAGAAATATGAGGGAATTGGTTTAATGCAAAAGTGCACGACCTCTTGTTAGATAAACACCAAAACGGGACTTAAATGAGTGTTCGGTTTAGTTGGTTCGGATCTTGATATATCATCAAGTCCGAACCTGACACTTCCAAATGATAAATTATATGAAATAATTCATAAAAATCAGTAGCTTAGATAAGTTTGAAAGTTTATCAATGAAAAACCCAAAACTTAGTCTTAAGCTAGTGTTCGGTTCATTGGTCCGGGGTTTGATATAATATCAAATAAGATTCCAAGTATCCAATGAGGTAAAAAGTATGAGATAACTCATATAAATAAAAACTTAACCAAGTTAGAAGTTTTATTAAGAAAAAATCCAAACATTAACGTTAAGCGAGTTTTTGGTTTCATCGGTCCAAAGTTTGATGTGAGATCAAGTTGGATGTTGACATGCCAAGTATTTGAGAAAACATTTCTAAATAAGTTTAAAATATAAACTTTTATAAAAAAAATGTGAACCGGTGGCTCAAACCAACAACTAGTGTGTTTAAGAGAACAATTCGGTCTACTTTGGGTTGTTTGATTTGGTTGGCCCAAGACTTGGTATGAGACCAATTTCGGTTCCAACACATCCATATTATTACAATAAGTATAAATACTAAAATGTCACACCCTCACTTAAGGCCTAGGCGTGTGACCCAATAGTTGGTACCATATTTGTATGTAAATCAGAGTTACGTTTAATTAGCGGAAGACTTTATAACTTGTGGATTAAAGTTGTGATATTACAAAAGACGGAAATGTAAAAGATTCCCGTTTAAAAGATTACTGGTTTTAATTACAAACCACCATTTTAACATATTAAATATACAAAACAAATCCGATCCATCGGATATTTATAGCACTTCGATACTCCAAGCGCTATTCTTGTTCACCTGCAAAACTGTAAGAAAATACGTCAGCAACGAATGCTGGTGAACACGCTGACGCTAAAATATTTTCTTTTACTTTATTACCCCTCGAGACTACGCCTGCCTCGGCCCATCGTGGCTTAGGAAAAACAAAGTTAAATAACACATTTATAAATTCAAGTCTCTACTCTAGGTCACCTCAGCAAACACCGCAGCGTTCGACTTAGTTAAGTACCCGTACGTATACACAATGGTCGTGCTTCCCGCGGGAAAGCGTCCTACGACCAGGCGTGGTGCGGTGTGCCCACTGCGTACTACCACATATGTAAGGATCCAGGCAAACGTATACTACAGCCTGAGGGCTAGGCTTATACTCTTATTTATAACGGTTTTAGGGACACGTAGTCCCTTGTAAACAATTTTCATATAACATGTTTGACTCGTTTGAAATTAAGTTTGTAAAAGTTTGGGGGCGTATTCACCTTATCGCTTTAGGATTGGCTTCAACACCGTCCTAGGGTCTTTCCCTTGCTATCTCGCACCTATAGTATGAGTATAACCAATTGTTAGTCGGATATACAATCCGGCTTAAGACCTTTAGTCTTATTTTATATCCTTTACCTTGATGAATCTTTAGTTCATAGATCTCTTTTATTTGAAAACCTTTAGTTTAAAAGTAATTATAAACCTTTAGTTTATTTATGAAACTCGAAGAAACGTATTCTTTTCTTTTATTATTTAAGAATACTCATTATTACTTAAATAATATTTTCATAACAAAGAATATATATACTTGCACGCACACACACACACACACATATATATATATATATCACAACATATCTTTTATTCTTTCTTTGTTATGTTTTCTTTTCTTTTATCGAGGTATCGAGTATAACCTCGACTTAAGGCTTAAGCCTTTAATATAATATTTTATTATATTCATTTGACATTACGCCTAACCTTGTTGGCGTTTTGGAAACCCTAAGGATTCGAGCAGCACTCCCACGCCGCTTTGATTTCTTTTGTGTTGGAACCCGTTACGGATCTAGCCGCTAATACGATACATCGATTATGTACAAGATCTAAACGTTAAATTATTACTTTATTGATAAATATGGATGAATACATTATGGTGGATGGAAATAACTTATGGAGAGCATAATTTAGATCTAGATCTCTCTCTAAATATGTACATCTACAAATGAGCATGGATATGCCAATTTATAGGCCAAAGCTCCAATTCGTTAATTTATGTCTAATTCGTTATATCTTCATAAACGAATTAGACTCCATTCGTCAACATTCCATAACGAATGATGATAACTTAACGAACCAGCCTCCATTCATTATATTACATAACGAATGGGCTTATAAACTTAACGAACAAGCCAAGATCACTAACGAATGGACCCATTCGCTATACAATCCATAGAGAATGGTCATTTTACAATAAATATTCAATATAGACTATGTATAAATTATTCGAATGCTACAGAGAACAATTTCGTGCACTAACATTTTGCTTCCTTGATCAACACTTCCTTTTGTACGCCAAACGAAATCACCAATCTTTAACACTGGTTGGCATGTTTTTCGAGGATCATCAGCATAATAACAAACGCCTTCTTGGTATGTGGGTGGAGGGTTGCACAAACTTCGAGGTAACGTTGGCACTGAAATCGAGGAATCAAGACACGCTTATCGAGGTGGCTCGTTAATATGGTTGGGATATTCTAGAGAGATGTTAGAGAGAGAAAGGAAAACTGATTTTGGTGTGAGTTGAAATGAATCCCGTGGCCTTCTATTTATAGCCAAAATTTGGATCCTGTCGCGGTACGAGACAGCCTCATGGGCACCCATCGCGTATCGCGACGTAGCCAAGCGCAGTCAAAACGTAGGTCTGCCACGTGTTACCACGTGGCAAACAGTGTGCCACGTGTTGGCACATGGCGGACGATGCGCCACGTGTGGCCACGTGTCGGGACAGGTGGCAAACGGTGTGCCACGTGTGGACACGTGGCGGAACTGGTGCCAGTTGTGTCAGGACACGTCATCGCGTATCGCTATGACGTAGGTTAACAGCGATCGCGTATCGCTATGACGTAAGTTAACAGCGATCGCGTATCGCTGTTGACTTCTTCTAGAAGCGTTGACCAAGCCCCAACGCGATAGGCTTGTCTTTTGCCCCATCGTGTAGCGCGATAGGACAAGAAAATGGATTTTTCCTTATAAACCCTAAAGTTTGGAATTTTAGCATTTTTTTTTGTCCTTTGACTTTGGAAAGTTTATAATTTGAACTCGAAATTTTCTCGATGTTACATCCTCCCCACCTTGAAATAAATCTCATCCTCGAGATTGCTTTACAAGAACAAGTGGGGTATTTCATTCTCATTTCCGATTCGAGTTCCCATGTATATTCGGTCCCTCTACGCGAGTCCCATTTTACTTTCACAATTTTCAATGTTCTTTTTAATTTCTTTGTTTTCGAATCTTCTATTTGAATTGGACGTTCTACAAATTTTAAGTTTTTGTTTATTTCGACGTCTTTTAAGGGCATAGATAAAGATTCATCAGTTAGACATTTACGCAGATTCGAAACATGGAATACATCATGTATCCCTTGCATTTCCTCGGGCAGTCACAAACGATATGCAACAGTGCTGATTCGTTCAAGTACCTCAAAAGTTCCAACGAATCGAGGGCTTAACTTTCCTTTCTTACCGAAGCGAACAACGCATCTCCAAGGCGAGGCTTTTTAAAGAACTTTGTCACCAACTTTGAATTCCAACTGTTTACGACGGACATCGGCGTAACTCTTTTGGCGATCACGTGCCGTCTTAAGTCGTTCTCGGATTTAGAGAATCTTTTCAGTGGTTTCTTGGACTATCTCAGGTCCAGACAATTGATTGTCCCCAGTTTCAGACCAACACACAGGCGTTCTACACTTTCGACCATATAACGCCTCGAATGGTGTGGCTTGAATACTTGTGTGATAGCTATTATTATACGAAAATTCCATTATGGGTAAGTGGTCATCCCAACTTCCACCTAAATCAATCACACAAGCCCGAAGCATGTCTTCCAACGTTTGAATTGTCCTTTCGCTTTGCCCGTCGGTTTGCGGATGATAGGCAGTGCTAAGGTTAAGCTTTGTGACTAACGCTTGTTGGAAGCTTTTCCAAAAATGAGACGTAAAACGACTGTCTCGATCAGAGATTATCGACAGCGGTACTCCATGCAAATCAACGATGTTGTTCAAATAAATACGCGCTAGTTTATCCACAGAGTATGACTCATTGATAGGTATGAAATGTGCGAACTTTTTTAAGCGGTCCACGATAACCCAAATTGTGTTGTGTTGTCGAGCCATTTTAGGGAGTTTGGTAATGAAATCCATGGTTATTAACTCCCACATCCATACGGGAAGTTCGGGTTGCTGAAGCAATCCCGAAGGCTTTT
Source organism: Bidens hawaiensis (assembly GCF_021521415.1). Lineage (NCBI taxonomy): Eukaryota > Viridiplantae > Streptophyta > Magnoliopsida > Asterales > Asteraceae > Bidens > Bidens hawaiensis. Next base: position 218,367 of record NW_027493205.1, read on the forward strand.
GGTGTTCAGCTTTGACTTTCAAACATGTTAAACATTTCGCCACATGTGAAGCGACATCCCTTTTCATTCCATTCCACCAATAGTTTGCTTTGAGATTATGGTACATTTTGTCGCTCTCAGGATGCATCATATACTTGGATTTGTGAGCCTCATTCAAAATTTTCTCACGCAAGTCCCCAACGATTGATACCCAAATTCTATTACCGAGTCTAAGAATACCATCGTCACCTTTGACTAGCGAGTCAATGGTGCCGTCACATTTTTCGTCGGAGATTTGGTTTTTAGCGATTACTTGATATTGGGCAGATTTGATTTGTTCGAGGAGATCAACTTGGAGTTCTAGCATCAACGCTCGAACTCTTTTTGGCTTCTCATGTTCCTTGCGACTTAAGGCATTAGCCACGATGTTGGCTTTGCCTTCATGGTAAACAATCTCGCAGTCGTAATCATTGAGAGTTTCCATCCATCGTCGTTGGCGCATGTTAAGTTCTTTTTGATCGAAGATGTGTTTTAGACTTTTCTGATCAGTGTACATGGTAAAGCTTACTCCATAGAGATAGTGCCTCCATATGTTAAGTGCAAAGATTATGGCGCCTAACTCTAGATCGTGAGTTGTGTAATTATTTTCGTGTACTTTAAGTTGACGAGAGGCGTAGGCGATTACTTTCTTGCGTTGAGTTAGTACACATCCCAGACCAGAATGGGACGCGTCACTAAAGACAACAAAATCCTCAGTACCTTCTAGCAAGCCCATGATAGGTGCTTGGGTGATTTTTTGTTTGAGTATATCGAACGCCTCTTGTTTCTTTGTTCCCCATTCATACTTAATATTTTTGCGAGTTAAAGAAGTTAAGGGAACAGCGATTCGGGAAAAGTTTTCAATGAACCTTCGATAATAGCCGGCCAATCCCAGAAGCTTCGAATCTCGGTTGGCGACTTTAGAATCTCCCACTTAGAGATAGCTTCAATCTTAGCGGGGTCTACTTGAATACCATTGACGTTGATAATATGACCAAGAAATTGCACCTCGTGCAACCAGAACTCGCATTTTGAGAACTTGGCGTACAACTTCTCGGTTCTAAGAATTTCAAGTAATGTTCGAAGGTGATTTTCATGATCGTCCTTAGATTTTAAATAAATAAGTATATCGTCGATGAAAACGATAACAAATTTATCCAAATAAGGTTTACAGATTCGGTTCATCATGTCCATGAACGCGGCTGGCGCATTAGTAAGTCCAAATGGCATAACGGTGAACTCATAATGTCCATACCTTGTTCGGAAAGCAGTTTTCAGGATATCCTCAAATTGGACTTTGAGTTGGTGATAGCCGGAACGAAGATCGATTTTTGAAAAGAATCTAGCACCTTGAAGTTGGTCGAAAAGATCATCGATTTTGAGGGAGTGGATAACGATTTTTGATTGTGACTTTGTTGAGAGCTCGGTAGTCAATGCACATTCGCATGGATCCATCCTTCTTTTTGACAAAAAGTATCGGCGCTCCCCATGGTGATGAACTCGTTCGAATGAATCCTTTCTCCAGTAGCTCATCGAGTTGTTTCTTTAACTCCTTCATCTCGGTTGGTGCTAAGAGATACGGAGCTTTAGCGATTGGAGCGGTACCGGGAATAAGATCAATCCTAAACTCTACTTCGCGGTCAGGAGGGATTCCGGGAAGTTCATCAGGAAAGACATCAGAAAAGTCGGAGACTACAGGTACGTCCTTTATCTCCTTTGGCTGTGACTCTTCAGTAACATAGGCCATGAATGCTAAGCATCCTTGATTTAAACATTTGTTAGCCCTAATCATGGAAATTATGCTAACTTGGCCAGTGTCTTTGTCCCCTTCAATTCGAATTGTTCGTTTATCGGGGGCTTGAAGTTCCATGGTTTTACTATTGCAGATGATATGGGCATGGTTATTGGATAACCAGTCTTTACCAAGTACAATATCAAAACCAGCAAGTGCCATTGGTAAGAGTTGGACAGGTAACCAGCTAAAAGAATTTTCCCGTTTTCAAGGACTTCGGAGATCTTAACGATTTCATCAGTAGCAGTCTCGATGCTTAGAGTTTTATCTAATTTTGTTAAAGGTTCGTTTAATAGCCTAAAAAAATTATAATCTATAAAACTTAAATTGGCATCTGAATCAAATAAAACTCTAGCATATGTGTCGTTGACTAAACACGTACCGGTAATGGTTTCCGGCATGTCAGCGGCCTTCTTTGTGTCGAGTACGAAGACTCGCGAGTTTCCTTTCTTGTCTTTGCCACTTCCACCCGCACCACCAGTCGCGGGTTTGTTCTTTGGGCATTCAAAACTCAAGTTCCCCATCTCCTTACAATTGTAGCACGTCATCTTCTTTTTCCAGCAACCAGCAGCCGCATGACCCATACGGTTACATGACTCACAGACTTTAGGAGCGGAGCGAAGTTGCATTGACCTTTGTGATACCTCCTGCACGTCCTGCATGGCGTGGCGTTGGGATTGAATCGATTTTGGTGTTGGTGTACGCCTTTGCCTTTGAAGTTGGTGCTTCCTCCAGCTCTTCCTTGAGTTGTTGTTGTTGTTGCAATCTTCTTATCTTCTTCCTTGTTGCGGACCATTCCGCCCATCAGATAACCAGCTAACTCCATCGTAGAGTCAGCGGTTTGAGGTAAGTGAGATCTCACCATATCACGAATCTCTCGTGGTAGTCCCCAAATATAGCGTGTAACTTTGTTGGATTCAGGAGTAACCAGCTGGGGAACCAAATGACAGTATTCGTGGAATTTTGTGTTGTACTCAAGAAGGTTTGTTCCAACAACCTTGTGATTCAAAAATTTAGTTTGAATTTGGTCCGTCTCGTGCATCGGACAGAATTTTGACATCAACAACTCTTTGAATTTGTTCCAAGTCATGTTGTACATCACCTCCCTTCCTCTACTCAAGATCAATGTGTTCCACCACTCTTACGCTTCGCCTTTAAACATGAGGGCAGAATACTGAATCTTCTCTTCATCGGAACACTTGCTTGTAATCACAATCGTCTCTATCTCTTCAAGCCACCTCACGGTTGTGATGGCTCCCTTGTCACCATGGAACTCCTTTGGTCCATAATACTTAAAGTCCTTGAACGAACACCCACAAATTTTAAGTTTCTTAAATTCTTGACGAACTCTACCATCAGCGTTCGACTCATGCACACTTTCTTCCCTGTGCGAAGGTCTAGAACGAGGTTTAGATACGGATTTTCGAGAAGGATTTGCTGATTGTGAATGTTTCGTTTGTCTAGATTGGGATCTAAATTCAGTTTCGGCCCTTACGGTATCTTTTACGATTCTTTGGATTTGTTTCATGTACTTATCGGGGATTAATTCTTCTTGTTCTCTCTTGGGGCCTTTCCCCTTTTCTTTCATTTCTTTTTCTTTTTCTTTTCTAGCATTTTCGTTGTTGTTGCTTTGTTCAGACATATTTCAACATTTCTTTTATATCTGATATTGTCACAACGTTTTCTTTTATTAAGCATAAAATTTTTATTATACATTCATATATATATCTCAAAGGATATATATATTTATTTCACATTACATATATATATATATATATATCGATCAACGATATATATATATATATATTTATCATCCTATCTTTAATTCAAGAACGTTTCAACGTTCTTGTTATACACATATATATCACATAACATACAAGACTATATTACACATACGACTTCTTCTATGCATTCCTCATTAACACTGCCTATTTCAAAAACTTTCTCACAACCTTCGTCAGCTTGTTGCACTTGTGAAGAAGCTTTTCTCCCATCTTCTTCTTTTTCTTTCCTTCATCGGCCACCTTCTTCCTCCAATCATCTGTTTCGTGCAGAGCGCGGTCCAAGTGCTCTTCATACGACTATGGGACCTTGTTGGGGTATCCATATTGCAGAGGTGGGTCGCGGTAACCGAACGTCACCATCTCGTAGTGATTCCTTGGTTCTGGATACGGAACGTCGGTTATGTCGGATGAAAGGTAGAAAAAGCTTTAGCGGCTTGGTTTTGTTCTCGGATCTCATCAGCTTGCTCTGATTCTATTGGAATCACGCCTTGGAACGGTGGGAAACTTGATGAAGCCTGGTTCTTGAGTTTCTCGAGATATTGGACATATGGGTCAACAGACCGTAGCTTGGGTTTTGGGAAGTGAGTGATCCATCCATTGATGTTGATATCTCAATGGGATTATCGGGATGCTTTTCTTCATGTTCTTCCTCAGACTCTTCCTCAGGATCTTCCTCTTCTTCAGGGTCCTCATCTTCTTCTAGTTCTTCTTCCTTTGGTTCCTCCTCTTTCATGGGTTGAGTAGTCTCATTCACCATTGATGGCGTTCGGAAACTTTCATAGGGTATCATCACCCTTATTCTTGGTTTGTGGGACGGCCCTTCACCATTGGTGGGTTGAGAATTAACTTCGTTAACGGTGGAGCTTCCGTTATGCCACCTTCGTTGATCCGAGTGGCATTGCATCCAGTCGGAGGATGGGGATCTTGATTCTTCCTTTATTGGTCGGCTTGAGAGGAAGGCATAGGACAGATGTGGATTTGGTAGGTATCCGGTTGGGTAGTACTACGGCACTTGTGATGGTTGGTATGTGGGGATCTCCGAGGGATGGTACGTCGGTACTTCAGTGGGTTGATACATAGGTATTGTTGGTGGATGGTAGCTTGAGTGTCTTGGTGGTTCATTTCCTTGTTTAGTGGACTATCGGGAACATTTATTGGGTAATGTTTGCTTCCAGAATAGTATACCGGCTTGGTCAAGTCACGTTCTACATCATGATCAAAGTACGCTTCATAGTAACCATCACTCATGTTGACCTCGGGAAAAGGTCCGGCGATTCCGGCTTCTTTAGACTTGCGCACGTAGTTCTCCATATAAGCTTTGAATGACATCTATATTTTGGGTGGTTTAGAATGATGTGGGAAAATAAAAGGTTACCAGTCCTATCTTATCCCTAGAACAAATAATCAAATATTATCTATACTTGGATCGAAGTTTGGGTATTGTTTTATGATACCCAATTCGCTAAGATCGATGGCTCTGATACCAACCTGTCACACCCTCACTTAAGGCCTAGGCGTGTGATCCAATAGTTGGTACCATATTTGTATGTAAATCAGAGTTACGTTTAATTAGCGGAAGACTTTATAACTTGTGGATTAAAGTTGTGATATTACAAAAGACGGAAATGTAAAAGATTCCCGTTTAAAAGATTACTTGTTTTAATTACAAACCACCATTTTAACATATTAAATTTATACAAAACAAATCCGAGCCACCGGATATTTATAGCACTTCGACACTCCAAGCGCTATCCTTGTTCACCTGCAAAATGTAAGAAAATACGTCAGCAACGAATGCTGGTGAACACGCTGACGCTAAAATATTGTCTTTTACTTTATTACCCCTCGAGACTACGCATGCCTCGGCCATCATGGCTCAGGAATAACAAAGTTAAATAACACATTTATAAATTCAAGTCTCTACTCTAGGTCACCTCAGCAAACACCGCAGTGTTCGACTTAGTTAAGTAACCGTACGTACACACAATGGTCGTGCTTCCCAAGGGAAAGCGTCCTACGACCAGGCGTGGTGCGGTGTGCCCACCGCGTACTACCACATATGTAAGGATCCAGACAAACGTATACTACCACTGAGGGCTAGGCTTATACTCTTATTTGTAACGGTTTTAGGGACACGTAGTCCCTGGTAAACAATTTTCATATAACATGTTTGACTCATTTGAAATTAAGTTTGTAAAGGTTTTGGGACGTATTCACCTTATCGCTTTGGTATCGGCTTCAACACCGTCCGAGGGTCTTTCCCTTGCTATCTCGCACCTATAGTACGAGTATAACCAATTGTTTGTCGGTATACAATCCGGCTTAAGACCTTTAGTCTTATTTTATATCCTTTACCTCTATGAATTTTTAGTTCATAGATCTATTTTATTTGAAAACCTTTAGTTTTAAAGTAATTATAAACCTTTAGTTTATTTATGAAACCCGGCATTTCTTCTTCTCAAAGAAACGTATTCTTTTCTTTTATTATTTAAGAATACTCATTATTACTTAAATAATATTTTCATAACAAAGAATATATATACTTGCACACAGATATATATATATATATATATATATATATATATATATATATATATATATATATATATCTATCACAACATATCTTTTATTTTTTCTTTATTATGTTTTCTTTTCTTTTATCGAGGTATCGAGTATAACCTCGACTTAAGGCTTAAGCCTTTAATATAATATTTTATTATATTCATTTGACATTACGCCTAACCTTGTTGGCGTTTTGGAAACCCTAAGGATTCGAGCAGCACTTCCACACCGCTTTGATTTCTTTTGCTTCCTTGATCAACACTTCCTTTTGTACGCCAAACGAAATCACCAATCTTTAACACTCGTTGGCACGTTTTTCGAGGATCATCACCATAATAAAAAACGCCTACTTGGTATGTGGGTGGAGGGTGGCACAAACTTCGAGGTAACGTTGGAACGGAAATCGAGGAATCGAGACACGCTTATCGAGGTGGATCGTTAATATGGTTGGGATATTCTAAAGAGATGTTAGAGAAAGAAAGGAAAACTGATTTTGGTGTGAGTTGAAATGAATCCCGTGGCCTTCTATTTATAGCCAAAATTTGGATCCCGTCGCGGTACGCGAAGGCCTCCTGGGCACCCGTCGCGTATCGCGACGTAGCCCTGCGCAGTCAAAACGTAGGTCTGCCACGTGTTACCATGTGGCAGACGGTGTGCCACGTGTTGGCACGTGACGAACGATGCGCCACGGGTGGCCACGTGTCGGGACACGTGGCAGACGGTGTGCCACGTGTGGACACGTGGCGGAACTGGTGCCAGTCTTGTCAGGCCACGTCATCGCGTATCGCGATGAAGTAAGTTAACAGCGAACGCGTATCGCTGTTGACTTCTTCTAGAAGCGTTGACCAAGCCCCATCGTGATACGCGATGGGCTTGTCTTTTGCCCCGTCGCGTAGCGGGATATTACAAGGAAACAGATTTTTCCTTTTAAACCCTAATGTTTAGAATTTTGGCATTTTTTTTTGTCCTTTGACTTTGGAAAGTTTATAATTTGAACTTGAAATTTTCTCGATGGTACATAAAAAGTCAGTTTCGAAAATGAACTAGAAAGTTATAAACAAGTAAAGTCACAAAATTGACCAAATAGCCTTAATATGCAAAGATATACCTTAGGATGGCATAAATATCTTAATCAACCAAGGTTAAAGAAGGAAAACAATGGAATAATGTTGTATAACATACATAAATAGAAAAAACAAGTTTACCCAAATCGGATTTTAAAGCAAGAATAGCTTTTGTTTGATTTTAAAATTCAAACTATCAAGAACAATGGGTGAAGCCATGCAAATCCGAAAATTAGAGAGAAATGATTAAGTGTGCAACCAAGAATGGGTTAGGAGACTTGTATTTACAGGCCAAGAGTGCAGATGAAGGCTCAAGAGTGCATTAACTTCTCAATCACTTTTTTGCATGCAATATGGTTGGGTAATAAAAGCAAACAGTTAATTAAATAAAAGGAATAGAAAGTAATCTAGTGATAAAATATATTTTGAGGTTGGTAAAATGTTTATGGACCAAGTTTTGATCGATTGAGATAAAAAAATACTCGAGTTTGGGTGTTTAAACGAACCAAAATGTTGAAATGATGGGTGGGTCGAGCATCGCTAATGATGGAGGGCCTTTCCCATGACCTGGGGTGGAGATGTTGGTGATTTTTTGTAAAGAGTAGAAACATGTAATTTATTTTAATTATTTTCTTAATTTTTATTACTAACATGTACTTTAGTACATGGGTAAGAGGAGTGAAGACGTTGCAGTGTGGGTGGGGTGGGAAACCGGTCCTGGTTAGGTTCACCGCCTCACCTTTGCGTGGACCTCGATTCTTCACTTAGAGCATTCCTAGCCTATTCTCTACCGTATATTCATATATATCATATAATTACACTAGAAATCACCATATTTTCTCTCTCCTATTTAATTAAATAATACATTGTAAAATCCCGAAATTTTAAATAGTAATATTTAAAATTATTTATTAGTTATGACAGAAATGTTACTCGAGTTAATAAATGAATAATAAAATAATAAAGGAAAGATAAGTAGGCTAACTAGAGGGAATTAATTATGGACCAAAAAGGAAAGATGAGCTTTAGGTCTATGGGCTTAAGGGAGTATAAATACCCCTTAAGCCCTAATACTTTCCATTTTCATCCATTCTACACCTTTGCCTACACCATAAAACACGCACATACTCCCATACTTACGGCCGCAAGAGAGGAACGAGATCCGAGACCGAACAAAGATAAATATTGATAGATCTTGTATTCTAGGCACGATACAAGATTTATATTTTCATATCAAACTAGCCGTAACATAGCAAACACATAAAGTCTTTACTTCTAAAGGTTACGTTTTTATGAACGGGTCTCCATGAAACTCAACCCTAGAGTAGATCGGGTCTAGAGGTCTCATAAAAATACAAACTTGATGTTTAAAATGGACTAGAAAAACTCAATGGAATGTACGGCTCGTAAATAAACCCTAGATCTAGCCTATAACACTTTAAATAAATAAATGTTTAAGCTTTATACCTAAAAACGGGATAGATCTAGATGATGTGATAATAACATGTGTAAAACGGTTAAGAATAGTAGGAAGGGGTGGTCAAAATGAATGTTAAGGACCATTAGTAGTCACAAGAGCTAAGAAAGATATGAAAAGATAGAAATATGAGCCGAAAGCGCCTGACATGGAGCTCTCGACCAATATGAGTTCTCGTCCGATATCGGTCCTCGGCCAATATGAGTTCTCGGCTACGTAGAGTTCTCGGTCACCCATTAGGTTCTCGGTGACAAGAGTTCTCGGTTGACTTGAGTTCTCGGTCATGAGTTGGGTTCTCTGCCAAGAGTACTCGGCTAGCCAGTTTCTGTTTGGTTGGGCCTGAACCCAGTTGGGCCCAGATTCCATAATGGACAATTGGGCATGATCTAACTAAATCCACAAGTTGTTAAGCCCATATCATATCTAAAAAAACTAGTTCATCATCATGAACTAACCAAACAAGCCCAACTTAGACAATACATTGGTTAATTAAAATGCCGACTTGATTAGTTATACAGTTAATTAACATATATATATACATATATTTAACAGTTAGACGTGTGCAATTAAAGAAGGGAATAACGATTAACGGAGAGCGTAAGAGGATCCAGGTGAGTTTCTAGCCCCACTTCCTTGTTATGTTTTCGGGGTTGTGTGCATACTCAATGTGAATGTTAGTACACTTACCTTGAATGGTAATTTTATGCTTTAACGATGAATGTGATATATTTATGAAATGTGATGAATGAATGCTTAATCTACGTGAACGACCTTAGGGTATTGCACGTATCGTTAAGGGAGGTATATGTACTAAATATGGAATGAGTATATGAGATAAAGTATGCATGGATAATGATCTGTATGTAAATATGTATGAATATAAAATGATGTATGCTTGTATGGTAACAAAGAGGGAACCGAACCCTAATCATATTCCAGGCAATAGGGAACCGGGACCTAATAATACTCGAGGAAGGAGGGAACCGAACCCTAATAATATTCGAGGAAAGAGGGAACCGGGCCCTAATAATACTCGATGAAAGTAGGTCGTAATGCTCTTTATAACGTAAGTTAAGAAGGTAAGTAAGTGTATGATAAAAGTATGATAGTATGTATGAAAGTATGTAATTATGAATGTGTTATTTGTTATATGATTAACTAGAACTCACTCAGCGTAGCTGACTTTTAGTATGCATGCATGTGAGTAGGATGAAACAGCTGGCTTGAAGAGGGACAAATGGCAAGTTAAATAAAGAGGTTGCAATCCGAAGACTCAGTTGTTTATGCTTGAATTAAAAAAAAGACATGTTTTATATTATTTCAAATTGTGACTTATGTAATGAATGGATGACTTTATATTATTTCGCGAAAGTTTTATTAACTCTGATATTTAGAACTATGTTTATAAGTAAATCCTACGTCTAAAGTGAGGCACCAATAACGGGGCCTCACAAGTTGGTATCAGAGCAAAGTTGAAGAGATTTAAGCATCCTACGTGATTAGACTCGAACAGAGAATGAGATTTAAGTAAGAAAAGAAAGAAGATGCCAGTTCAAAAATGCCATGTATCACTCAAGAAAGCTCAGTAAAGGTAAAGGTATGATTGAATAATGTATGTGAATGTTAGAGATATGATTGATTGATTATCTGATTGATTAACTACTTGGAAGTAGAACTTAGCACAAATGGGCTCATAAAGGGAAGTGTATAAAACACGGAAAGTAACATGATCAGCTAATCACAGCTGGCCACTGTTATTACATGTTAGCCTTTCTATCCTTGTATTAGATAGTTCCTTGAGTGATGACGTTTGTGTTTTCCCTTTTAGAATACGATGGCTGGAGAAAGAGAGATTGTCGGCACTGGAGATTGCACTGGATGTCGAGGCAGGCCACATACTGTCCGACCGCCTTCTGTAGAGACAGCTTCCACCACAGAAGATGAAGGAAGCGCAGCTGGACGAAACCCAAGCAACAACGAAGGGGTTCAAATGGATCCCGCAATTCAAGCAGCTATTGTTCAAGTTGTAGCCACTGCTGTGAAGAACTTGACTCTTGAAGGGTCTGCTAGAAGACGTGAAAGAACTGCTGAAAGAGCGGGTGGAGCTGGTAAGAAAGATGATGAAAGAGAGGGAGGCCTCGAGTGTGGTTAAGTTTGTGAAAGTCGATGATAGGAAAAAGGGCCGAGGTGGGTGCAACTACAAGTCATTTAAGGGTTGTGACTCGCCGAAGGTGACTGGTTTGGGAGACTCAATCGCTACTCTCCCATGGATAACCACTATGGACAAGGTTATCCGCATTAGCAAGTGCCGTCCCGACCAAGCTGTGGGTTATGTTACCCAATCCTTCGGAGATGAAGCAATGTATTGGTGGGAGTTGATTGAACAGAAAGAGATTAAGGCAATGAAGTGTGAGGATCTGAAAGAGATGGTGATGAAGAGGTTCTGTGCTGACGCTGAAGTTGAGAGGGCAGAGATGAAATTCCAGAACTTGAAAGCAGGAAAGATGACACAACGTGTGTATACCACAGAATTCAACCGAATGTCTAGGTTGGTGCCCGATATGGTTAACACTGAGGCTAAAAGAATCAAGTTCTATGTGAGAGGATTGCCACAGAATGTTCGCATACTAGTCGGGACGAATAAACCTGGTACTTTTGACTCTGCTGTCGAACTCGCAGAGATGGTTTATGAGGATCTCGCCGGGGATGATGTTTTGGTGGGAGAAGAGAAGAAAGATAAAAAGTGGGTTGCCCCTGTTAAGTGACCCGGTACTCAGCTGTGGGACCCTAGGGACAAGAAGCGAGGGTATGGGAGAAGAAGTCGTGTAAGACTTGTGGTAAGATGCACGGTGGAGAGTGTAGGTGGGGTGTTGGTTCTGATACGTGTCATAAGTGCGGGAAGATGCATGATGGGGAGTGTAGAGTTGGATCAAATGTTTGCTACAAGTGTGGAAAAGCAAGCCATTATGCTCATGAATGTAGCGCAAAGCCCGCATGTTACAAGTGCGGAAAGACAAGTCACTTTGCTAGGGAATGCACTGATGGTGGAGCAGGGGGGAAGCGAGAAGAAGGATGTCGAGCAAGCAAGACAAAGACCAGAGCTTACATGCTGGCTCAGGAACAAGCCAAGCAGTTTCCAGACGTTTTCATAGATACGTTTCTAGTAAACGGTGTTTCTGCTTCAGTATTACTTGATTCTGGTGCGAAAAAAAGTTTTGTACCCACCCCATTTAGTAAACTAGCTAAAATGAAATGTTGCCGAGTGTCTAAAACATTTATAGTAGAAACCACTAGTGACACTTCGGTTAAAATAAAGAAAATGGTTAAGGACTGTAAGATAGAGTTAGAGGGACATGAGTTCCCTGTTACTTTGTATGTTATGACCTTAGGAGGGTTCGATGTGGTTTTGGGAATGGATTGGTTGTCTGAGTATGAGGCTCAGATAGGGTGTAAAAGTTGATGATAAGGTTAAAGTCCTTGGATGGTAGTGTGGTGACGGTGTATGGTGATAAGAAAAGTTCTTGGCTTAATGTCATTTCGATGATAAAAGCCGAGAGTTTGTTAGGGCGAGGGTGCGGTGCCTACCTGGCGTACGTTGTCAACGCTACGGTCGAGTCAAAAGAAATGAAAGATGTTCCTATCGTACGCGACTACCCAGAAGTATTCCCTGAGGATCTCCCGGGGTTGCCACCGGAGCGTGAGATAGAACTCCAAATAGATTTAGTACCAGGAGCCCAACCCGTCGCGAAAGCACCTTACCGTCTAGCACCGTCCGAGATGAAGGAACGGATGTCCCAACTTCAAAGACTCCTAGACAAAGGTTTTATTAGACCATGTGTTTCTTCGTGGGGCTCACCAGTGCTGTTGTGAAGAAAAAGGACGGAAGTATGAGGATGTGCATAGACTATGGCGAGTTGAATAAACTTACGGTGAAGAAAAGATATCCTTTGCCAAGGATTGATGATCTGTTTGACCAACTGCAAAGTTCAAGTTGGTTCTCGCGAATAGATCTCAGATCGGGCTATCATCAGCTGAAGGTGAAAGAGGCAGACATCCCTAAAACAGCGTTTCGGAAGCGGTATGGACACTGCGAGTTCCTCGTGATGTCGTTTAGTCTAACGAATGCTCCCGCAGCATTTATGAATATGATGAATAGGGTGTGTCGGCCAATGTTGGATAAGTCAGTTATCGTCTTCATCGATGATATATTGATTTAATCCAGAAGGGAGTCTGATCATGCCGAACATCTGAGAGAAGTATTTGAGACTCTGAAGAAAGAGAAGTTGTATGCTAAGTTTTCGAAAGCCGCGTTCTGGTTACGAGAAGTGCAATTCCTAGGTCACGTGATAATTCCTGAAGGGATTACCATAGACCCAGCTAAGATTGAAGCGATAACAAATTGGAAAACTCCATAGAATCCGACTGATATACGAAGCTTCTTAGTGTTAGCTGGCTACTATAGGAGATTCATCGAAGGTTTCTCCAAGATAGCCGCATCATTGACCGGTATAACCCGAAAGTCGGTAGTATTCAGTTGGAGAAAGTTTCAAGAGGAAGCTTTTGAGGAATTAAAGAAAAGACTCACACAAGATCCAATCCTTGCTTTACCCGATGGTGACGAGGATCTGGTTGTTTGTACTGATGCTTCGCGTCGTGCGTTAGGTTGAGTGTTGATGCAACGAGGAAAAGTGATAACCTACACGTCTAAATAGTTAATAGTATATGAGAGTACTTATCTGACACATGATTTAGAGCTAGCAGCAGTAGTGCATGCTCTCAAGATATGGAGACATTATCTGTATGGTACCAAGTGTACTATTTACACAGATCATAAGAGTTTAAAGTACTTCTTCGAATAGAAAGAATTGAACATGAGGTAAAGAAGGTGGTTACAATTGATAAAGAATTACTATTGCGACATTAAATACAATCCTGGTAAAGCTAATGTGGTCGCTGAAACGCTAAGTCGTAAGAATGAGGAAATCATTGCAACAGTGAAGTCATACCAGTTGATTATGAACTCAATTTTTTTGAAGAAATCATCAAGGTACAGTCAGAAGTGCTGGTAGATGAAGGACTAGTAAAGAAAAAAAGGATTTTCGGTCAGCAAGATGAGTTGATGGAAAACACGCATGGTGTTAAGACAAGGTTTGACCATATGTGGATCCCATGCCATGGAGATCTTAGAGGTCGAATCTTAGATGAAGCTCATAAGTCAAGATATTCAATTCATTTAGGAACTACCAAGATGTATCAAGATTTGAAAAGATATTACTGGTGGCCAAGAATGAAGAATGATGTAGTAGATTATGTCAGTAAGTGCTTAACTTGTTTACAAGTCAAAGCCGAACATCAGAAACCTTACGGAAAAATGCAACCGCTTGAGATACCTGAGTGGAAATGGGAACACATCACCATGGATTTCATAACTAAGCTACCTCGTACAGCTAAGCATCATGATACCATCTGGGTGATTGTGGACTGTTTGACCAAAAGTGCTCACTTTCTGCCTATACGGGAGGCCAACTCGTCAAAAACATTAGCAAGTTTATTCATCAAGGAAGTGGTGTCTAAGCATGGAGTACCGTTATCGATCGTGTCTGATAGAGATACTCGGTTTACTTTGAGTTTTTGGAAGAAGTTCCATGAAGCTATGGGGACAAGATTGAGCATCAGTACGGCATATCATCCTCAAACAGATGGATAGTCTGAAAGGACGATCCAAACCCTTGAGGATATGCTACGTGCTTGTGGTTTAGACTTTGGAGGGAGTTGGGATTATCATCTGCATCTGGCAGAATTCTCCTATAACAATAGCTACCATTCAAGTATTAGTATTCCGCCGTTTGAGATGCTTTATGGTAGACGATGTAGAACCCCGGTATGTTGGGGAGTGATCGGTCAGAAAGAGATGGGAAGTTTGGAAGTTGTGCAAGAAACTTCTTCAAAGTTTGATCAGATTAAGGCAAGAATGAAAGCTGCTCAAGACCGCCAAAAGTCGTATGCTGATAAGCGGCGACGACCGATTGAGCGTTGGCGACAATGTGATGCTCAAGGTCTCACCTTGGAAAGGGATTATTTGTTTCACAAAATGGGGAAAGTTGAGTCTGATGTACATTGGATCGTTTAAGATTATGGATCGTGTGGGTGAAGTAGCTTACATGCTGGATTTACCCGACGAATTAGAAGGAATTCATTCAACCTTCCATGTTTCTCATCTGAGAAAATGTTTGGCTGATGACACGTCTCATGTGTCATTAATGGACATTAAGGTTGATGAACAGTTAAACTATATTGAACAACCGATAGGGATTGTGGATCGCAAGGAGAAGCAACTTCGTTATAAAGTTATTCCTTTAGTGAAGGTGATATGGAAGTATCGTAAAGAATCGGATGCTACTTGGGAAGTTGAAGAAGAAATGCGCAAGTTTTACCCAGCATTAATTAAGTAAGAGTTAGGTTTCGAAGAAGAAACCTCTTTAGGGGGGAAGACTTGTAACATCCCAAAATTTTAAATAGTAATATTTAAAATTATTTATTAGTTATGACGGAAAAGTTACTCAAGTTAATAAATGAATAATAAAATAATAAAGGAATGATAAGTAGGCTAATTAGAGGGAATTAATTATGGACCAAAAAGGAAAGATGGGCTTTAGGTCCATGGGCTTAAGAGAGTATAAATACCCCTTAAACCCTAATCCTTTCCATTTCCATCCATTCTACACCTTTGCCTACACCATAAAACACACACATACTCTCATACTTACGGTCGCAAGAGAGGAACGAGATCCAAGACCGAAACAAAGATAAATATTGATAGATCTTGGATATTTAGGTACAATACAAGATTTATATTTGCATATCAAACTAGCCGTAACCTAGAAAACACATAAAGGTATGTTCTTTACTTCTAAAGGTTACGTTTTTATGAACGGGTCTCCATGAAACTCAACCCTAGAGTAGATCGGGTCTAGAGGTCTCATAAAAATACAAACTTGCTGTTTAAAATGGACTAGATAAACTCAATGGAATGTACGGCTTGTAAATAAACCCTAGATCTAGCCTATAACACTTTAAATCTATAAGGGTTTAAGCTGTATACCTTAAAATGGGATAGATCTAGATGATGTGATAATAACGGGTGTAAAACGGTTAAGAATAGTAGGAAGGGGTGGTCAAAATCAATGATAAGGACCATTAGTAGTCACCGGAGCTGAGAAAGATATGGAAAGATAGAAATATGAGCTGAAAGCACCTGACAGGGACTTCTCGGGCAATATGAGTTCTCGGGCGATATTACTTCTTGGCCAATATGAGTTCTCGGCTACGTAGAGTTCTCGGTCACGTAGATTTCTCGGTCACCCATTGGGTTCTCGGTGACAAGAGTTCTCGGTTGTCTTGAGTTCTCGGTCATGAGTTGGTTCTCTGCCAAGAGTACTCGGCTACCAGTTTCTGTTTGGTTAGGCCTGAACCCAATTGGGCCCAGATTCCATAATGGACAATTGGGCATGATCTAACTAAATCCATAAGTTGTTAATCCCATATCATATCTAAAACAAACTGGTCCATCATCATGAACTAACCAAACAAGCCCAACTTAGACAATACGTCGGTTAACTAAAATGCCGACTTGATTAATTATACAGTTAATTAACATATATATACATATATTTAACAGTTAGCCGTGCGCAATTAAATAAGGGAATAACGATTAACGGATAGCGTAACAGGATCCAGGTGAGTTTCTAACCCCATTTCCTTGTTATGTTTTCGGGGCTGTGTGCATACAGAATGTGAATGTTAGTACACCTCCCTTGAATGGTAAGTGTATGGTTTAATGACGAATGTGATATATTTATGAAATGTGATGAATGAATGCTTAACAGTACGTGAACGACCTTCGGGTATTGCATGTATCGTTAAGGGAGGTTTATGTAGTAAGTATGGAATGAGTATATGAGATAAAGTATGCATGGATAATGATCTGTATGTAAATATGTATGAATATAAAATGATGTATGGTTGTATGGTAACGAAGAGGGAACCGAACCCTAATAATATTCGAGGCAAGAGGGAACCGGGCCCTAATAATACTCGAGGCAAGATGGAACCGAACCCTAATAATATTCGAGGCAAGAGGGAACCGGGCCCTAATAATACTCGAGGCAAGAGGGAACCGAACTCTAATAATATTCGAGGTAAGAGGGAACCGGGCCTTAATAATACTCGAGAAAAGTAGGGCGTAATGCTCTTTATAACGTAAGTTAAGAAGGTAAGTAAGTGTATGATAAAAGTATGATAGTATGTATGAAAGTATGTAATTATGAATGTGTTATATGTTATATGATTAACTAAAACTCACTCAGTGTCGCTGACTTTTAGTATGCATACATGTGAGTAGGATGAAACAACTGGCTTGAAGAGGGACACATGGCAAGTTAAATAAAGAGGTTTGCTTCCGAATGTGACAATCGTCAATTTCAGGTTAACCCCGTTAACTCAACTCCGTCAATTCAAACTTTAAGATCGCTGAATCTATAACGCACACCTCATTACATTTAAACTAGGGTTTAAATGACGCTTAACACTTACTACATGAGTAGTCTTTCGGGATTTGCACCGAAACGCAAACGAGTTGACGCAAACGATTGATAAATAAACGACAAACGTCAAAACACTAATTATGTGATTATTATGTGTTAGGTATATGTGTGTTACTTGATTTTTATGTGGAATGTTAAACAAGAAACAAGAACTAATTAGTTTAGGCTAGAGATGTAACACTTGAAAGATTAGGGACTAGAATGTAACTTGATTATCTATAAATATAACATTAACACTAAACCCTAACTTATTATTATAAACCTACAACCCCAATCGGCCTCCCCTTGCTCTCTCTTGGCTGCCGTCCACAAACACACACACATACACCGTCAATTCAAGCTTTTGATTGAAGAACTAAGTGCTAGGAAGGTATATTTGATCATCCTTCACATCCTTGTTGATTGAATTTGATGTTTGTTGGGTTAATAACAAACCCTAGCTGGCCGATTTTGTTCATGCATATGATTTATATGATTGTTGTTATTTGGATAATGAATTGATAACTAGTTTGATAGTATTGCATGTTAATTGTTGTGTCCTTGATTGTGAGTTCAAATAAAACCCTAACCATGTGTGTATGGTGTGATTGATATGCATGGATAGTAGTTATAGTGTCTAGAGGGTTATATGGATGCATGATAGTTCATAGGTTGTGATTATGTTGAGTTTTGATGTGAACAGATTCTGGACAGAATGTATATACGATGTTTAACTGACTGTAACGAAGTGTAAACGTGAAAATTGATTGAGATTGTTGGTACTGCAGTAAACTAGGTTGAGTCTAGTTTCTATGAAGTATAAATTCGTAATTTTTGGATAAGTGGAAGTATACTTTTATGATTTTACAAAAACGTGATGCAAAGCTGAGCTGTTAGACCTGCTGTTAGGTTATGTTGTAAATGTTGTATCTCATGAACTACGAGACCAATTGGGTTGGTTCCACTTCTGGAAGTTGACTCACTGAGTTAGGAACCAAACCCAAGTGGTCTTGCATTTATTGGATTTTTCGTTTAACAGGAATTGCAAATAACATTCTGATGTGCATGAATCTGACTGATATGAGTTAGCTGTAATGTTTTGGTCATTATAAGAAAAATATGTGGAATAAAAATAAGATAAAATATGTTCTGGAAACCTAAGACATGTATTCTTCTGTGGTAATTTTTGATGAATTAATTGAGACGTTATAATCGGTGAACTAGTG
The DNA here is from genome assembly GCF_021521415.1 of Bidens hawaiensis. Taxonomy (NCBI): domain Eukaryota; kingdom Viridiplantae; phylum Streptophyta; class Magnoliopsida; order Asterales; family Asteraceae; genus Bidens; species Bidens hawaiensis. The sequence goes on from NW_027493205.1 coordinate 236,872, forward strand.
CAATCTTTCAAGTAGAAATTCTGTCATAACGAAACTAGCTGCTGAGTTGTATAGGAATGCATGAAATATGATAGTTTTTATATAATTGTTGTATTTTGACCAAAATACCCTTGCGGGGAATAGTTGCTAGTTGATTGCCATGAATTGACCAAATTGCCCTTATGGGGAATAATGGTTAGTTAGTCTTTGTTTGTTGACCAAAATGCCCTTACGGGAATAATTGCTAATAAGTATGTTATTAATACATGACACGAAAGTAATTGCTCACTCATGTATCGTATCACAATTGTACTTGTTTAAGTCACACACGATTCACAAACGAAACACGAAACATGTTACGTGCATAGGTATTATGTGCCGAGTCTAGAGACTCGTTAAACGTTCCGATACTTAGAAAATCTCTTTGTTATTTTAGAACGCTAGAGAGTTTTCTACGACGCGCATCACTTGGCGATCTAGATCGGATATTCTTCGCAAACAGTGAGTTCACTTACCCCACTCTTAAACTGCTTTCAAACGTTTTTCACTTGGGGGAGATAACATACTCCGATAAACATATTTTCTGAGATAAACGCATATGAAAGATTTTGTTATAAATTATATATCACTTGTAAAGGCTAAGCGGCATACGTAACATTTGAAGTCCCACACATCGGACCGGTTAATATTTGGAATAGCGAGTCACTGTTGGGTAGTACTACTGGGTTTGACAAACCCCACCCGACGCTAAGCTCAACTGGAGGTTGAGTGGGTGTAATTTTGGCTAACACTTACCATGGTCTGGAGGACCTGGTGACGGGCACTTGATAAACAGTCAGCTTCGGTCGCGAACCACTTAGCGATACTTGTTGTATAGATTAGCTACCTATCGATATATAATTTGACATAACACTATCTGGTAATGCAAAACACTTAAACGCTGTAACGTGGTTACACACTCAAACGTCGTAACGGGGTTACGCAACACTTAAACGCTGTAACGTGGTTACACACTCAAACGTCGTAACGGGGTTACGCAACATTTAAACGTCGTAACGAGGTTACACAAACGCTAAACGATTTATCTTATTTTACTTGTGAACTCACCAACCTTGTGTTGACACTTTTAGTATGTTATTCTCAGGTAGCCGAGGCGGGCGCGCGGTTTAGGAGCATGCATTAATTGAAAACATCTTTACTCTGCAAACTTAATTTTAACATTTACATTTGGTTTTAAGTCGTCCTGCGTGACGCAACTTTTGAATTAAGGTTTTACGCTTCCGCATTTACTTTCATTTAAACGTTTTTCTTTGGTTTGGTTATAACTAATGAATCCGATCCTGCCAGTTCACACCCTCTGACGGTAAAACTCCGTTAGTGGATTTTGAGGGTGTGACAGATTGGTATCAGAGCCATTGGTTATAGCGAACTAGAAACTGCATGCATACTAGACTATAACCGCGACGACCCATTAGTTATAATGATACGCACTGCATAGGTTTGTGTAGTCTTGAAATCTTATTTCCTTACCTCCTTCACTCATACGCGCGCATATACCCGGCTTACCTGTAAGAATGTCGACGCCACCCTCATCATCATCCGATTCGATGACGCATGCTCACGGGAAGGAACCGCAGTTACCTACTGCCTCGCCACCCCGTGTAATCCCGGAACTCGAAGCTCCTGCACCGAAGAGGTACCGCCTATCCGGAGGCTTGTATGACAACGACGTTAGCTGGGAATGGTACCCCAACATGATCAGACGTATGGTCTACCGTGAACAAGTTCCCCCTTTGCCTCACCCGAACCACCCTGCTTACCCTAACACTCTACCACCCATAACCGAATCTGTGGAGCGAGTTCTCGCAGCGGTCGTTTCTTGTTTGGAGCGCGATGTGGGTTACATGCGCTACACTAGAGAAAATGTTGCCAGACAGTTTAAAGATGGAACCGAGACTCAGGAGGAGATTGCCCGCATGGCAGCGGCAATGAAAGAAATGCAAGAGACTAGTGAGCAACAAACCAAGGTTATGATGAAGATGCAAGCCGAGATGATAGACTTGCAAGAGCAACTCCAAGAAGCAAGGACCCGAACTGAGATAGCGTTAGAATGTTGCGATATCCTACAAATGCAACTTGATCAGAACGCAGCAGAACCTGAGGCGGAGCCTGATGCCGAGCCCGAGGCAGAGCCTGATGTAGAACCTGAAGAAGATCCCGAAGAGGAGCCTGAGGAAGATCCCGAGGAAGATCCTGAGGAGGAACCCAAAGAAGAACCTGAAGAAGAACCGGCTGAGGAGGAGGCACACTCAGAGGAGTCCCCAGACGATGTGCAGATGTGCAAATTCTTGGATTGGAACTGGCTAACGCGATGAACTGAGAGGAGTTTAAGAACATGATGCGAGAGGAGTACTGTCCGAGGGAAGAAATTTCGAAGTTAGAGTCGGAGTTTTGGTCGTTGAAGATGGTGGGCTCGGTAATCGAAGCCTACACTACTCGTTCGCACGAGTTGGCTGTGATGTGTCCGCGGATGGTGGATCCGCCGAGCAAGAGGATAGAAATGTACATTGATGGATTAGCACCGCAAATTCAGGGCATGGTGACGTCTTCCAGACCAGCCACGATCCAACAAGCGATCCGTTTGGCTCACAAACTGACGGATCAGGCTGTGACCCAAGGTGCGTTACCACCTAGGGGTTCGACTACTAAAGCCCGTGACAACCCGAGTAATGACCACGCCAGCAACAGCAACAACAACAGCAACCCGAACAGCGGGAAGAGAAAGTTTGACAACACCAGATCTTCATCCTCGAACCTCCCACCGCAACAACACTACCGTAAGCCCGAGTTCACTCGGAGCTTTAACACTCAGAATCACAACAACAACTCCAACAACAACGGTAGCGGGCAGGTTTCGAGCGGATATGCTGGGAAGTATCCAAAGTGCAACAGGTGCAACTATCATCATGTTGGCCAGTGTGACCGTGTCAAGTGTCAAAGATGCGGAAAGATAGGTCACCAAGCGAAAGAATGTAGAGGAGACCTTGCGGCAAAGGGTGCTCCTAAGCAACCGATGACTAAGGGATGTTTTGAATGTGGACAGGAAGGTCATTTCCGGAAGGATTGCCCCAAGCTGAAACATAATGACAACAATGGGGGCAATGGAAGTGGCAGTAACGGTGGAGGAAATGGCAAAGGAAGAGCGTTTGTGATTGGATCGGGTCAAGCCCGCAATGATCCGCATGTGGTGTCCGGTAAGTTCCCTGTAAACGATTATTTTGCTTCTATTTTGTTTGACACTGGAGCTGATAGGAGTTTTGTGTCGAAAGCCTTTAGCCAACTTTTAGACCTTACTCCAACCCCGTTAGACGCTAAGTTTCCTGTTGAATTAGCTAATGGTAAAACTGTAGTAACAACTCATATACTTGCGGGATGTAAGTTGAAACTGTCAGGTCATGTTTTTGACATCGACCTTATTCCTTTTACGCTTAGTAGTTTCGATGTCGTTGTCGGCATGGACTGGTTATCCGAGAACCGAGCGGAGATTATATGCCATGATAAAATAGTCCATATTACCACCCCTTCCGGCGAGATCATTTCGGTCCGAGGCGAGAGAAGCGGCATGACCAACAGCATCATCACCCTTATGAAAGCACAGAAGTATCTACGAAAGGGTCATCCGGCAATTTTGGCGCAGATTGTTGAGAAACCCGCGGAGGAGAAACGAATTGAAGACATACCGGTTGTGCGAGACTTTCCGGAAGTTTTCCCGGAGGATTTGCCCGGACTCCCTCCTATTCGTCAAGTCGAATTCCAAATCGAGTTGACACCCGGTGCAGCACCCATAGCACGAGCCCCGTATCGGCTCGCACCGACGGAACTTCAGGAGTTGTCCACCCAGTTGCAAGATTTGTTGGATAAAGGTTTTATCCGACCTAGCTCATCGCCATGGGGAGCCCCTGTCTTGTTTGTTCGAAAGAAAGACGGGACTTTCCGAATGTGCATCGACTACCGGGAATTGAACAAGGTGACGGTCAAGAACCGTTATCCTTTACCCCGAATTGATGATTTATTTGACCAGCTTCAGGGATCGAGTTACTACTCGAAGATCGATCTGCGATCCGGTTACCACCAGTTGAGAGTGCGCGAAGAAGATATTTCAAAGACGGTTTTCAGAACACGGTATGGTCACTACGAGTTCTCGGTTATGCCTTTTGGCCTAACCAACGCGCCAGCCGTATTTATGGATCTCATGAATCGAGTATGCAAGGCGTACCTCGACAAGTTCGTGATTGTTTTCATCGATGATATTCTTGTCTACTCCAAGAACGAGACTGACCACGAAGAGCACTTAAGGATAATTCTGGAACTACTGAAGAAGGAACAACTGTATGCTAAAGTCTCGAAATGTGAATTTTGGCTTCGCGAGGTTCACTTTTTAGGACATGTGATCAACGAGAATGGTATCCATGTCGATCCCGGTAAGGTAGAGGCCATCAAAAACTGGGAAGCACCTAAGACTCCGACTGAAGTGCGACAATTCCTAGGACTGGCCGGCTACTATCGGCGTTTCATCGAGGGATTTTCAAAGATTGCTCAACCCCTCACCGCTTTGACTCACAAGGGCACTAAGTACAACTGGGGTGACGCGCAAGAATCCGCTTTTCAACTGTTGAAAACCAAGCTTTGTAGCGCCCCTATTTTAGCCCTCCCCGAGGGAACGGAAAATTTTGAAGTACACTGTGACGCATCTATACAAGGTCTCGGTTGTGTGCTGATGCAACTCGAGAAGGTTATAGCCTACGCCTCTAGACAACTACGGGTTCACGAGAAGAACTACACGACCCACGATTTGGAACTCGGAGCTGTGGTGTTTGCTCTTAAGATATGGAGGCATTACTTGTACGGTACCAAGTTTACCATTTACACCGACCACAAGAGTCTCCAACATATCTACGATCAGAAGGAGCTGAACATGCGACAGCGTCGTTGGGTCGAGCTGCTCAAAGATTATGATTGTGCCATCAAGTACCACCCGGGCAAGGCCAATGTGGTGGCCGACGCCCTCAGCAGAAAAGAAACAGATAAACCCAGACGAGTAAGAGCATTGCAACTTACGATTCATGCCAGCTTACCCGATCAGATTCGCGATGCGCAACTGGAAGCTTTGAAAGATGAAAATCTTCCATCGGAACTCATGCGGGGCATGAACAAGCAACTTGAAACCAGATCGGACGGGGTCCGATATTTTGAGAACCGGATTTGGGTTCCACGATACGGAGAGTTGAGAACTCTAGTGATGGACGAAGCTCACAAGTCCCGATATTCTATCCACCCTGGCTCAGATAAAATGTATCATGATTTAAAGGCACTTTACTGGTGGCCGAACATGAAAGCCGACATTGCCACCTACGTGAGCAAATGCTTGACTTGTGCCAGAGTCAAGATTGAATACCAGAAACCATCTGGTCTACTGCAACAACCGGAACTCCCAATGTGGAAATGGGAGCACATCTCAATGGATTTTATTACGGGTTTGCCTAAGACACCGACGGGATGCGATACCATCTGGGTGATCGTTGACCGGTTGACTAAATCGGCACATTTCCTAGCGATTAAGGAAACAGACAAAACGGAAAGACTGACTCGTGTCTACATGAAGGAAGTAGTGTCGAGACACGGAGTGCCTGTCTCGATCATTTCCGATCGAGATTCTCGTTTTACCTCACACTTTTGGAAGTCGCTGCAAAGCGCACTGGGCACACGTCTCGATATGAGTACCGCATACCATCCTCAGACGGATGGGCAAAGTGAACGGACTATTTAGACCCTGGAGGATATGTTGCGTGCATGCGTTTTAGATTTCGGAAAAAGTTGGGAACCCCACTTACCATTGGTAGAGTTTTCGTATAATAACAGCTACCACGCAAGTATTAAGGCAGCGCCGTTTGAAGCGCTGTACGGACGGAAGTGTCGATCACCACTCTGCTGGGCAGAGGTGGGTGACAGCCAAATCACTGGTCCGGAACTGGTACTCGAAACCTCGGAAAAGATTGTTCAAATCCAAAATCGCATGGCAGCAGCACGAGATCGCCAAAAGAGTTACGCCGGCAAGCGCCGAAAACCTCTCGAATTTAAAGTGAACGATCGGGTGTTACTCAAAGTCTCACCTTGGAAAGGTGTAGTTCGCTTTGGTAAGCGAAACAAACTCAACCCACGGTATGTTGGTCCGTACCGGATAACTGAGCGCATTGGTCCGGTGGCGTACCGACTGGACCTACCAACAGAACTCAGTGGCGTACACGATGTATTCCACGTATCAAATTTGAAGAAATGCCTATCTGATGAAACCAAAGTAGTCCCTTTGGAGGAACTACAAGTCGATGAATAGTTACGGTTCATTGAGGAACCAGTCGAGGTTTTGGATTGGGAAACCAAAACGCTCAAACGCAGCAAAATTCCAATCATTAAGGTTCGTTGGAACTCGAGACGTGGACCGGAGTTCACGTGGGAACGCGAGGATCACATGATGAAAAAGTATCCTCACCTTTTTGAAGGGCTAACCAAACACCGAAAACCGCGAAACCCGGCAAACCGTCAAACATCACCGGAGGTATGAACTAAATTTCGGGACGAAATTTCTTTCTACTAGGGGATGATATGACAAACTGAAAATTTTTCTTACTTTTTTTCAGACACTCATCACGACTTGACTCAAATTTTCGGGACGAAAATTCTTTAACATGGGAATGATGTGACAATCGTCAATTTCAGGTTAACCCCGTTAACTCAACTCCGTCAATTCAAACTTTAAGATCGCTGAATCTATAACGCACACCTCATTACATTTAAACTAGGGTTTAAATGACGCTTAACACTTACTACATGAGTAGTCTTTCGGGATTTGCACCGAAACGCAAACGAGTTGACGCAAACGATTGATAAATAAACGACAAACGTCAAAACACTAATTATGTGATTTATTATGTGTTAGGTATATGTGTGTTACCTGATTTTTATGTGGAATGTTAAACAAGAAACAAGAACTAATTAGTTTAGGCTAGAGATGTAACACTTGAAAGATTAGGGACTAGAATGTAACTTGATTATCTATAAATATAACATTAACACTAAACCCTAACTTATTATTATAAACCTACAACCCCAATCGGCCTCCCCTTGCTCTCTCTTGGCTGCCGTCCACAAACACACACACATACACCGTCAATTCAAGCTTTTGATTGAAGAACTAAGTGCTAGGAAGGTATATTTGATCATCCTTCACATCCTTGTTGATTGAATTTGATGTTTGTTGGGTTAATAACAAACCCTAGCTGGCCGATTTTGTTCATGCATATGATTTATATGATTGTTGTTATTTGGATAATGAATTGATAACTAGTTTGATAGTATTGCATGTTAATTGTTGTGTCCTTGATTGTGAGTTCAAATAAAACCCTAACCATGTGTGTATGGTGTGATTGATATGCATGGATAGTAGTTATAGTGTCTAGAGGGTTATATGGATGCATGATAGTTCATAGGTTGTGATTATGTTGAGTTTTGATGTGAACAGATTCTGGACAGAATGTATATACGATGTTTAACTGACTGTAACGAAGTGTAAACGTGAAAATTGATTGAGATTGTTGGTACTGCAGTAAACTAGGTTGAGTCTAGTTTCTATGAAGTATAAATTCGTAATTTTTGGATAAGTGGAAGTATACTTTTATGATTTTACAAAAACGTGATGCAAAGCTGAGCTGTTAGACCTGCTGTTAGGTTATGTTGTAAATGTTGTATCTCATGAACTACGAGACCAATTGGGTTGGTTCCACTTCTGGAAGTTGACTCACTGAGTTAGGAACCAAACCCAAGTGGTCTTGCATTTATTGGATTTTTCGTTTAACGGGAATTGCAAATAACATTCTGATGTGCATGAATCTGACTGATATGAGTTAGCTGTAATGTTTTGGTCATTATAAGAAAAATATGTGGAATAAAAATAAGATAAAATATGTTCTGGAAACCTAAGACATGTATTCTTCTGTGGTAATTTTTGATGAATTAATTGAGACGTTATAATCGGTGAACTAGTGCAATCTTTCAAGTAGAAATTCTGTCATAACGAAACTAGCTGCTGAGTTGTATAGGAATGCATGAAATATGATAGTTTTTATATAATTGTTGTATTTTGACCAAAATACCCTTGCGGGGAATAGTTGCTAGTTGATTGCCATGAATTGACCAAATTGCCCTTATGGGGAATAATGGTTAGTTAGTCTTTGTTTGTTGACCAAAATGCCCTTACGGGAATAATTGCTAATAAGTATGTTATTAATACATGACACGAAAGTAATTGCTCACTCATGTATCGTATCACAATTGTACTTGTTTAAGTCACACACGATTCACAAACGAAACACGAAACATGTTACGTGCATAGGTATTATGTGCCGAGTCTAGAGACTCGTTAAACGTTCCGATACTTAGAAAATCTCTTTGTTATTTTAGAACGCTAGAGAGTTTTCTACGACGCGCATCACTTGGCGATCTAGATCGGATATTCTTCGCAAACAGTGAGTTCACTTACCCCACTCTTAAACTGCTTTCAAACGTTTTTCACTTGGGGGAGATAACATACTCCGATAAACATATTTTCTGAGATAAACGCATATGAAAGATTTTGTTATAAATTATATATCACTTGTAAAGGCTAAGCGGCATACGTAACATTTGAAGTCCCACACATCGGACCGGTTAATATTTGGAATAGCGAGTCACTGTTGGGTAGTACTACTGGGTTTGACAAACCCCACCCGACGCTAAGCTCAACTGGAGGTTGAGTGGGTGTAATTTTGGCTAACACTTACCATGGTCTGGAGGACCTGGTGACGGGCACTTGATAAACAGTCAGCTTCGGTCGCGAACCACTTAGCGATACTTGTTGTATAGATTAGCTACCTATCGATACATAATTTGACATAACACTATCTGGTAATGCAAAACACTTAAACGCTGTAACGTGGTTACACACTCAAACGTCGTAACGGGGTTACGCAACACTTAAACGCTGTAACGTGGTTACACACTCAAACGTCGTAACGGGGTTACGCAACATTTAAACGTCGTAACGAGGTTACACAAACGCTAAACGATTTATCTTATTTTACTTGTGAACTCACCAACCTTGTGTTGACACTTTTAGTATGTTATTCTCAGGTAGCCGAGGCGGGCGCGCGGTTTAGGAGCATGCATTAATTGAAAACATCTTTACTCTGCAAACTTAATTTTAACATTTACATTTGGTTTTAAGTCGTCCTGCGTGACGCAACTTTTGAATTAAGGTTTTACGCTTCCGCATTTACTTTCATTTAAACGTTTTTCTTTGGTTTGGTTATAACTAATGAATCCGATCCTGCCAGTTCACACCCTCTGACGGTAAAACTCCGTTAGTGGATTTTGAGGGTGTGACACCGAAGACTCAGTTGTTTATGCTTGAATTAAAAAAGACATGTTTTATATTATTTCAAATGGTGACTTATGTAATGAATGGATGACTTTATATTATTACGCGAAAGTTTTATTAACTCTGATATTTAGAACTATGTTTATGAGTAAATCAAACGTCCAAAGTGGGGCATCGGTAACGGGGCCTAACATACATTTTATATCTTTATCATTATATTTCCTCTCTCTTCTACTCACAACCACTTTAAAAAAATATTAAAAAATTATACGGTATGTACAGTGAATCCTCAAATTTAACTTTACCATATAACATTTTCTCTCTCCTCTACTCATAGACATACCATATAATTTACAAATCTCTCTCACATTATTTTAGGGAATGGGTTGAGAAAGCTCTTAGCATACATAATATATACTAGGTTAAGAGCTAATGTAACACACAGTATTATCCAAATCATAAAATTACAATTAAAGAAAATAATTACATAACATATATGAAAAAATGTATTAAATCTATTGTTGTACTTATACTATATGTATAAAAACTGATTTTATTTAAATCACATAATGATTTTTTAAATGAACTTAATAAAAAATGCATGTGCAAAGACGTACCCGAGAACGCTCCTTTTATTGAAACTTTCATTGTCAGTATCATATATGTATAATTGAAAGAATTCAGGAAGAAGACTCCTCATACAATAGTCATACAATAGTAGTTCTGACCATTAAGTCTAAATCATGAAGGAGCGCTATATTTATTGATATATTTATCAATTTACAACTAATAGAATAAAAGGAAAACAATAAGTTATAACGACGGATGTTCTTCAAGAACTATGTTTTTCTGAGTTAAACCATGAAAAATATTTTGATAAGTTTGACAACATAAAAAATAACATGTTAACCCATTCAATTTTGTGAATATTTTGCTTCATTTGAGTATAGTTTTGCATGGCATGCTTCCAATACAAAGTTCTAATCATCATTGAAGAAAAAGTTAATGTTGACACAAATGTTTCGAACTTGATAAAAGTTAGAAACATTGATAGGTCTGAGGGGTGGCATATCGTAAGTGTTCACAATCTATTCTTAAATTTTAATAGTCGAGGAATAAATAGTCAATTTACCGAATCCTGAATCTTTTGATTTTTTCCAAAAATGTCCTTAAAAATAAATTTGAAACCCAAATCATGTTTAAAATTCTAACTTTCATCCGTTTGGCATTTTCAAGTCAACACTTTGAACCCGTAACAAATTTGACGATAAATCTATTTTCATCTCAAACTTTAAAAAAACTCAGATTTATAATTTTTGACCCATAACAAATTTCGACCCAAATGTAGTTAACTTGCACCAAACAATCTATTTACCAATTTTTTACTGTTAAAACCAAATTTAAGTTTCACAAAACCCGAAAAAATCCTTGATAAAAAAAACCAAAAATTAAATATGATAAACTTTGTTATATATAAAAGTGATTGGTATATAATTATTAAATTAACCAAAAAAATATATAGTTTACTAAATTAACCGAAAAATAGATTGATAGATTTAAAGCATATATTTATAATTTATGAATTTCTATGACAATTTACAATAATAATAATAATAATAGATAAATGGATTGATTTAAAAAAATGATCAACTTTTAAGCATAGATTTATGATTTAATAATTAAAAAAAAATACTTTGTAAAATGAAAGCATGTTCGAGTTTTATTTGTCTTTATAATCTTCAACAATATACATAGTAAAATATGTTAATGATAACATTTGAAAGTATAGATTCTTATCAATCATTAACAAACATGGTTTGTTGTTAATTTTTGGATTTCACCAAGTATTTTGAAATATATAGTAAAATAATATGTTAATATTTATTTTTATAAATATAATAAAAATATAATGTAAAAGTAAAGTGAATATGAACATATATTATGATCAATTGATATCTTAGTTTTGGAGGGAAAAATTTGTAAGGTTTAACTATAAACTGACATGTGTCATAATTATTTTACTTTATTAGAATAGGTAGATACCAAGAGACGGTGAAGAGTCGGTGGCTTTTTAGAGATATTTAAGTAAAGAAAGTAAATTAAATCTACCTATAAATAGCTTATTAATCATATTGCTTTTCACACAAATTTCATACCACTCTTTCACATAATTTAAGAGAAAGGGTTGTGCTAGGACACCCCATACACTCCTTAATATGGGACGTATAGTGCAATACGCCCCATATAAAGGGGTGTTTGTCTTATATGGTGTACCTTAGACGCGGCGTATTGCACAATACGCCCATATTAGTGGGAATATGTCACGTATTGTGCTATACGCGGCATGTAGGGTACGGCTGACAACCTAGGACTGTTTTTGACAGTCCTAGGTTGTCATATCGTAGTCTATATGCCGCGTATAGCACTATACACGACTATATGTTCAATTTGAATAATTGAGCCATCCGGCTCCCTTCTTCTCTTTATTAAACAAATACAAGCACACACAATTCACCATCACCTTTCGAGAATCAAAACCAAAAAAATAAAATATGGTGGTTCGACAATATGTTTCTTGACAACAAGGACGAGCCGGGATACGCGCCTAACGATCAGCCTAGCGCGTCGGGATAAACTGATTTGAACTAGGTTTCGTTGTATATTGATATCACTACAAATAAAAGGCCATACAGTGGCACACATTTTAATGGCATTTTGCTTTTATGCCACTAAGTTAGTTATTTAATGGCACTTTATGTATGTCATCTTTGCTTATAACCCATTTTTAGTGGCAATTAGTTTTAGTGCCACTAATTTATGATTTTAGTGGCAATTTGCGTATGCCACTAAAAATCTAGTGTCACACGTTTTTAATGACATTTAGCTCTTGTGCCACTAATTTAGATTTTTAATGGCACTTTGCGTATGCCATCTTTGCTTATAGCAACTTTTTAGTGGCACATAGTTTTAGTGCCACTAATTTATGATTTTAGTGGCACTTTGCTTATGCCACTAAAAATCTAGTGTTACATGCTTTTAATGACATTTAACTCTTGTGCCACTAATTTAGGTTTTTAATGGCACTATGCGTATGCCATATTTGATTATAACAGATTTTTAGTGGCACTTAGTTTTAGTGCCACTAATTTATTATTTTAGCGGTACTTTGCGCCTGCCACTATAAAACTTGTGTGACATGTTTATAATGACATTTAGCCTTTGTGCCACTAATTTAGGTTTTCAATGGCACTTTTGTATAACTTCTTTACCTATAACACATTTTAGTGACACTTAGATTTAATGCCATTAATTTATGATTTTAGTGACACTTTAAGTATGTTACTAAAAATCTAGTATAACACGTTTCTAATGGCATTTAGCTTTTGTGCCACTAATTTTTGTTTTTAATGGCTCTTTGCGAAATGTTATCTTTTGTGCAGAACACAATTTTAGTGGCACTTAATTTAATGCCACTAATTTTTATTTTAGTGGCACTTTTTTATGCCATTGAAAATCTAGTCTCACGTTTTTAATGACATTTAGCTTTTGTACCATTAAATTAGGTTTTTAATATAAAAAAGTGATTGTTTTTTTGTAAAAATTAAAAATAAAAAAAATTCTACACATTTATTGAAACGATAAACCGATGAACAAATTCTACACATTTATGCATCTTGATATCTTCTCAATTTATAGTAGTTTTCAATCTATCATTCAAACACTTGCAGCTCCCGTTCTACGTATTCACAAATCAGGCAACGTTATGCATCTGCGTCTTTAGCTTTGCGCCTAAATCTTCGATTTCTTCATCAAGGAAGGTAATCAATGGTCTTCAATTCATCCATTTCACTCTTTTATTTCGAATCTGTTGACCTAATTTCATCGATTTCAAGAGATAATTATGATAGTTAAGAGTTGTGATATTTTTAGTTTACAATAACTTATTGTGGTTATTGGCAACATTTTACAGTCGCTCTCTCATCTGATTGACGGTGAATATGTTTGAGAAATTTGTTCGTAGCTTAATTTCATCGATTAGATGCTTCGTGCTCTTTTTCGTAACCTAAATAAATTAGGTTTTGGTTTATGTGATTGATTAGGTTATGTAGATTTGCAATTAGGTGTTTGATTTTGTTAATTGAGTGTTGTAAATTGGGGATTGTGAAGTTAAATTGTTCAAATGTCTTCAAATTGTTTTTGATTTTGCAGTTAGGTGTTTGATTTTGTCAAATTGCATTCAGGTGTTTGATTTTGTTACATTTATATTCACGTGTGAAGGCGGCGGACTATGATTAATCTGAAATTGCTAGCGAACGACCACTGAACTCACGAGGTGAGTTTCACTACCCCCTTTTTACTGTTTTACTGCTTTATTTATTCGGGGGTGGAAAACATACACAACTACTTTTATATAGGATAATTAGAAACAAAACACACAATCCTTATGCGAACATGAGTTGAACTATGTAGTGCTATAAGTCCCTTGTTTGCATACTATAACCATTAGCTAACAGAGTTAGCCACGGGAATATACGAATAGTACTATTGACGTTGACATTTCCCCCTACTGTTAGGTTAGTCGCGCTAACCTCCGATATTGCATCGAAACAGGGTGCGTATATTCCATCTGTGAGATTTGAACAGGGAAAAAAGGATATAAGTCGTGGTTTGGTTATAGGCTCAGGGTTCGTCATATTAATTCGTAGATTTAGCTAGTCTACGGAGGATCATCGTATTTGTTTCAATAGATTATTGTATACTTATTTGTGAACTGATTCAACTTGTGAACTGATACAAACTTTTATGAATAACGCGCTTTCATATCGAGTCTCGAAACCTGTGAACTCACCAACCATTGTGTTGACTTTTTAAACGTATGTTTTTCAGGGAATTAACAACACTCATAAGGAATCATGAAGACGGGACCTCAATGCATAATTAGGATACCATGTTGGAGGATTTTGCTCGTATAACCCTATAAAAGTTTAGGGTCATATACGAGAAATCTCCTAATTGTTTTCCACAAATTTTGTTTGAAAATAAGTTATGATTTGTAAATGAGTTTTAATACTATTGGTATCCTAATACATGTATGTTGGCGATAATCATATGCTTATGGTATGCATGACGTCACTCGCCCGCGCTTCCGTTTTAGCGGGGTGTGACAGATTGGTATCAGAGCCATTGGTTATAGCGAATTAGAAGGCCTAGTCTATAGCTGGTGACTCACATAAATGTTTTCTTTGCCTGCATACACATTTTCATAATATATGTTGCATTGTACGGATATTGTTGTCACATGGATTTCGTCCTCATCTTCCATTCACACAGTATTTCGCGAATCTATAAGCATCAATCTCTTAATCGCCACCATTTCATGAGTTGTGATGTGCCAGTCTTTGAACTTGAACCAACCACCCATACCGACAAGCAATGGCACCCGCACCCGAATGGTGGCATGAGAAAATATTCTTAACCGCCGCAGAGCCGGGATGACTCGGCAATCTCAATGTCCCTTTATGGAATGAGAACCAGTAACTCCAGTAATGGGAGTACCAAAATTTTATATTCTACCGTAAAGTATGTCTCAAGAGACTGCGATTCAGAGCTTGCAAATTGGGTACACAGCCATATAGTGAGTCTAGAATACGTGTGGGCGTATATCACACGAGTAAGCTACTTGTCAATTTCTATTTGAAATCTTACGCCATGACATAAAGGCTTACATTCATGAAGTGGAGTAAACCCAGGTGAATAGAAGAATACTCATTATTCATACTGAACCATTCATGTAACATCGTCTTTCTATTCATTCCGTCTTACATAACTTCGGTCCATATTAACAAATCGTTTATTGTTTATGACAAAGTTTTAGCATTTGATAATGCAACTAAATGGACACATCGGCTCCCTTTAACTAGAAGCTCGAATATAGAAGACGCTTGGATGACCATGTAGAGCAGATTATCATTACGGGTGCACATGTAATCATAATGTGAAATGCATGAGAATCCTGGTGAATGACATGGCTCGAGCTGATGTTTAGATTAGTCTAAATTCATAAGTTTGTTAATCGAGAATCGTTCTCCAAGTAAAACGAATGTTCATTAGGGTAATAGTGATGACACCCTACAATAGCTTGATCTATCTTCGTTTACTTGAAATTTCATTTCACTCCGTTATAATTGGCGCCCAATGTTCGGCACTATCAGCAACATAACTTTCCACGTATACTATTAAGATTGTTCCATCGCTTTCTGGGTCTCTATACCCAAGCCAATGTCGAAAATCATTCGTAGCGTATTATTATGCTGTGAAGTAACATTAAAAAAAATCATTTTCTCTCATAATGTGTGCCTCCAGTATTTTCAATGTGTGTTTAATATTGTGGCACATGTCAATTAGTGACTCCACTACCTCATTCCATCTGGCGTTTATGAAAGATTTCTAGTAATCTTACTACAAATAGAGTAAACCGACTTTTATATGGTCAACACGTTGTATGAAATAATACAACATAATTCCTCTTGTAAAGGAAATCTCATCCCTTGAAGTAAAACTCTTCGCAAACATTTCTTTGTTGTTGTGTAATAGCTAAAACTCTCACGGGCACACACAATAATTACCAACGTTTTCAACATAGCCTTGTAATATGCCTAACCATTTGAATTTACTTTGCCTTCGTTGGAGCTTTCAACCAAGTGACTCTATTAACACTACCATGTTGTTTCCCTCGGTCCACGCACTGCATCGATTTAAATACTTTTAAGCAGTTTCAGTAATGCTGTAATGTGATGTTCTTTGTGTATATCGCCATTCCTTCAATGTTCTTTAATCAACAAATTTAAAGGTGTTAATCGCCTGTATAACATTTTGATTTACAATCATTGATAAATAGCTTAATTCGTTATGATAATTGACCTGCCATATGCCGTAACGGTGATCGCCGAGAGTTCATACCTAATTTAGACAAGAAATGGTTTTATCCACGGATGCTTACCGTGCTCTTAGGTATCAAGCTCACTAAGTTTGCTCGAGCGTCTCATTCTAATTGTTGGGTATGAGTTCTTTAAATCTAGCATTGTTCACTTTAAAACTGAGCCTTATGTGGTAGCTAGAATTTGAAACCACCTAGATAAATATCTAGTCTTACTAAAGTTTTCAAACTAGAACGACGTAAGAAACTCTTTTTTGACATTTCCTGACTGAATTGTATGATCTTGTGCTATAAAATTTATATCCCGACACTCACATCATGTAAACACAAAAGTCTACAAATTTTATATAAAGTCCACATGGTTTTAGAAATAAAAAAAAGGGTTAATCATTGTGACATAACTCATTTCAATCGCTAACAACCAATTACTTCATTTAACATGATGAATGAACCCTCATTTATCGCTAAAAAGATCGTGAAGCAGCCATTCCTTGAAAATAATGATGAAAAACAAAATTTATATTCTTTGATGCTTGTTAAATTCTTATGTATCAAGCTAATTTGTTATGACCTTTGAGTCTAAGTTTCTTCAAAAAAAAAAATCTTAACTTGAGTATACGTGATAGTTTTGCTCTAATCATCCTCGAAACTTACTAGCATTATATATGGCTTAAACAAAACCCCCTCAAATAAATTCACATGTTTAATACTCTTGATTTCACACTAAGCGATATTTTCCACCACGTCATATTTAAATCCACACTCAAGTCGGATAACTTTCTTTTAAAAAGATGCATGTACTACACGTTTTAAAAAAATATATAACAATAAATAAATCTAAAATTTGTTTGTTTAGTTCAAGATCATCATCTTTATGTAAGTGTGTTGTTTTTTTTTTCTAAAGAACGTCAAAGCGTCATATTACTCATATGAGAAAAATTTTATAACACATTTTGCTGGAATTCTTAGGTAAAATTTTTTTGAGTTTTTATGGTAACTATATTTGTGAAAACTCTCACATCGTTTATTTGGTTTTAGTAATTCATATGAAAAATTCTATGAACGAGTTCCCCACCAACATGAGGTGTATATTCTAAACCCAATTATTGGGAATTTCCATGAAACATGTAAACAATCATATGATTTTGAAATTTATGTTCCAGCTTGTACTAGTAAATAAAAAAAAATTAAATATTTTTTTTTCATTTCCTTATTTGATCTTCGTAATCATTTGAGTTTCCTTTTATTCCATGACTAATTCTTAGCTTATTTATATTCCTTTATAAACCTTAGGGATGCGAAAAAGTTCATGTCTAACTGTTTCTTTTTATTATTTCTATAACATGGCTCTTTTTGGCTTACTTTATGAAAACCAATACAACGATGCGACCTTTAAATCCATTCTCGATCATAACACGATAAAGAGTTAAATATAATTTTCCCTAACCACTGGTTTCCTAGTTACCGCTTTAGGGGTAAACAGCGTTGGCATCTACAGATCAAATTCAATAAACAAACTTTCGCACTATAGGGTTGAAATGATTGTTAGTAACGATGGGCTCAAAACGACATAAGACTTCTAAAACAACGACACACCTTCTAAATACAATAATTACATCTAGAAGTCCACTTCAATCATTATAAGCCCAGCACCCACCATTATTCATAAAGCGCTTCCTTCGAGTCTAAAAGAAATAACCTTAACGTCTATAGCCTACTCATTCGCTTTCCATATTGATTTCTATGATTCGCAATGTAATGAAAATAGTGAGCGCATCCTCCTATGGGTACCTTAAATTTGACGTGCCTAGCTTTATAAGTTTCTCGCGCAAATCCTTATCACTGGAAATAGACGATACCTTTCGTGGCATCACTGTTAACCTATGTGTTAGGATATACATACCACATATGTTATCATACCCGATAAACCGCTTTAATGGGATTAATAGGTAGCCCACATCGCCAAGTTGGCATTTCAAAGCTAACAAACTCGAATACCCTAGGACACAAACCATATGATTCAGTCCTCGACATGTATTTGTAATAAGCCTCTCGAATGGTTAGTTGATGGTTTGAGTTGATCCCCTTTTCAAGTTTTAAATCAAGACTTTCCATACCTCGACCTCTATTAAAGTGTCACTAGTCACATGTGTTACGTGTGGACAAGGCTGCTAACTAGTCATGCCCATAACTACGTCTGCCTTTGACAACGACACTTGACGCTTCAATGAACGTAACACTAAAATTCATTTATGAAGTGACATATTTTCTAGATGCCTAAGACTTCTTAAGAAATCCTTATCGTTGAATTTCTTACATTAACAAGCCTAAAATTCTTTATTAAGCCCTAAAATTTAATCGTGATAACCAATTCGTGGATACATGTCATTCCTTGATACTAGAGAAATGCACTAACATTGCGGAATAAGATATCCGAAATCTTTGTTAGCCTGTCAGTTTCAAAAGACAAAGTTGACTCTCTTAATAACTTAGCAAGATGGATAAGTCTCAACTACATGTCGTCTAGCTAATCTATACTACTTGAAAAACGTTCGTTTTGTCGATTGGGGGTCACACTCTCAAATAGATCGTCTCAACTATTGAGAGTAACAATTATTGGTCGCAATAATTGATTTTAATATACTCTTTTTTTCTATGAAATGGATGTTTTGGTATATTCATATGCAAATCCGTTCATTTGTTTATCATTTAACTGGACAATTCACTACCAATACCATGTTAAATTATCATTCTGGTGTGTAACATCCCGAAATTTCTAAAGTAATATTTAATATATTATTTTGTCGGGTGAAATAAACGAGTTAGTGGAACGATAATAATAATAGCAAAATATGAAGACTTAGTAGGATAATTAGATGGGAATAGATATGGACCAAAAGGAAATATGGGCCTTCGGTCCATGGGCTTAAGGGAGTATAAATACCCCCTTAAACCCCAATCCTTTCCATTCCATCCATTTATCCATCCAAATCTCTACACACCCCAAAACACACAACCCGAACCAAGATCCAAAGGCGAGGACCCGAGCTCGTTGGTGCTAGATCGTCGTGACGAACCAAAGCAACAAAACCAGCTCGTGTTCGTAGTTCGACTCATTTACGGTACATTTATATCGAGAACTTGTTCGTTTAGGTTTGGATTAGTATAGAAATGATAGATCTGTGTTTGTATGGTAAAAACGAATCCAACAAAGCTAAACTTACTGAAAATGGTTACGATTTGATGGGTTAAACGATTGATAAAAGAAACCGTAACCTATATGCCTAAATCGCACCCCTTAAACATCGATGTTAGGCCGATTTGATGGTTGGGGTTTGTAGGCGCTGGTCAGACGATTTCGTGGATACCTAAATCGAGTTGTTTGGTTAAGAAACGAAGATGATTAAGGACGAACAGTAGCGGCAGCCGACAACTTCGCCTGCAAGCTAAGTTCGCCTGATGAACTTCACCTGCAAGCTAAGTTCGCCTGATGACAACTTCGCCTAAAGCTAAGTTCGCCTAAGGTTTAACTTCGCCTAAAGCTAAGTTCGCCTAAGGTTTAACTTCGCCTAAAGCTAAGTTCGCCTAAGGTTTAACTTCGCCTAAAGTCAAGTTCGCTTAGAAAATAAATTAAAACGATAAGTAAAAGTAATCTAATACTAGGCCACCAGATTAAATCAGACGAGTATTGATACGTGTAACTTATACAGTCAGCCGAGCTCATTTAAAGAAGGGATTTACAACTATCGGAGGAAGAAGCAGAGTTCAGGTGAGTTTCTAGCCCCATTTCCTTGTTATGTTTTCGGGGCTGTGTGCATACTCGATGTGAAGTGTGAATACACTTACCTTAAGTGGTAAGTGTATGCTATAGATGTTATACGAGGTATATATTTTATAATGCTTGTCGGTACGTGAACGATCTTCGGATACTGCACGTATCGCCAAGGATAGTAAATTCCAAGTGGTTGATAGTGTGTATGAATGTTATGATGTGACTTGTTTATTACGTAAATACTGAACTGATATGAAGTGTGATATAGGCAGGTAGAGGTAGAGTGTGTTAGAAGTGGCAAGAGTCTAGTAAGGGTGTTAGTGGCATAACGTGAGCGCGTGATTGGGAAAGCCTGTACGTGCCATCGTTATTATGTGTGTATGATTGTTGATGTGACTTGCTTATTATGTAAATGATATGAAGCGTGTTGTAGACAAGTAGAGGTAGAGCGTGTTATAAGTGGCAAGAGTCTAGTAAGAGTGTTAGTGGCATAACGATAGTACGTGTTAGGGTAAGCCTATACGTGCCTTCGTTATTAAAGTGGCAAAGTGGCATAACGTTATACGCTATTAAAGTGGCAAAGTGGCATAACGTTATACGTTATTAAAGTGTCAAAGTGGCAAGGTGGTAGGTGTAAATAAGAGGCTAAGTGGTAAGGTAAGCAGGTTAGATAGTGGACTACGTGTCTGCGGATACGTGTATGATGCATGTAGTGGTTGTATGATAAGTTGTTTGATTAACTAGAACTCACTCAGCGTAGCTGACTTTTAGTATGCACGCAGGTGATTAGACCAAAGAACTAGCATGAGGATAGCACATGGCATGGATTGAACGGCTGGCATCTTAAGATAGAAGAAAAGATGTTTTAAATATAATGATTTGTTTTATAGTATCAAAGAAGAGATTGAATGTTTTGTATCGAATGATTCAAGTAAACATTTCCGCGGAAGTTTTAATTAACTCTGATTGCAAGAACTGTGTTTATGAGTAAATCCGACGCTAAAGTAGGGCTACCGGTTTGGGGCCTTACAAGTTGGTATCAGAGCATAAGTTCGAGAGATTTAAGCATCCTACATGCTTAGACTCGAACAGAGAATGGGATTTAAAATGAGAAAGAAAGAAGATGCCAGTTCAAGATAGCCATGTGTCACTCAAGCAAGCTCAGTAAAGGTAAAGTGTATGGTAAATGGTGTATGTTAATGTTGGCTTATTTGCTAAATGAAGAATGAGTGCAGGTTAGGGATAGGATTAATTGATCTTAACTGATTAACTGTTTAAGAGTATAAGCAAGCACAAGTGAAATCATGAAGGGAAGTATGTAGAACCTGAGGAGTAACGCAAATAGTTAATTACACTTGATCAACGTCATTAACTACTTACCTTACGAATCACGTGCTAAATAATTCCTAGAGTGATAACATTTGTGTTTCCTTAGAGATAAGATAGATGACTGTTACAAAAGAGGCGGACACGAGAAGAATCTGAGGCAGAGCGATATACGAAAACAACATGACTCCAACTGCAAAAAGTAATGAAGAAGTCACGCTTGGAGCTTGTAGTCAGATATGCTAAGAGAGTTGCCAAATTGTCACAAAAGCATCAAAGGAAGCCCTTGGAAAGACGAGACTTGAGACATCGAGAGCCTCATGGACAAGCTACCTTAAATAGCTAAAACACATGACCACCATTCGATGGCTGCAAAGTCGGGAGTAAGAAGGATAACTCAGAAAGCAAAGGTGATTCAATAAAGTGTGCGATTATAAAGAAAAAGGTATTCCTTTTAAAGAAATAAGCTAGGTTTCGGGGACGAAACCTCTTTAAGGAGGGAAGACTTGTAACATCCCGAAATTTCTAAAGTAATATTTAATATATTATTTTGTCGGGTGAAAGAAACGAGTTAGTGGAACGATAATAATAATAGCAAAATACGAAGACTTAGTAGGATAATTAGATAAGATTAGATATGGACCAAAAGGAAATATGGGCCTTCGGTCCATGGGCTTAAGGGAGTATAAATATCCCCTTAAACCTCAATCCTTTCCATTCCATCCATTTATCCATCCAAATCTCTACACACCCCAAAACACACAACCCGAACCAAGATCCAAAGGCGAGGACCCGAGCTCGTTGGTGCTAGATCGTCGTGACGAACCAAAGCAACAAAACCAGCTCGTGTTCGTAGTTCGACTCATTTACGGTACATTTATATCGAGAACTTGTTCGTTTAGGTTTGGATTAGTATAGAAATGATAGATCTGTGTTTGTATGGTAAAAACGAATCCAACAAAGCTAAACTTACTGAAAATGGTTACGATTTGATGGGTTAATCGATTGATAAAAGAACCCGTAACCTATATGCCTAAATCGCACCCCTTAAACATCGATGTTAGGCCGATTTGATGGTTGGGGTTTGTAGGCGCTGGTCAGACGATTCCGTGGATACCTAAATCGAGTTGTTTGGTTAAGAAACGAAGATGATTAAGGACGAACAGTAGCTGCAGCCGACAACTTCGCCTGCAAGCTAAGTTCGCCTGATGAACTTCGCCTGCAAGCTAAGTTCGCCTGATGACAACTTCGCCTAAAGCTAAGTTCGCCTAAGGTTTAACTTCGCCTAAAGCTAAGTTCGCCTAAGGTTTAACTTCGCCTAAAGCTAAGTTCGCCTAAGGTTTAACTTCGCCTAAAGCTAAGTTCGCCTAAGGTTTAACTTCGCCTAAAGCTAAGTTCGCCTAAGGTTTAACTTCGCCTAAAGTCAAGTTCGCTTAGAAAATAAATTAAAATGATAAGTAAAAGTAATCTAATACTAGGTCACCAGATTAAATCAGACGAGTATTGATACGTGTAACTTATACAGTCAGCCGAGCTCAGTTAAAGAAGGGATTTACAACTATCGGAGGAAGAAGCAGAGTTCAGGTGAGTTTCTAGCCCCATTTCCTTGTTATGTTTTCGGGGCTGTGTGCATACTCGATGGAAGTGTGAATACACTTACCTTAAGTGGTAAGTGTATGCTATAGATGTTATACGAGGTATATATTTTATAATGCTTGTCGGTACGTGAACGATCTTCGGATACTGCACGTATCGCCAAGGATAGTAAATTCCAAGTGGTTGATAGTGTGTATGAATGTTATGATGTGACTTGTTTATTACGTAAATACTGAACTGATATGAAGTGTGATATAGGCAGGTAGAGGTAGAGTGTGTTAGAAATGGCAAGAGTCTAGTAAGGGTGTTAGTGGCATAACGTGAGCGCGTGATTGGGAAAGCCTGTACGTGCCATCGTTATTATGTGTGTATGATTGTTGATGTGACTTGCTTATTATGTAAATGATATGAAGCGTGTTGTAGACAAGTAGAGGTAGAGCGTGTTATAAGTGGCAAGAGTCTAGTAAGAGTGTTAGTGGCATAACGATAGTACGTGTTAGGGTAAGCCTATACGTGCCTTCGTTATTAAAGTGGCAAAGTGGCATAACGTTATACGTTATTAAAGTGGCAAAGTGGCATAACGTTATACGTTATTAAAGTGTCAAAGTGGCAAGGTGGTAGGTGTAAATAAGAGGCTAAGTGGTAAGGTAAGCAGGTTAGATAGTGGACTACGTGTCTGCGGATACGTGTATGATGCATGTAGTGGTTGTATGATAAGTTGTTTGATTAACTAGAACTCACTCAGCGTAGCTGACTTTTAGTATGCACGCAGGTGATTAGACCAAAGAACTAGCATGAGGATAGCACATGGCATGGATTGAACGGCTGGCATCTTAAGATAGAAGAAAAGATGTTTTAAATATAATGATTTGTTTTATAGTATCAAAGAAGAGATTGAATGTTTTGTATCGAATGCTTCAAGTAAACGTTTCCGCGGAAGTTTTAATTAACTCTGATTGCAAGAACTGTGTTTATGAGTAAATCCGACGCTAAAGTAGGGCTACCGGTTTGGGGCCTTACAAGTTGGTATCAGAGCATAAGTTCGAGAGATTTAAGCATCCTACATGCTTAGACTCGAACAGAGAATGGGATTTAAAATGAGAAAGAAAGAAGATGCCAGTTCAAGATAGCCATGTGTCACTCAAGCAAGCTCAGTAAAGGTAAAGTGTATGGTAAATGGTGTATGTTAATGTTGGCTTATTTGCTAAATGAAGAATGAGTGCAGGTTAGGGATAGGATTAATTGATCTTAACTGATTAACTGTTTAAGAGTATAAGCAAGCACAAGTGAAATCATGAAGGGAAGTATGTAGAACCTGAGGAGTAACGCAAATAGTTAATTACACTTGATCAACGTCATTAACTACTTACCTTACGAATCACGTGCTAAATAATTCCTAGAGTGATAACATTTGTGTTTCCTTAGAGATAAGATAGATGACTGTTACAAAAGAGGCGGACACGAGAAGAATCTGAGGCAGAGCGATATACGAAAACAACATGACTCCAACTGCAAAAAGTAATGAAGAAGTCACGCTTGGAGCTTGTAGTCAGATATGCTAAGAGAGTTGCCAAATTGTCACAAAAGCATCAAAGGAAGCCCTTGGAAAGACGAGACTTGAGACATCGAGAGCCTCATGGACAAGCTACCTTAAATAGCTAAAACACATGACCACCATTCGATGGCTGCAAAGTCGGGAGTAAGAAGGATAACTCAGAAAGCAAAGGTGATTCAATAAAGTGTGCGATTATAAAGAAAAAGGTATTCCTTTTAAAGAAATAAGCTAGGTTTCGGGGACGAAACCTCTTTAAGGAGGGAAGACTTGTAACATCCCGAAAATTCTAAAGTAATATTTAATATATTATTTTGTCGGGTGAAAGAAACGAGTTAGTGGAACGATAATAATAATAGCAAAATACGAAGACTTAGTAGGATAATTAGATAAGATTAGATATGGACCAAAAGGAAATATGGGCCTTCGGTCCATGGGCTTAAGGGAGTATAAATATCCCCTTAAACCTCAATCCTTTCCATTCCATCCATTTATCCATCCAAATCTCTACACACCCCAAAACACACAACCCGAACCAAGATCCAAAGGCGAGGACCCGAGCTCGTTGGTGCTAGATCGTCGTGACGAACCAAAGCAACAAAACCAGCTCGTGTTCGTAGTTCGACTCATTTACGGTACATTTATATCGAGAACTTGTTCGTTTAGGTTTGGATTAGTATAGAAATGATAGATCTGTGTTTGTATGGTAAAAACGAATCCAACAAAGCTAAACTTACTGAAAATGGTTACGATTTGATGGGTTAATCGATTGATAAAAGAACCCGTAACCTATATGCCTAAATCGCACCCCTTAAACATCGATGTTAGGCCGATTTGATGGTTGGGGTTTGTAGGCGCTGGTCAGACGATTCCGTGGATACCTAAATCGAGTTGTTTGGTTAAGAAACGAAGATGATTAAGGACGAACAGTAGCTGCAGCCGACAACTTCGCCTGCAAGCTAAGTTCGCCTGATGAACTTCGCCTGCAAGCTAAGTTCACCTGATGACAACTTCGCCTAAAGCTAAGTTCGCCTAAGGTTTAACTTCGCCTAAAGCTAAGTTCGCCTAAGGTTTAACTTCGCCTAAAGCTAAGTTCGCCTAAGGTTTAACTTCGCCTAAAGCTAAGTTCGCCTAAGGTTTAACTTCGCCTAAAGTCAAGTTCGCTTAGAAAATAAATTAAAACGATAAGTAAAAGTAATCTAATACTAGGCCACCAGATTAAATCAGACGAGTATTGATACGTGTAACTTATACAGTCAGCCGAGCTCAGTTAAAGAAGGGATTTACAACTATCGGAGGAAGAAGCAGAGTTCAGGTGAGTTTCTAGCCCCATTTCCTTGTTATGTTTTCGGGGCTGTGTGCATACTCGATGTGAAGTGTGAATACACTTACCTTAAGTGGTAAGTGTATGCTATAGAGGTTATACGAGGTATATATTTTATAATGCTTGTCGGTACGTGAACGATCTTCGGATACTGCACGTATCGCCAAGGATAGTAAATTCCAAGTGGTTGATAGTGTGTATGAATGTTATGATGTGACTTGTTTATTACGTAAATACTGAACTGATATGAAGTGTGATATAGGCAGGTAGAGGTAGAGTGTGTTAGAAGTGGCAAGAGTCTAGTAAGGGTGTTAGTGGCATAACGTGAGCGCGTGATAGGGAAAGCCTGTACGTGCCATCGTTATTATGTGTGTATGATTGTTGATGTGACTTGCTTATTATGTAAATGATATGAAGCGTGTTGTAGACAAGTAGAGGTAGAGCGTGTTAGAAGTGGCAAGAGTCTAGTAAGAGTGTTAGTGGCATAACGATAGTACGTGGTAGGGTAAGCCTATGCGTGCCTTCGTTATTAAAGTGGGAAAGTGGCATAACGTTATACGTTATTAAAGTGGCAAAGTGGCATAACGTTATACGTTATTAAAGTGGCAAAGTGGCAAGGTGGTAGGTGTAAATAAGAGGCTAAGTGGTAAGGTAAGCAGGTTAGATAGTGGACTACGTGTCTGCGGATACGTGTATGATGCATGTAGTGGTTGTATGATAAGTTGCTTGATTAACTAGAACTCACTCAGCGTAGCTGACTTTTAGTATGCACGCAGGTGATCAGACCAAAGAACTAGCATGAGGATGGCACATGGCATGGATTGAACGGCTGGCATCTTAAGATGGAAGAAAAGATGTTTTAAATATAATGATTTGTTTTATAGTATCAAAGAAGAGATTGAATGTTTTGTATCGAATGCTTCAAGTAAACGTTTCCGCGGAAGTTTTAATTAACTCTGATTGCAAGAACTGTGTTTATGAGTAAATCTGACGCTAAAGTAGGGCTACCGGTTTGGGGCCTTACATGGTGTGATGGGGGTTTGAACATGGTGTCATACTTATATTTTTTTTCTAGCGATCAACCATTTCAAATTATTGCAGTTCTAGAACCACTACCTCCTAGGTCACGATATATAACAGCTTAAAACATTTGTTATTTCTGCGTAGCCTACTTCCAGCGGCGTCTCCCTTGATATAAAAAGGATAAAGAAAGCATTCATTTTGTGCATGTTGTGCAACTTTAAAATCCCAATCATTTTCATGACCTAGTAATTGTCTTCCCTTAAAAGTATTCATCAAGAATTGGCAAAAACACACGCCTATGTGTTCGTCATTAAACACTTAAATTATACGATTCATCCTTAGTTGGCATATAAGTAATTTATTTTTATCATCATAGCTCCTTTAAAGGACTCATGATCTACTGAATTTCGGGACGAAATTCTAATAACATAGGGAGAATGTGACATTCCGTAAATTAAGTCGTTTTCCGTACAAACAATAATCATGATTTCTTAACGTTAATTCCCGCATGATTATATTTTGCTAAGTTTAATCACAACGAGTCTAGCATAGGCCACATATGCACGATACATTGCATATAAGTAATTTATTACTCGAACTTACAGAACTTGGCTGATGAATACAGACGTTGGTGATATTTTAAACAACTAGAATATATATGTACACAAATGAACCAGAGGTTTATTATACTTCGTTAAGATAATCTGCCCTTACAATAGAGTGATATATTTTATAATTACCCATATAAAATATCGACTACGAATAAAGATGATTCTTTGAGCATTTAGTATGATTTACTTCACGAGCTATTACCAATTAACACATGTATGAACGTGAACTTATATGTTTCTAAAATGAAATGCATTTACATGTGAAGATAATTATTATATACTTAATATCTAAACATCATGATTTTTAATCAAAATAACTAATGTATCCTTACATTCCAGTTAGCCTAGAGGAGAGTTGTGAATTTAAATGATAAATTCAAAAAGAAAAGAAAACCTACACCTTATTTTATTTTCCAAACAACCAACTCTTCTAAATATCATACACAACAATCATCACCACATTTCCCTCTTGTACACTCAACCAACAACACACAACTCCAACCATATCTCTTTTGCAAATTTTCAAACTTCTAATTGTACTTTCATCCAATGTTGTAAAAGTAGGATTACAAGGCCGAGTACTCTCCGAGTACTTGCTACAAGGTATGTCACCGAGGCGAGTTTCTGTAAATTCGTCTAGTTACTAAGAATCGGTCAAATGTGGTCAACCTCAGCCAGAATCACATCTTATCGGTGAACTTTGGCCGATTTTGACTCTCTCTCTCTCTCTCTCTCTCTCTCTCTCTCTCTCTCTCTCTCTCTCTCTCTCTCTCTCTCTCTCTCTCTCTCCTATAAACTCTTTTTTTCTCTCTATGGTTCATATACAACCACACACAAACATCCTAAATAATCTACATTTCCTTGTGTTTCAAGACCAAGATGGAGTAAGAGATCTCTTCCGTGAAGTTAAACGAGCTTTGCATGGGGAAACGAGCTCAAGACTCTCTAACCTTTCTTTAAACCTTAATTCGAAACTAAGTGAGCCACACATTCTTAAATATAGTGTTATGGTTATATAAATGTTTATGCTAAGCTTTCGTCTAATTAAAAACTACACGCTTAACAAGTTAAATAAAACTACAAACATTAACGTTACTTTGTAAAAAATGTGTGTAGTAGTGAAATAAAACACACTACTACATATACTTTAAAAGTAATTACGAGAATTTGGGTTTAATAATCTTTATGATCATGCATACATATTTGGTTGGTAAATAAAAACATGGAAAATAACTTACATTCATAGGGGTGTGTGGCTAAAACGAGTAAAACATGATTCACTAAGTTTAGTTTACGTATCAGTCATTTGGAGAAGTGTAAAGTGGTGGTTATCATAAGTAAAAGATGTATAAAAATATGGTTTTATGATTTCATAAATGAAAGAATATTTTTGTTAAAAAAAAAGATTTGTGTAAATATAGAAGTATACGTGTTTTAAACCTTAGAAAAGGAAACTCATAAATTTTAAATACACAAGAATGGAGCTTTCTATATTATTATATCAAAAATACGTTTATATATTTATATGAAACATAAAATATGATTTTTGAATAATACAAAGTTTTATAATTAGAAAACAAGTAATAAATATTATTTGTAATAGCAACACTATGTGTCTAAATGGTTATTTGTACATAAATACATATTTCGAAGAAATATATACATGTTAGACGTAATAATTATTATTTTTACGAGTTATACGACTGAAACGTATATAAAGTCGGTTCAGAGTTTATGAACAAATGTACAAATATGTCAGGTTTTAAAATCATAACTTAAAGAAATATTACTTTAAAATAAATATATAGTTTGAATATATATTTATTACTTGATCAAATGAATCGGTTATGTCTAAATGAAACTGACATAAACATAATAAACGAAACGATCGGTTGGTGAAAGCAACCGACACAATAAACGAAACGCCTGGTTGGTGACAACCGGCATGAACAACGAACCTACTAGTTGGGTGAAAGCGACTAGCATAAACCGACTTGCGAGTCGATAAGGAACTAACTGACCTTACGCGTTTAGGACGTGTGAAGGCGGCGGACTATGATTAATCTGAATTGCTAGCGAACGACCACTGAACTCACGAGGTGAGTTTCACTACCCCCTTTTTACTGTTTTACTGCTTTATTTATTCGGGGGTGGAAAACATACACAACTACTTTTATATAGGATAATTAGAAACAAAACACACAATCCTTATGCGAACATGAGTTGAACTATGTAGTGCTATAAGTCCCTTGTTTGCATACTATAACCATTAGCTAACAGAGTTAGCCACGGGAATATACGAATAGTACTATTGACGTTGACATTCCCCCCTACTGTTAGGTTAGTCGCGCTAACCTCCGATATTGCATCGAAACAGGGTGCGTATATTCCATCTGTGAGATTTGAACAGGGCAAAAAGGATATAAGTCGTGGTTTGGTTATAGGCTCAGGGTTCGTCATATTAATTCGTAGATTTAGCTAGTCTACGGAGGATCATCGTATTTGTTTCAATAGATTATTGTATACTTATTGTGAACTGATTCAACTTGTGAACTGATACAAACTTTTATGAATAACGCGCTTTCATATCGAGTCTCGAAACCTGTGAACTCACCAACCATTGTGTTGACTTTTTAAACGTATGTTTTTCAGGGAATTAACAACACTCATAAGGAATCATGAAGACGGGACCTCAATGCATAATTAGGATATCACGTTGGAGGATTTTTCTCGTATAACCCTATAAAAGTTTAGGGTCATATACGAGAAATCTCCTAATTGTTTTCCACAAATTTTGTTTGAAAATAAGTTATGATTTGTAAATGAGTTTTAATACTATTGGTATCCTAATACATGTATGTTGGCGATAATCATATGCTTATGGTATGCATGACGTCACTCGCCCGCGCTTCCGTTTTAGCGGGGTGTGACAGCTCGACCTCTTGAACATGCCCACACACACACATATATATATATATTTCTTTTTCAATATGCAAGCAAGGTGAAATTGAAGCAGTTGTTATAGCAACCGCTGTGCACGCGTGCTTAAGTAAAGCTGCACATTCAGTTGACAGCACTAACCGTCTTTGTTACTATGTTTGATCATGATTACTTATTCTCGTTATCGCGATAAACTAATAGGAAGTGCCTGAAAAAGGGTAAAGATAGCCATGGTGGATAGTGGCAATTTGTCGGTTTGTTGTCATTGTTTAACCTGCCAAGGCAGAATAATGCTGAAACCATTCGCGGAGATCTGTATCTTGGTCTTAATGTCAAGATGATTACTGTTAATTAAGCATAAGTTCATAACTACTAATATAAATTTTTAGCTTATATGGTTCTTTCAGTTGGTGAGGTAAATATATTTTTCTTTTAACTTTATTCCAATTATTTTGTTTATTTTTTCTTTCTAAACCGTAGTAAATACGATAATTGCAGTTTTCAAGGATGTTTATGATGAAAACGAATATGTTCTTCATTATAATGTTCATGTATATTTTTTACACATGATACTCTTTAAGCTCAAGTTGATGGAAACGTGACTAGATCCTCTCTTGAGTGTCATTGCAAATTCTTATGTTGTGCTCTTGCCAACCATACAAGGTACTACATTTGAATTATTTTGTTTTTCATTCTATGTATTTATGCCAAACAAAATGGGCTGGGCGGGCAGGCCGGGTAATGGTTCACAACGGGTCAATCCGAAAGGGGTATTTTGGTTTAGATACGGATAACTTTGGTAAAAAACAGTCGATTTTAAAAATATTTTCTGATAATTATTCTACATTTCAGTTTACTTTCGAGTTCTAACTTGTTTAATAGTACCAACCCATTCTTACCCATTGCATTCTGACTTTCTTATATTAATGCAATTAAAGTTTGTTTATTACTTCTGTAATTATGTTTTGGTAAGTATATATTATATTATTATTATGTTGTGAATTTCAGGTGAAAAGAGCGTCAGTAATTGATGTGTTCTTTGGATCTGATCTCGCATTTCATGATAGACGGATTCCAATTCCAATAAGTATTATTAAATCAACTTCATATCTTGTGTATTAATTGTTGATTAATATAAAAAAAAGTATTCTAATACTTTCTTATTGTAATATTGTTTGCTTCTTGATCTACATTCCTTATATCTGTGGAGTTGTTCGAAGGCTGAGTTTCTCTACACCAAATTTGTCAATGAACTTAATCTGAAGGTGACTAAATATAGTTTTTGACAATTGTTTCATATTTTCAAAAATCCAAAATCTGTAAACTATTGTAAACGGCAATTATAAATTCTTTCAATTTGATTTTTTTTTTCTGAGTTACAAAAGAAATGATGGTTCATTTTGATGTCGTTTTTCCATTTCATGGGGATTTAAGAAAACAAAATCTACCATTCTCTGAATTAAGGACAAAGCTTAATATAAGTTAACTAAAAAACTAAAGTTTTATTGACTTTTGAAAATAAAAAACAAGATAATGTTGCAACAGTCGTTGATTTGGATTGTTGTAGCTGATGCTACATATGCCACCCAACAAATATTAATATTCTGTCACATTCTTGTACACGAACTCTTGTTTTCTTATTTCCATCACACAAACAGGACAAATTTAGTGTTAGATATCTTTAAGAAACAGTGAAGTTGAGATGATGGCTGTTTATATCTCCAAATCTCCAAGTCAATATAGTTAGCAAGGCTTTAATCTTCGTTACCCGTTTACGTAGCTGGTCGTTTATAGAACGCCCATGGATGTTACTTTTGGGTTCTTTCTTTGCAACATAACTGGTAAACAAATCAACTCGTTTTTCTCTACTAATCATATATTGTTTTCTAATAAAATATCTCAGGTTGCTACTTTAATAGAAGTGTATTCTGATTGCGAATTTTCAAGAATCAAGGGTGGGGATGGGCCGGCTCTACAACATTATGTTCTACTCACTCGACCTAATGAATTCACCGTTCGATATATCCTTAGTGGGGAAGCATGGAATAACTTGCTTGAAAACAAGATACACTTCATTTATTTAATAATATTTTAGTTATAAACAAACTAAAAAATATATATTACATATAATATAGATTTGTTAGTTTGTTTATAACTAAAATATGTTACCATTACGTTTGTCAGGAGTATCACTATTACGATAGTCGGGCTGAATAGTCTTATTCACCCTAGCACGCCCGGGTTACGAAATTTGAACCAGGTAATATATGTTTAATATAAAGTCGTTATTTGATCATTTTTAACAAATATATGTCACCATTACGTTTTGCAGGAGTATTTCGCTTACGACAGTCTACCTGAACAATTTTACGGTGAGCCAATGTACCAGTTACCTTTTGTCGGGTCGGATTATGGAGGCCAGTCGTCTTCTTCGACCACGTACCAGTAGAAGTTTCACGGTATAATGAGGGAAACGAACATGTTGGGGGGAACCCAGATGATGAAGATAATTATGATGATGATTACATACGAGAGCCGATGGTTTCATATAAAATAAATAATAAATAATGTAAGACACCATATTTTTTGTTTTAGCATTTATTATTATTATTATTATTATTATTAAAATAATAATAATAATAATAATAATATATGATTACAATAAATAATTACAATTACAATAATAATAATAATATATAATAATAGATAATTACAATAATAATAAAAAAATAAATAATAATATAATATATAATAACAATAATAATATATAATAATAATAATATATAACAATAATAATATATAATAATAAATAATTACAATAATAATAATAATAATTATAAAGAATAACAACAATAATAAATATTACGTAGTAATAATAATAATAATAATAATATCCATACATGGCCCTTTTAACAAAAGGGAGATTAAAATGGGACTTATATGCCATGAATAGTGCTATATGCAGTATATAAGGACCCCTGTAACTCTCATTTTTTTAAAATGAGCCATGTATGGGGTTAAAAGTGGACCTATATGCCGCGTATACTCGTATAGCACTATACGCGGCATATAACGGCCATTTTAACCCCCAATTTGTTAAAAAGGACCATGTATGGATGTGAATATTATTATTATTATTGAGATTTGGATGGGGGAGAATAAGCATGGCCAGAATCCGGCCACTCACCGGGCACCTTAATTTGAATGGAAAATAATATGTGGCGTTTTGTCATATACGCCGCCTATTACTTCATTTTTTTACTTTAATAAAATTTTTAATTATTATTATTATTTAATTATCATAATTGTTATAATTTAATTCAATTTAATTTAATTATTATTTAATTGTTATATTTATTATTATTATTATTAATATTATTATTATTATTTAATTTACTTATCATTATTATTGTTTTTATTATAATTTAATTATTATAATATATATTATTATTTAATTATTAAAGATGGAGGACGAGGTGGAGATGGAGATTGAGCATGAGCAGGCGAAGTAGCAAGGCTAGGTGTCGAGGCCGGTAGACGGTGACAATATACTAGCTGGGTACCCATATCTACAGTTTTAGGCCAATACCGACCATTCCCATAGGTATCCGCGCCTCCGACAGATGACACCGCGTTACAACACGGTCATCAGTTGGTCGTATTTAGTGGCTTGTGGCATACGAGATCGAGCAGCCGAGTACGTTACAACACGGTACCCACCTCCACCTACTTCTGACCAGGAGGCGAGCACGTCGGGCGTTAGACGCGGACGGGGCGACGACGGTTAGGGATCGGGCGTCAGATGCAGGGCCGACGACCACGTTGATGTTCACGATGCGACGTTTACGGCCCCCGACATCGATGACACGCCGTTTTATAATTTGTATATATTTTGTACAAACTCAAGGTTTTGTATATAACAATGTTTTGGTTTGCTGTATATACGTGTTTATTGTTTTGGTAAATTTTGTTATAAAAACACATCTTTTTAAACAAAATTATTATATAAAAACAAAAAAAAGAAACATAAAAACAAAATTAAAACATAAAGAGAAAAAAGAAAAAAACATAAAAAATTAAAATAAAAAACATAATAAGACAAAATTGATAGGGTTTTCTAAAAAACCCCTCAATAAAGAGTTTTTTAGAATACACCCATGGTGCACCTAGAAAATGAAGAAACAAAGATGACACCCACTAAGTGTTGCAAACGATGGACGACAATTTTCTTACACACAATCCTCAAGTCTCAATATTCTAAGACACGACATCCAATGCCGGTCGAGAACACCACCCTACTCCTGCGTGGTCACCCAATTCTTCACCTGCATATCTATAGGTAGCCTAGTAACTTTGTGACTTGTCACACAAATTTCTTACCAACTTTCTCTTACAATTTAACATAAATATGACACACCTAAATTAATTCATATTTTTTTACAAGTCGCGTATTTTTGTTATGATTTCAGGTTTAGGGTTCGGGTTTAGGGTTTAGGGTTTGGGTTTAGGATTTAGGGTTTAGGGTTCGGGTTTAGGGTTTAGGTTTTCGGGTTTAGGGTTCGGATTTAGGGTCTAGTTTTTCGGGTTTAGGGTTTATTTTGTAAAAGATAAAGAGGTCAAATAAGAATATTATAAATATATATACTATTAAAATTAAAGAAAAGATATTATAAATATTTACAAAATTAGTACTAAAAAGGTAAATTAATAGTAATACTTGATAGTTTTTAATTTGATATATGTAGTGGAGATTATTAATTGAAAAAATATTGTAGGGACTAATATGTATATAAATAATGTTATGAGGTAATAGTAATTAATCTAATAACTTCAGGGGGTGTATATTTAATAAAAAATGGTGTAAAGGAGGGGTACGTTTAGCAGCACCCTTATTGAAATTATTGTTTTTAACACAAATTTCATCTCACGTTCTCACACAATTTAATAGGAAGAAGAGTAAACTGTGGTTTTCGTCCTTATGGTTTATCTAAATCTACGATTTTAGTCCAATAGTTGCAAATTTGCGATTTCGTCCATGTGGTTTCATTTCACCTACAATTAAACCCGAATTCATTAACCCCGTTAAGTCTGATTGTTAAGCCCATCAGCTTACCGTTCACGTGAGGGACAGTTTTGTCCTTTTTTTTCCCTAAATACACCCAGCCCCTCAAGTGAGGGGGCTTGCGAATTACGACTGTGGTTTATTTGGGGAGAAAAATGACAAAAGTGCCCATCACGAGAGGGGCACGCTGATTTGTTTAACGACTAGACTTAGCGGGGTTAATGATTTTGGGTTTAATTGCAAGTGAAATGAAACCACAGGGACAAAAATAGCAAATTTGAAACTGTTGGACTAAAATCGCAGATTTGGACAAACCACAGGGACGAAAACCGCAGTTCACTTCAGAAAGAAAGATGACACTCCACCTTAAGTATTACAAACAACGGAAGACAAAATTTTTCTTGTAAACAACCCTCAAATTTTTTCTTTTAAACAACCCTCAAGCTCGTTCCGATCAAGAACACCACCCACCCATTGCATGATCACCCACTTCTTCCTTAGCGTGCATATCATATGCCAAACGGGCGGGTGAAGAGCCAACGACTCTTCCAAGGTCTAATTCAAAGAAAATACACTAAGGGGGTATTTGGCCTAGCTATTTTAACAAAGCTTATAGCTTTTTTAGCTTTATTTACAAAATAAGCTTAGTTTAGTGTTTGGTTTAGCTTTTTAAGCTTATGCTTATAAACTTATATAAGCTCATTAAGAGAAGCTTTTGTGAAGATGGTTTTTTAGCTTATTTGAAGAAACTTATTTGTTTAAGGTTGTATGTTACTCATTTTCCCTCAAATGGTGATGGATTAGTAATTATTGAAGCAACTAATTACTCTAACAAATTAAAGAATGGTGGATTTAATAACTTATTAAGACACATAATTAACTTGTAGAATATAAGCTAATCCAAACACTTAAAAATAGCTTATCAAATAATAGAAAATAAGCTATAAGCTACTTTAATATATAAGTATAAGCCAAAATAAAAAAGCTAGGCCAAACACCCCCTAAATCCGTAATTTAAGTAGCCTATTAACTTTATTATTTTTCACGCCAATTTCACATCGCTTTCTCATACAATTTAACACTAAGTTGCACCCCAAAATTGAATCTACTTGTTAACCTTATTACTTTTCATACCCCTTTTTCATATAATTTAACAAAAGAAAGATATCACCCTACCCTAAGTGTTACAAAACAATTGACGACATTTTTCTTGTAGATAACCCTCAAGTCTCAATTTTCCATGACTCGATAACTCGAGCAAGTGCCTCATAAGACGACCCGACACGACTCAATGTCTCCCTACCCTTTGCTTCGAGCTCTTTCGCTCTACTCCTCAGCTTCTTACCTTCTTCACCCTCCAAAACCGCCTTCACCACCGACTCAATCTCCTTTCTCCCCACCACCACCGTCTCGCCTCCTTCACCAACCACCGGCATCTTCTCTGCAACCCCAACCTCATTGCATAACATTGTTGCATTCATCCTCTGCTCCACATACAACGGCCACGCAATAACTGGCACACCATAATTAACACTCTCCATAGTCGAGTTCCATCCACAATGAGACAAGAACGCTCCCGTAGAAGGGTGACTCAACACAGCTACCTGAGGAGCCCATGAACTAACTACCAACCCAACACCTTTTGTCCTCTCCACAAACCCTTCTGGCAAATACGCTTCCGGGTCATCGGGATCACTCCCCGCACTGAAAAATGCAGAAAGAGCGCAATCGCTCGGCTTTCGAACCACCAGAATAAAGCGTTGTTGACTCAGTTCTAAACCCCAAGCCAACTCAATGAGTTGTTCACTTGTTAGTGTCCCTCCACTTCCGAGTGCAACTAACAGAACTGATCCATTTGGTTGTTTATCAAGCCATTCAATAGCTTCTTTCTCGTACTCGGACACAAGTGGTTCGGCTTGTTTCGTGAGTGGTCCGATCGGGTAGACCGGAGGCGTGGGAATATCAAGAAAGAACCGTTCATGTTTCATAGCTTTGAGTGAAACCGGTTCAAGATCATCCCAAGTATTCACGAATATCCCTTTAACCATAGATAACCTGCTAACATGCAAAAACCACAACTTGTAATCATCGATCATACCATTTGGAACTAGATCCAACAAGTCTTTAGTTAGGATCGGGTTACAACCGGGAACCTTGACAGGTTCTGGTCGTAACACGAACTCGCCTTCCGCCTTGCAGTCCAGCTTTGGTAGATACAAAGAGAAGGTCAAAAAAGCCGCGGAAGCCGTGAAAAATGAATAAACTGGAATATTCAAGTCGTTACATGCTTCAAACACGCCCGTACAGAACATGTCAATAACAAAAGCCTTCGGTTTTGGTCTTTTCGTTCCGGTTAATACGGATCGAAGCGGGCGGATGTGCTCTTCAACTATACAACACAAACGAATGACGACAGACATGTCGTCTAAGTGAAAATCTGACATGTCAGCTGACGGGAGGTCTACAATATGGAGGTCTGGAAGTTGGTTGGAGTTTAGGTATTTGTCTTGAGCAGGGGTGGAGCCAGCAGGTATGACTAGAAAACTGACTTGAAAGTTATGCTCGGTTACAAGACGGATGGCTAGCTCATAAAGTGGGGTGATGTGGCCCATTCCAGGGCTTGAAAGGAAAGCCACATGGGGTTTTGGTGCACTCTCATTGACCATTTTTACTCCACTGTTTTGGAAAAGGTCTTAGAAAGTTTTGAGATCGAAAAAGATGGTGTGTTACGATGGAGACAATAGTGAGCTTTTTATGTACAAAAAAACTGGACCCATCACCCATGTGTTGGGATTCTCAACTTGATGGAGACCATAGTGAGCTCAAATTTAGACAAGCCCTATAACTTTTTAAATATATTAGTTTACAGATATTAATGCACATGTAGGACGACTTTACGTGTTGTGGTAAAGGTCCAATGAATCCATATATGTATAATAAACCATGTATACAAACAAAATTTTAAGTATCTTTAGATATTTTAAGTTTTTAACGATGACTCATAAAAGGGAATATTACTACATAACGAGTAAATCTTTTTAAAAGATAATCATACTTGTTTATCATGTCATTTCATAGTCATTCGTATTTTAAACCAATAAAAACGCACCACATTAGTCAAGTCAGCTAATAAGGTTAAATTTGAAATACGATTTTTTACACCGAAATCCTTAAAAGGAACAACGGGTTCTGTCTTTTGATCACTCAAAGTGTGAGACGCGTTAATGTTAGAGTTTGAAGTCTTGTGTGCTTCTTCTAATTGGGCCACATAAAGTTATATCGGGGACTAAGCTACAAACTCTAATTAGGTTTCTATACATGCATTTCTATTGTAATTGTAATTTGTGTAACACCAATAGTAAAATAACCTAGTTGCAGCCCGTGGATGTAGGTTCCCATTAAGACCAATCCACGTAAAATTCTTATGTTCGTGCTTCTTGCTTATTTTCTATTCTCTGCATGTTTATCGTTTGTGCATGCTTGTCAATTTCGCATCGCTGCTTTATTCCTAGCAGCTCACTGCCTCACTCAGGCAAATATAGCCTACCATATAACACCCTAGCAATTTAGTCTACACATTCAAACTTTAGCATAATGGATGAAAGTTAGGCCTATGCCTACAGTGTTTAGCCTACGCTTTCGAATTTAACCCACAACTATCAAAACTCTAGGTAAAAATTTGAAACTATTGACAAGATTTTAAAGCGTATGCTAAATTTTGAAGGGTGTCCAGTTTTTTATTTTTTATTTTTTTATTTTTGAAAGTGTAGCCTAATTTAACTCAAAGCAACTTGTTTCCTTACAACTGCTGTTGTTAAAATGTAGTATCCGTTTCTCATTGTATGTTCTTTGAAGAGGTAGGTCCCAGCAGAGCCCAGTTGGACCCGCAAGACTCACCTTGAATAGGGACGTCTGCGCAATGACCAACTGCTCCAGCAGGACCCACCATGCTCAGAGAACCTTACGCGCAGTACGCCAGCTGTACCCGCAGGGAAAGCCTCCCAATGGCGAAGTACCCCGCCTGTTCCCGCAGCTGCGGATACAAGCCATCAGGGAAGGCTACCCGCACTAACAGCAAGGCTACACGCACAAGGCATTCGCTACTTCAGTAGTCACATGAAGGAATGAGCAAGGCGGGAATACTCCCGCCTAAATGAGCCAGTCCGTATGCTTCTGGAAGGTCTTTCGTACTATACCTACTAAGGTATGGGCGGAACAGACAATTTGACCAGAGCAGCCCATGAACCAATCACAGGGTGACAGCTCACCGACAACAATACGAGGAGGAGCACCCTCTAGTACTGTTTGTCACTATTAGCCGCTGCCTACTCACCAACCCTTACGATGGGACGTGCGCAGCCTACAGTTGGTGGAACAGTGCGTAGCCGGCAGTAAAGGAACAGTATACAGCCGACCTTTACTGTTGGCCGTAGCCTATCCACCAACCAGCATGGCCTGTGCGTAATCCACTGTTGGTAGAACAGGAATACTATTCAGCCGGCTGTACCTTCTGGGAAACCTACCTTCGGCTATAAATACTCCAACACCTTGGAATGGTAAGGACATCATCTGATATCTCAATCTTATCTAGCAATCTCTTAATATACACTTATATTCAGAGCAATCTAGTCTGATTCTCACGCCGGAGGGTAGTCACAAGGAGGAACCCCCCCCCCCCTTCTCAGTGACGAGCTTACGGTGTCTGTTTTGCAGGTCCCCTGAAGAACAACCTTCTCTGCTGGACCTCATCCTCGTGGGAAACATTACTTAACCCCCAGATTATCTATAATCTGCCCGTGGGTTCACTTAGTGTTTCTTCATTGGCGCCATCCGTGCATAAAAGCTAGAACTAATTTAGTTTTTTCAAAATTTCTGAAGAAATGGTTAACGTTACTCCGGTCCCAAGGCCAGTAACCGACCAAGAAACCCCGGTAACCACAACCCCAGCAACTGGGGGGAACACCGGCGGTTATACAAATCTTACGAACACTACCCCGACTACCCAAGCCGGGGCAAGTGCAGTAAATATTCCACTGGGGTTCACTGATGCCCAGTTGGAAAAACGAACGAGGGTCCCTCGCCAAACACTAGATCAAGTGAAGGCGTGGGCCGAAGCACGTCAGAGAGAGTTCCAAGCTGAATTGGATGAACGCTTGCGTTCAGTTCAACAGGCTGACGAATTCGGCAGTACTCGCCAACATCTCAATATGAACAGCGAGTGCGAGTACTCAGACGACGGAAGGGAAGAATCCGATACCGACGCAAACCCTCGCCATAAGGCGAAAGGGAAGCGTAAGGAAACGGACTTCCAGCCGAAAAGGAATTTTGGGGAAGCTTTTAAACCAACGAATGCGGAGAGAAACCCGCGTGACTTCTCCAAAACCTTTAGGCCAACTGCTACAAATGCAGGAAAGTCAAAGTTCGCAAGGGACATTGCGGAAGCAATCGCCCCGAGAAGTGCCAAACAAATGTCCAACATTGGCACTTACGATGGTCTATCCGACCCAGACGACCACTTGAACAGATTCATTGCGGGGGCAACCGTCAGTAACTGGACGGAACCCACGTGGTGTTATATGTTCCAGATGACTCTGGTTGGAGCGGCCAGGGCATGGTTCGATCGTTTACCGGTCCACCACATATATGACTGGGCGGACTTTCAGAACAAGTTCAGCCAGCACTTCAGCCAACAGAGGAAATATACTGAAGAACAGTGGACGATCCTCAACTGCGTTAGAGAGGAGGATGAATCTTTACTAGACTTCATCACCCGCTTCAACTCCAAAAAGCTAAGTCTCGACAACATAAGTGAAGATCTTGTTCGCGCCGCTTTCATCCAAGGCGCCGAATACCCAGAGCTTATCCGCACATTGACGGGTAAGGATGGCATGCCATCAACATGGGATGCCATCATGACGGTGGCCAAGCGCTTTGCCGAGACGGAGAAGCAACTGGGAAGGGATCTTCCCCAGAGTACACACCTCTACACGCAGAGGACAAGAGAGAACAATGTTCGGATCGCCCGGCAGAACAAAAAGAGGAAGCTAGGTATCTGGCAGTCAAGGGTAAACTTTGACACCTCTTCCAGCTCTCACCCTCTTGTTGGCGGAAGAAATCACACACACCCTTCAAGCCAAAAGCACCGGTGGACGCCACTCACCAAAAGCGTCACGGAGATATTTGCCACTGAAAAGCTACCGTGGCCAAAAGCTCCAATGATCCGGCAGCGACCTAATGCGGATCAGAGCAAATCCTGTGACTTCCACGGGACAAAAGGTCATGGTACGGAAGAGTGTACATCCTTGAAGGATATTGTTGAAGCATTCGTCAAGGATGGAAGACTGGCACACCTGGTGGCATCAATCAAGAAGGGAGGACGGAACGACAACCGGTACCGAGGCAACGGAAGAAAGCCCGTTGACATCAGCATCAACATGGTTCATGGTAATATCAGAGGAAGAAAAAGGCGAACGATAGAACCATGTGCGTGGAAGGAAGCTGAGGTGCGCTTCCCGCGAGTGCCAGGATGACCCAGCAAAGAAGGCCCTATCGTCATCAAAAGCCAGCTGGGGCACTACATCACCTCCCGTACTCTTGCTGACAACGGCGCCTCGTCAACGGTGATGTACAGGCAGTTCTTCGACAAGCTAGATGACGAAGACAAGGAACGCCTGGAAACGATCTGCGCCTCGATGGA
Organism: Bidens hawaiensis; assembly: GCF_021521415.1. Classification (NCBI taxonomy): domain Eukaryota; kingdom Viridiplantae; phylum Streptophyta; class Magnoliopsida; order Asterales; family Asteraceae; genus Bidens; species Bidens hawaiensis. The sequence goes on from NW_027493205.1 coordinate 279,160, forward strand.
AGGGTTTGATGGCAGCACAAACACCCCCTGGGTATCCTATCTTTCCCCGTCACTCTTACGGATGGGAAACACTCCCGCACAGAAGATGTGGACTTTGTCGTGATGAGGAAGCCACACCACACATACGACATTCTCTTCGGGAGAGACGGGATGGCAAGATTCAACGCCGTGGTATCCTCAGTCCACGGCATGATGGGATGGCCAACAGCTGAGGGTGTAGCGATGATCACCGGCATTCCCCAGGTATGCATCGCATCTGTCTCATCTAAACCCAAACCAAAGATGGCTAAACCAACCATCACCGAACCAGAAAGATGGGCCTTCAACAGCAAGTACCCGGACCAGGCCGTCTCCATTGGCCCAACAATTGTTGATCCCACACGCACCTTACTCAAGCGCTTATTACAAAAGAACGCTGACATCTTCGCGTGGACACCAGCTGACATGACTGGTGTACCCCGAAGTAAGGCAGAGCATAAGCTCAAATGCGATCCGGCTGTTACGCCGATCGTACAAAAGCGCAGAGTAATGGGGCCAGAACAAACTAACGCGTGTAGAACCCAAGTCAAGGAACTCCTTGACGCAGGCATCGTACGCGTTAGTAGATATCAAACTTGGGTTGCAAATCCCGTTATGGTACCGAAGAATAACAAACAATGGCGCATGTGCATAGATTTCAAAGACTTGAACAAAGCATGCCCCAAAGATTGTTATCCGTTACCTGAAATTGATCTTAAGGTGAACTCGTTGGCACCATTCCGCCTTAAATGCTTCCTGGACGCATATAAGGGGTACCATCAAATCCACATGGCCGTTGATGATCAGGACAAAACCGCTTTTCGGACGCCCGATGGCACATTTTGTTGCCAAATGATGCCATTCGGACTTAAGAATGCCGGGTCCACATACCAACGCCTGATGGACAGCCAGTTTCATGCCCAAATTGGGAGGAACTTGGAAGTCTACATGGATGACTTGGTCATCAAAAGCCCTGACCCAGAAGCGATGTTGAAAGACATCGAAGAAACTTTCAACACGCTCAGGAAGATAAACATGAAGCTCAACCCGAGCAAGTGTGCCTTTGGAATGGAAGAAGGGAAGTTCTTGGGGGTCATCGTCACTAAAGATGGCTTCAGAGCGAACCCTGAAAAGGTCGAAGCCATTATCAAAATGGAATCACCTACTACCATCAAACAGGCTCAGACACTGAATGGACGACTAGTGGCACTTAATCGCTTTTTGGCAAACCACGCGGATAAGTCGTTTCCCTTCGTGTCAACATTGAGAAACTGTTTAAAGAAAACGCACTTCCGCTGGACACCAGAAGCGGAAGCAGCTTTTCAGGAGATTCGGTCACGCTTGATCGAACTCCCAACGCTGACAGCACCAAAAGCGGGAGAGGAGTTAATCCTATACCTTTCCACAACTGATAGAGCAACCGGGGCAGTCCTGCTAGTAGAACGAAAAGGCATCCAGATGCCAATCTATTATGTCAGCCGTATCCTAACAGACGTAGAAACCCGGTACTCTACCCTCGAAAAATTAGTCTTAGCACTAATACACGCTTCACGCAGGCTAAGACGATATTTCCAGGGTCACCCAATCACCATTCTCTCCAACTTCAAACTTGCAAACGTTCTAGGCAAACCCGAGTTATCGGGACGCCTAGCCAAATGGGCAATTGAGTTGGGGGAATACGCGATAAAGTATAAGCCAAGACCAGCCATAAAAGGCCAGGTTCTGGCCGACTTTATTGCAGAAGTGCCTGTATCGCGGGAAAAAGAGTGCCAGGAAGAGGCTCAACCCTCTCCAGCACAAGACATCAATGATGTCTGGCGACTCTACACTGATGGAGCAGCCAGTAACGAGGGTTCAGGCGCAGGGCTGAAACTAACCAACCCAGCGGGCCAAGAATACACTTACGCTATTCGACTGGATTTTCCAAGTACGAATAACGAAGCCGAGTATGAGGCATTCTTGGCTGGGCTGAGAATTGCGCGTAAGATGGGAGTGAAAAACTTGGAAGCCCACGTGGATTCCATGTTAGTAGCCAATCAAATCAACGGGACGTACACGGCCGTGAACGACACAATGGCCCTGTACCTCGCACAAGCAAAATCCCTTATGCGCGATTTCAATGACTGCAAAGTCATACACGTCAAGCGAAGTGAAAACAAATCTGCGGATGCGTTAAGCAAGCTTGCATCATTAGCCTTCACCCACTTAGGAAAGGATATCCGCATTGAACTCCTCGAGACACCTTCGGTCCCGCACAAGGAAATTTGTGTCATTCAAACCGGCACGGAAACGTGGATGACACCAATAATAAAATACCTTGCGGCAGGTACACTACCAGAATCCAAAACACAGGCAAGAAAACTACGCTGTAAAGCACTGAATTATCAACTCATCGATGACATCCTTTACAGACGTAACTTTCTTGGCCCACTCTTAAGATGCGTGGACAACCAAGATGCTGACTACCTCCTAAGGGAAGTACACGAAGGCATCTGTGGAGTACACGCAGGTCCCCGCGCTGTTGTAGCTAAGCTAAACAACGCGGGATACTTTTGGCCGGGGATGCATACGGATGCACTGGCATACATCAGAAAATGCAGGTCTTGCCAGCTTTACGCACCCAACACGCACCGCCCGAAGAATGAACTTGTTCCAGTCACTTCTTCATGGCCATTTCAGAAGTGGGCCATCGATGTGACAGGCCCATTTCCTACAGCAGCAGGAAATGTTCAGTTCCTAGTGGTAGCCATCGACTACTTCACCAAGTGGATAGATGCAAAACCTTTAGCCCAAACAACCGCGAAACATATCAAAAAATTTATTTGGGAATTTATTATTTGTCGTTTTGGACTTCCACAGAATTTGGTGAGCGATAACGGCACCAACTTTGCTGACAAGAAGCTACAACAGTGGCTGAAAGAACTTCAAATCACCCACACCTTTACCTCAGTGGCACACCCACAAGGTAATGGTGAGGTGGAAAGATCAAATAAGAGCATCGTCGAAGGCATAAAGAAAAGACTCTTGGAACACAGATCCGGCTGGGTGGACGAGCTTCCGCACGTCCTTTGGGCAAACAAAACGCTGAAGAAGGCCAGTACGGGAGAAACCCCGTTCAGTCTCACTTATGGCACTGAAGCCATGGTCCCGGTCGAAATTGGTTTACCCTCACCAAGGGTCTTGATTCAGCCAGAAGACAATGATGCGGAAAGACGGTTGGACCTTATGCTAACCGAGGAACGCAGAGATTTAGCCGCAGTGCGTGAAGAGAACTACAAGCGACAAATGCAAAAGTACTACAACACGCGGGTAAAACTCTGCAACTTCAATGTAGGAGACTACATACTGCGTAACAACGAGGCTTCGAACCAAGAACGCCCAGGAAAGCTGGCCCCGGTCTGGGAAGGGCCATACATTATCAAAGAAGTCCTGGGAAAGGGCGCATACCGGCTCGAAAGGCTCGATGGCACTCCCATCCCAAGAACATGGAATGGAGCTCAATTACGCAAATGTTATATGTAGATCAATTCCAAACTTGTAAAGAAAAGGCCTAGAGCCACTTCTAATGGAAATGATTCTCCTTTCACAATGTGTTGATAGCCTTACCTTTATACTTATGAACTTCCCACACTGGTGCCGGTATTCACCGCATAAATGGGGGAAGAAGTAAGTCGTTACGTGTGGAAGGCGGCAAAACCCGCATAAACACAACGCTAAAAATAAGGAAAACCTACATGCAGGTCAGATGTAAGTAAAGTTTAGCCATCCTTGTAAGTGCAAGTGACGGTCTTACCCGCACAATCACGAACAAGGAAGCAAAACTTCAACCTATCATCTACCACGTTCAAAGGTTAACTTATTCTGAACACTTAGAAAATTTCAAAGGAAAAGATGAGGAAAACTTCCACGCATGTCAGATATAAGTAAAGTTAAGCCATCCTACTAAGTGTAAGTGACGGTCATACCCGCACAATCATGAAAGAGGAAGCGAAACAAACTTATAATTTACCACGTTAAAAAGTTAACTTATCTAAGTACTAAAGAAATTACTAAGTTAGATCAAAACTTGCGTAAAATAAACAAGGCAAAGAACAAACACAATCTTTATTTCATCAAATTCAAATATTACAAAGATAGCTATACAAAAGCAAAAATCTACGCTAATGGTGGAAAGGGATCTTCAGAATCAGGCTTCAGGACCACTTCCACTTGGACCCGCTCCATCAGTAGAGCGTGGTGGTTCAAGGAAGGCTTTAAGAATAGCTAGCCCATCATCAGCAGCAGCGACTTCGTTCACCTTCTCCACCACAGGATGCGGGAAGGCGGCATACTGGTTCACTGCTTGGTCATAAACAGCTTCAGTATCAACATTGTACAAAGGGAAGTTGGAAGGCGGGATGCCTTTCTCAACGAACCCTAGACCAAGCAGGAAGTCGACCTTTTCCCCATCCTCGTGAGAAGCGTTGAGGGCTGCGCTCATAGCATCATCATAAGAGGTCTCAGCAAAGACCCGATGCACAACCTACAAAAGAAAATATACAAGTGTCAAAACCTTTTCTATTTACAAAGAAAAGCGTAAAGACAAGAAAAGCTTACCTGAGACAACGCTTCTCGAAGAAGCCATTCCTTGGCAACCAGGGCTTCTTGGAGGGCAGCTTGAGCTTCGTTACGGGCGCGATCGGCTTCACTCTTGTTGAGGTTGGCAAGCAACACTTCTTTAGCCGCAGCCTCTTCGACGCCCTTCAGCTTACGCTCAGCATGGTCAAGCACCCCCCTCTGGTCCAGGATTTCTTGGAGCTTTTTGGCGTCTTCCATCGCCAAGGCATCATGAGCCTGCTGGAGAGCCTCTAATTTGGCTTTAAGCTCCTCATTCTCCACGCGTAGAGGCTCAGCAACAGCTTCAGCCTTGGTGGCCCTCTCGGTTGCGTTCCTTGCAGTTTCCTTAGCCAGCCAAAGCTGTTCATTAACAGCTTGGGCAGCCTTGGAACGGGCCTCGAGCCGGGCCTGAACTTCAACCTCGAGGGCCTTGAAGGCCTTCTCCTTCTCCGCAGCCACTGCGGTAAGTTTTTGGTTCTCCTCCCGGACAGCCCGCGCCTGAGCTACTTCTTTAACGCGAGCTGCTTTCAACTTGTCGTTTTCACGACAAAGCAGCTCGACGCGCGGCTGCATCCGGGCCAGGAGAACCCGAAGCTCATTGCTTAGCCTCCCCTCCTGGTAGCTAGCCATGGCTTCCCCCAACGCACCACTAGGAGCAGCGTGACGAGCCCACTCCACGCACTCCACAGGGGTGCGAAGGGTTGTTCCTCGGCGAATGTTCCATCGTGGAACATACACTTCATTGGAATCCTACACTGCAAAAAACATAAAGTAGTTAGGAAAAGATGATATATAAAATATATATATATATATATATATATATATATATAAAATAGGCCAAAAGAACCCTACGCACCTGTAGGGTCAATAACAGGCCGATAGCCGCCGAACCCATCACCTGAACCCAAGGGAAATCCATCCAAGAGGTCAGGCAGATGGGAAGGTGGCAGAGATTGGCGAGAAGCCCCATGCGTACCTGATGGATCGGCCGTCGTTGCCGATGACGGGGGCATGGTAGCAGCCGCCGCGGTCGCCGCCGCGGAATCCGCAGCAATAGTAACCGCCGGCTCGGTGAAGGATGCTGTAAAAATAGCACTCACAGCCGGCGGTGACGTCATCACAGCTGGAACAGTCGGCTCAAAGGAGTGAGCAACTGAACCAGCGGAAGCAGGCGCAGGCGCCTGGGTCGACGCCTCAGGTAGGCTGACCAAGCCTACCGTCATTGGCGGAGAGGTACTCCTCTGCGCTCCACCCTGGAATGCGTCAACATCCACGCCTGCGTAAAGAAGATAAGTGTTAAAACGACATTAAACTATGAAGCTAAAGATAAAGGAAGTTTGCACTTACGGGTTTTCTTGAGCCTAAAGGTACGGAGAGGCGGGGACGAACCCGATGGAGCCGGCCTCTTCACGCCGGTCACCGTCGTCATCCTGGGCTCTTCGGTGACAGTTGTCACAGCCTCCGGAATGGTGATCTTATCACCACCGGGATTCCCCACCACCTCTTCGCTCTCGGTCTCCGAGTCAGACCGAGGCGCTGGATCGGCAGTGGAGGCCACCTTCTCCTTCCCCTTCCCGCCGGCAGCCTTCTTCTTCCGCACCAACGGAGGACCATCTGCGGATTCCTCATCAGAACATACGATTAGAGGAATTCCAGCAGAGGTTTCAACATTGAGGGGTCGAGGGTCGAATAGCGCCTTACCTGGCCGACGGGCGCTAAGGATCTCATGGCCTAGCGGATAGACCTCCACGAACCGATCCGCCGTTTGTTCTAGGATGGGCAACTCGTTCTCGTCTAGAGCGCGAGTACCCATCCGAGCGGGACCGTCAGCCTCCCGCGGGTTCAAGAGCGACTGCAAGTCGTTCCCCTCTGAAATAAACAGGAAAAAAGTTAGAAGAGATTCTAAATCAACAAAAAGAAAGAAAGCATACCGTAAGGAACAGAGTTCGAACCGTATTCGAGGACGATTGGGATCTTATGCGTATCCGCAACCTTCCACACCCGGCTCATCCCCAGCATCACCATCCCGGACTCCGCAAACCGGTAAACCGGAGATTGGACTCGGGATATCTTCGAAAACCATTCCGCCTCCTCGTAGTTGGAGGCGTGAAGGCTGGGAAGTACTTGCCCATTCTTAAACTTCATGGCAAGGGGGATGGCGCGAGCGGAGATGTAGAAGAACTCCCGCTTCCACGCGCGAAGACTGCGCTCGGTTGCGCAAATCTTCAAACCCTTGATCCGGGTTATCAACATGTACCACCCCTGGATGCACCTCCAAGTGTAGAAGGTCATCAGGCGGTCAACATAGGTCTCAATGCCCAAAATCCGGCACACCCACTCGAAGTGGCGAATCTTGGCGATCGCCATGGGGTGCAACTCGGTCAAATGAACACCGTGCCTCTCAAGGACACGGTAAACAAACTTTGTCAATGGGAACCTAAGATTCCCATAAACAAAGAATGCAGCATAAACCCCGATCTTGCCTCTGGGGGCATCGTAAACCGTCTGATGGGGTTCAGGAAACTCAGGCTCGAGAGACTCGAGCATGAACTTCCTGACGACGTACCGATACAGATCGCCAGGCAGAGCACACTGGCACTCGCCAGCAGTACTCTTGTCATCAGCTGTAGATTCGAGATCACGAGACATCTTTAAAAGAAGAAGAAAACGATTTCGGGAGAATGCTTGCTTGAAAAGGTGAGTATTCGCCGGAAATCGCAAAGAAGATGAAGAGAAGAGTGAAAGTGTGGATTACAAAGAACCCTCTCCCCCTTTATATACTAATCGCAATTAATGCGATGAAATTAATGCGGAAGAGAGAGAAAACGAAGGTGCAATGAAACTATGACACGTGGCAAAAAGCAAGCTGGCAACAGCTGTTGACAGGACGCATACCATTAATTTCGCGGCCACGCGCCCGAAAAATCGCGCCCACGCGCCTGAAAAAGCGTCTGGAATGACCATGTACTGTCACGTCACCATAACTTCCTGCACGTCCTGACACAGTCAGAAGAAACCGTCGCACGACGTGTCAGAGGTTTGGACTGTTCTTATCCTTCCACCAACTCTTCGAATTTCAAAATTCAAAATTCAAAAAGATTCAAAAGTAAGCGGGAAAATACCCCTTACCTTGGCAACCAAGTAACTGTAAGACAGGTGCGGGTACAGTGTTAAGGCAAAACCCTTCACATACTTAGCACCTGCAAGGAATTGAAGCCAAGAATTCCTCGGCAACCAAGTAACCGTAAGACGGATGCGGGTACAGTGTTAAGGCAAAACCCTTCACATACTTAGCACCCGCAGGGAATTGACGCCAGGAATACCTTGGAAGTAAAGTAACCGTAAGACAAGTGCGGGTACAGTGTCAAGGCAAAACTCTTCACATACTTAGCACTCCGCAGGGAATTCAAACCAAGAAGGATCTTCTGGGCCATGCTGGTGGAAACGGGAATAACATCCCCGCATTACGGGAACGTCGAGAACTATATTGTTCGAAACTCCATGATGGGATTGGTGGTTTTAGCATAATTGATCAGTATGTTGAAAACTACCAAAACCCCACGGAGAATCCACACAAGTGGGACTCAACGCTCCTGACGTACGAGGAGGTTACAAACCTACCCGCTTCACACCCAAAGATCAAGCAGAAAAGTCGGGAATTTCTGCGTGACATCAGGAAAACCGCGGGAAGAATCACCACGGAAAACCTAAAAACTAAACCCTTTTCAAAAATCCCTTGCTAAGTCCAAAAGCTCACCTCACTTATTAATAATTCATGAGAAGAACATTGGACTGGGGGGACTTGAAGAGGTAGGTCCCAGCAGAGCCCAGTTGGACCCGCAAGACTCACCTTGAATAGGGACGTCTGCGCAATGACCAACTGCTCCAGCAGGACCCACCATGCTCAGAGAACCTTACGCGCAGTACGCCAGCTGTACCCGCAGGGAAAGCCTCCCAATGGCGAAGTACCCCGCCTGTTCCCGCAGCTGCGGATACAAGCCATCAGGGAAGGCTACCCGCACTAACAGCAAGGCTACACGCACAAGGCATTCGCTACTTCAGTAGTCACATGAAGGAATGAGCAAGGCGGGAATACTCCCGCCTAAATGAGCCAGTCCGTATGCTTCTGGAAGGTCTTTCGTACTATACCTACTAAGGTATGGGCGGAACAGACAATTTGACTAGAGCAGCCCATGAACCAATCACAGGGTGACAGCTCACCGACAACAATACGAGGAGGAGCACCCTCTAGTACTGTTTGTCACTATTAGCCGCTGCCTACTCACCAACCCTTACGATGGGGCGTGCGCAGCCTACAGTTGGTGGAACAGTGCGTAGCCGGCAGTAAAGGAACAGTATACAGCCGACCTTTACTGTTGGCCGTAGCCTATCCACCAACCAGCATGGCCTGTGCGTAATCCACTGTTGGTAGAACAGGAATACTATTCAGCCGGCTGTACCTTCTGGGAAACCTACCTTCGGCTATAAATACTCCAACACCTTGGAATGGTAAGGACATCATCTGATATCTCAATCTTATCTAGCAATCTCTTAATATACACTTATATTCAGAGCAATCTAGTCTGATTCTCACGCCGGAGGGTGGTCACAAGGAGGAACCCCCCCCCCCCCCCTTCTCAGTGACGAGCTTACGGTGTCTGTTTTGCAGGTCCCCTGAAGAACAACCTTCTCTGCTGGACCTCATCCTCGTGGGAAACATTACTTAACCCCCAGATTATCTATAATCTGCCCGTGGGTTCACTTAGTGTTTCTTCAGTCTCTTTGATATATTTCCGTAGATATAAAATCCAGGAACGTATGCTAGTTCACCAATATCCTTCATTGCACACCTTTCACCAATTTTGTTTCCACTTAAAAGGATGTAATCCATATTACATATATAAGATTAAGAAAACAATTTTTGTTCCCCACTAGCCTTTGTGTAAACGCATGGCTTGTCTTTGTTTTTTAAGAAACCAAACTCTTTGATTTCATCATCAAATCGAATCTAAGATTTCAGCTTCTTGACGTCTGCTTTAATCTATAAATGGAGTTTTTAAGCTTACAAATCTTTTCGGGATGTTTGAAATTCACAAAAGCTTTGATACATATAAGCATCTTCATTAAGATATTCATTTAGAAAAGTCATTTTGTCATTCATTTCACATATCTCATTGTCATAAACTTATAATGTGTGACTATGGCAATTAGAATCTTTGTCGACTTAAACTTCGCTACCGACGAAAAGGTTTCCTAGTAATAAATTCCTAGAGTATTAAAGACATCACAAATTCGCCATCACATATATCATACAAGTTTAAAATATTAAGTTAACGGCGAACTTCACCAACACAAATTCCAAGACTATATGTAACAAAGGTTTCTAACGACTTTAGTGATGGACTATTCGTAGGGAATCGATTTTTTCCAACAAATTCTGCATGCCGTATCTAGAAAATCTTATGTGCAAAGTATGCGGTGGATCATTAACGAAATGTCCATCCCAAGTTTTTTTTTAACATGATAGTAACTGAAAGACGGTAAGGAAATCTTATCTGAAATTTTTGTATGAAATTGATTCATTAATTGCCAAAGAGCTTTAGAACTTTTTTTTCTTTTGTTCTTTTTATGTAATGATTGATGAATAAAATGCTAAATGTCTGAAGCTCAAACAACTATTTACAGTAACATATTTAAAGACTCAGTTTTTAATTTTCTATTCTTTGGTAACATGCTTGCTTCGACGTTCACATTCGGATCACTGGCAAGCATTAATAATTTAGTTTTTTTTTATATTTTTTCTATTTTTAAGTGTTTTTATCATACATGTATATCTGTGTTTGTTCAATTTCAAGAAGCACCTTTGGTAGGTAGAATTATTATAATTTAAAACTAGATAAAATATATGTTATCCATTATCCTAATCAATTACTCGCTAACTTTCTGGAATATAACTCGGGCTGTTTGACAAGTTATGAACCATTAAGTGCTGAACTATTAAGATGTCTGAATGATTAAGAGGGTCTGAGCCAGTAAGATCTGAACAAGTTAAAATCTGTTTGGTTAGACATCTAAATAACTATACAAAATGACTATATTACCCCTCTAAATAATCTTATGCTGAATGAATGTATCAGTTTGGTTAGAGCTTTGAACGATATATAATTAACAAAAGAATTGATCATGAACTCGCTTGGAGCCTTTTTATGTTTAGATTGTGTAGTTGACACCTTTATTTTTATGTTTCTTATCCTTTTCATAATTTAGATTCTTTTTATGAGAGCTTATGTGTATACTCTCATACTACTAGGAACTCGCGCGATGCAGTGGCGGCGACAATTTGCAACACATTACTTGTTTCAATTTGTTTGTCAATTGTTCATGCAAAACATTGTGCATAATTTCAATCATTAAACAAATCAATGTCATAACTAGTTTCAAAACCACATCCAACATCGAAACTTTAAACACCCCCCGCGTCCATTTCTTTTGCACATCTGTTCCTTTGCAAACCTTATGTTTCCACATTATCATCCTCCATTAAACAATGGAGGATCGGTAAGAAAGTCTCTGTTTTTTCATCTAGTAGAAGAAAGCATCCAGTGACCTACATGCTACCGATACCGTTTGCAACTTTGCATCCGTTAAAGCCTCTCTAACTCGTCTGAAAAAGGTAGAAAAAGAAAACCCATGAGTAAACTTCAATGCCTAAATTTAAAATTCAGAAACAATTATACATTAACGATTCACTTAGTAATTCTTAACAATTTAAGCTTTACAACTAAGTGAAGCTTCGGTTTTAACATCTTAACTAATTTATTTTAGTAGCCATTGTTTTGATGGAAACGTCACCATCTTTCACCAACCCATTTACTACCAAAAGTCAAAACTGGACTTTTATAAAATATATGACAATAAATAAATAAATAAATAAAAATAAAGGGATCAAACTAAAATAGTACACGAGCAAACTGTAAAATGTAATATGAATTTGCAGCTAAAAAATCAATGTTGATAATTAGTGTCAGTAACTTAATTTTCACCTGAAAACTTATCTTTATGTGACGGGAATTCTTCCTTTTGTTCTGCAAGTTAATATGACTTTTTAGCTGCAACTTATTTTCTGCACATTGGTTCTACATTTTTAGTTGTAAAACAACATAATAAACTTACATTTTGGACAGCAAACGCAACAATAAGTTTAACACACTCGTTCATGATATTTATGATATTTTTAGTTGCAAACAACATAATAAACTTACATTTTAGGATAGCAAATTACAGACACAAATTTAACATACTAAATCACCATTAATGGCTAATATGAAACCATCATTCCATGTCTTAACTAACAACAAATTTGTCATATCCTTTCCTTTACACTTTATATTATCCAAGTTTATATTGTTATGATACGTAGGGATGAGCGTTTCGGGGACGGGTACCAGTACCGAACCGAACATATTCGGTACTAGTACTGGTACCAAATATTTTCGAATTTTGGGATCGGTACCGGTCCATCCAGAGCTCATCCCTAATTGAGACGTTTGCTAATAGGTTAAAATAAAATCAACTTAATGTTTTCAAATCTTTTCAACAATGAACTATGTTAATTCTCGAAGTTCATATCCTTGTGAACATAGTGTTTATTTATGTAATAGCCCTTATATGAGTAACTCACTGCATATACTTCTAATTATTCAATAAGAAAGCATGTACATTTTACCATATATAAAACGCTTTGATTCTGTTTGCTTTACATATTTATGTATAACCTGTATACAAGTAATTCACTATACATACTCAAATGATTAAAAGTTAAATTAGTCATTTATTCAATACATTTTATCAAATACCTTATGTGCATCATAATTTTGTTTACAAAACCAATTGTTTGTGGGCTCTTTCAACTCAATTTTTCTTCACAAACTTTATAGAACCAATTTAAAATGAAAATAAGTTATTCATGCACATTGTATTATGTTTCAAGCATACATAAATTACACATACCAAGGGTCCTACCCTATCTCGAAACCGCAGTCAATTGTAAAATTTTCAAGGAATCACAATGCTTGTGTGGTTTATGAATGAACCAAATGTGTAAAAATCATATTTAAGCATAAATCTACAACAAAACTTACGATTTCATTTCAGATTCATCCCAATAAACCCAAATACCTTGCCATATCATCAAATGGTTAAAACATCAATTACCGTTCGAACTAAATTGTCAATATAAAAGCAAGATTCAATCAAATTGAACACCAATTAGCATAAACTGAACATCAATTAGCCGTTAGAACCATAAACCCTAGCTTCTAGGCCTAGCCGTTCAAACCCTATAGGTTGTGAAACATAAGAGCATAAATCAAAGAGAGAATAAAAATCAAACCTGTTTGTGCTTGGAATCGGGCGAAGAATGGGTGCTGGAAGAGAAGGAGAGGAAGGAAACGTTGTATTAGGTCAGGGCATTATGGTCCTCTCCAAATACAAGCTGACTGATTCAGACTTCATTGTCTGACCGATTCAGACTTCATATCTGAATGGGGTCATTCAGAGGCTTTCCAAACAGGCCCTCAGAGTTGTGTCTGAACTGAATTAGTAATTTCATATATTTAATTAAGTTATTCAACTTATGCGTTTTTGTCTTTGTATAGAAAAACAAAAGGAAATGGAAATATATCCTCAAAAATTAAAATCCAACTAAAAAGAAATCTTATAAAACAGAACAGGACTCGAATTAAAAAAAAGTACATAGTTATAGTATCTGTGATACATTTATGTACTTAAACCTTCAAAATTACTTACATGACTTTTTTTTAGTAAAAGGACATTGCCCTTGGTAAAATTTACTAAAAAAAATAAAAAGTGATTACATACGAGTGCATCTCTGATGTGTTTAAAGTAGTCAAATAATTTATTAACTAAAATTACGCTAAACTAGACACTAAGTAATACTCTAGACTCTTAAACTATTAACCGGCAAGTGTACCGGTCGACTCTAGTATAGCTAAGTAAGTCCGGATATCGAACCCACGAGACTCTTTAAATTACGAAACTAGAAAATAAGACTCAACTACAAGACACGACTATTTATTAATAATATTTGAGGGGGAATTTAATACTAATAATTAAAACTTAATAATAATTAACTAATAATTACTTAAATTAACTAATAATAAAATATTAAAACCTAACCCTAATTATTATAATAATAATAATAAAACATAATCATAACCTTAAACTTAATTAATTAATTAAACTTAAACCTTAACCCTAATTACTTTCAACTAATAAACAATTTAGAAAACTTTTATTAATTCAGATAATGAAGATAACTACCTAGGCTAACTCAAGTTATGGAACTGTGATCCTAAAATAGACCCTTGACAGAAAACCCGAACAGGACCCTTGAATTTCAAGAAGACGCCTATGGATTTCTAACAAGTTTTAAGACTTACCAGTTTATTAATTAAACTTCCTTACGGTTATTTAATAACTTATGTCTAAGTATCTTTATGACGAAAACCTACCTTACAGCGCAGAATTCAAAGATATCCAAGCAGACTCAATTAATTTAATAGACTAAGCTGACAATCAAACCTAGACGGACTCCTTACGAAAAACTAAATCTAGCAATCCTGACAAGCAAAGATCTATTAGTCTATCACCTTACAGCTTTTTAGACTAGCAGCTCACTTTTATCTATTTACTTGATTTTATTGTTTCTATGATCTTATTCGAATACAATCACAAACTAGTCAAGAACACACAGTAAATGACCTAACAAAACCCTATCCTATAAAACAATCAACAAGGGCAATGTGAAACAATAAATTCAAGTAAACAAAACCAAGCAATCAAACGCATCAATCAAATCAAACTTAGCAATATACTTAGAACATAAAATCCATAACGAAATGAAATCCAAATAAAATCAAACCGAACTAAGGTTCATCATGACCTAGGTAGTTTATGGAATTTAGCCTAGCATCTTAAAGTCTAAATCAAACAAAGTAATAAAAACTGAAAACATGGTGAAATAATAAAGAACGAAAGATTAAAGGCGATAAAACTCGTATTCTTCGATCTTAAACGTCTAGCTCTTCACCTGATGTTCTCTTGCCTTCAAAATCACCACAAGACTCGTAAGATAGCTCCAAGAACTCTCTAATTCGGCTGGTGGCATCAGGTTATGTCAGGTTTAAGTTAAAGGTGTTTAAATACCCAAAACAAGGCCCGACAATAAGCAAAAACGAATTAAAAACCCATCAGCAGCCCCTAGGCGCCGCGCTAAGGACATTTAGCCTTCCCCCTTCACGCGGCGCGGCTTGCTTCTCCAAGGGGGGCGGTCAGACCGGCCCGGTCTGACCGGTTCTCTGTTCTGGTTCTTCCTGACGCGTTCCGGATCTCCGTTTCGTCTCGTTTTTCGCCCTTTTTAATCACGATCAAATCCCGGAACCTACGACATACAAAAACGTTAGTAGTATACAAATATTGACTAAAAACGAACAAAAAACAATTAAAATATTAAATAAAATAAACAAGGGAAACATATATATTTAGCATTATATCAATCTCCCGCTTCCTGGACATTTACCATGGAGAGGGAAGACCACAAAAGAAAACATAAAACTAAGCCCGAAGGCATACAACTTGGGACATAATGCTAACCAAACATTTGACTAGGCCTAGACTAATCAAAGAAACATCCAGATCCCCCTCCAATAAATAAGCGAAGCCCATCTTGAACCAAATCAGAGGCCCAAACCAATAGTGTTACATATCTGCTAGAACAAACTTTGCACGGGGCCACGCTCCACAAGCCCAAATAATTTAGCATGTAGCCGAAAACAAGTGGAGCAAAGTCATGTAAGCCATAAGCCCAATAACAATCCCATGCAAACTCTCTAGCCGAAACCAGTTTCATATCCAACTCTAAATCATCTTCATATCCAACTCAAACATATGTTATCGCAACATACCTGTCAACTCCCAACAATCTCCAATCCAAACTCCAGACAAATGTAGAAACTGAACTAAATAAACTTAAGACCCACCCCCTCAAAGAAAATGGACGTAAATCAACCTCACCCAATTACTAATTACCAATCCATTCCCATAAATGGATCCAACCCTGGTCCCATTTCTAAGGCACATAAACGGGGTAGAATAATGATACCAAGCAGTTAACTAACCCGTTCCTCAACAGTACTAGATGTTAACTTGGTCCCATTCCCAAATATATCTCACCCCATTTCTAGAGAAAATTGAAATATGTTACTTACTTGGGCATTATATGTAATGTTCATCAAGCATGAGAGACCCAAAAAAAACGCACCATTTAAAGCAACACTTCAACCGAGTAATAAAGCTAGACCATGCCCCAAAGCCACGCCCAAGAAAGCAGTGATTGGGCCAGGCCCAACCCCCTACCGTGCATGTTCCAAAGCCTAGTTCAAAGCACAACCATCACTCGTGACTCAACCCACATATTCCCCCCTGCCAGGGAGAGCCTACAATCCACCAGGCCTAATAACCCCAAAAGCCCAAAGCTAGATTGGAAAGTTGAAGCCGGGACAGCCAAATCTTAAAGCATCCAAATTAAGTCAAGATATGATGCAAAAATTTCAAATATCCTCAATCCCAAAAACTAAGGAAATTCAAATATTGCACCAATTACGGGGCAAACAACCAAATCAACTCCAACACACACCATCCAACCCGGATCCATAAACAAGATCCAAAACTCTTTCATTGCTCACAGTTGATCAAAGCACTAAACTCGAATAATTCTCATAGCTAGCAAAGACTACTAGCAGATCCAAAGAACATAATATTCAGAGGGTATTATCGTATGAACATCAAGAACTTAATCCAGGAAAAAAAACAAAAGCAACCATAAGTGGACGAATGCCGAACCACAATGGATTTGATCGTTAAATAAGATCTTCAGCCTAGTTAATCTGGACTAATGATGAACAAGAAATAATAAGCACAGTCCCTTGATAAACAACATAATATGCAACCAAAACCCAAACAAATCAGGATCCCCAACGAAAATAGCCTAGCACATCAATCAATACAAACCATGCGAAAGAACAACCTGGTGCCGATACACCGACACCCGGATTAAGCCCACATATGCGTGATGCCTCCGGTTCTTACCACCAAATTAAAGACAGCAAGCATAACATCAAGAAAAAATCAATGAACAAGAGAGTGGTTCATACCATGCATAAGATCACGACTCCCAAATAATACCCCATGAACCTCGTGAAGCCGGAAGAAAAAACATGAACACCATCTTCATATGCTCCACCCGAGTTGTCAAGCACCAACAATCGTCATAGTTGGGTAACAGCCTTGAACGTCTCCATAGCCGATTGACATCCAACGCAAGATGGGATTGTTTCTGGCCTTCGTACACGACAAATACCAGCAACATTAAGTCTCTCTCAAACTCTGAACCTATCCCTTTGTCTCCGGTGGTCTAGCACCAAGTTCAGCAACCTGAACCAGACTGGCCGAGTGACATCATAGTCAAGACTATGATCGATTAATTCCAAGGAACCAATCAAGCTCGCCTCCCACCCTCCGTAGGGATACAATCCGGAGATACTCACACCTCTCACCGGTTGCCTAGCACCAGAAACTAATTCTGGGTAACGATGAACAAATCAAGATCGATTGGCATCATGGTACAGATTGCATGATGTTGGGTTTTAACAAGATTATCAAAGTGATAAAATCCCTATTTTACCAAAAACGCAGCGAATATAAAAGTTTTAAATCTTGTTAATATGATATGTATAAAACCAATTTTAAACATGCAAAACCCAAACCCGGATCCAAATACGAATTACACACTATCAAATACATGCATGTCACTATAATTCCATGCATGTTACTACTACCTTTCAATATGACAAAACCGGGTGAAAGAGATGATGATTGAAAGTAAGAACTTGAATATGGAATCTCCTCAAGCTAGCATACCCCAAGCTTCAACAACACACCACTTCTAGCTAGGATTTGCACTTGAAATTTTCTTCTTCTTTTCTTATGTTGGATGAAAATACCCAAGAGAGGAAGAGAGAAAAGTTTACTTGGAAATTATGTGTGTTATGAAAGAATGAAAGAGAAAGACTTGGTTTTATTTAAAGGCATCTTTCTCTCCACCAATAATAACCATTGCATGTCTCCACTCACCTTGCATGTCTCCACTCAAACATATAATAATATTACATTTGAAAGAGTTATTATCTTTTTCTTTTATAAAACTTTAAACATATATATATATCCATACATATATACTTTTATAAGTTTATAACTTATAACTTATAAAACCTATTATATGTTAAGAGACATGCTTGGTTATTATTATTCACATATTGTTATTTAACCAACTTAAATAACACTATGTAATGTTCTTTCATAAAACATAAATCATCCATATGATTTGTTTATTACACAAGTACATTTTATTTAGAAACCCCTTTCCAAATAACTCAAGTGTTAATATTCATTTGTTATGATCACATCATATATGAACGAATATTATCGGTGTTTGTCTAGCTTGTTATTGGGTATGACCCGACTTGGATCATAACGTACTAGCCACATCAATTTAATATGTCTCTTGGGCAGACCGAGTCGAACAATCTCCCACTTGCACAAGATACATAGAAGATTGATGCAAGTAGCAAATACCGCCTAACTACGGTTTACTACCCCTAATACGTATGACGAAGTGCCATTCAATAACATCATCCCTTTCAAGTCCCATACTTGAAAATGATTTAGGTGAAACTATCATTTATCCTTTTGCCACAAATGTCATGTTAAATCCAAAGACACAGAGTGATCATTCTCTGTTGATTTAACTTGTTAGGCCTTAGACATTTAACTCTCAACGAATAAGAGAGACAAATCCCATATTGACTACATACGTCTCTCACTATCACCTTGTACTATACTTGAGCTTAGCCTTATGTACTGACATATTTCAGAGCAGCGAAGAACTAAGTCAAAGCATAATAGTCGATGAATATCAAGACCCAATATGTATCTCAGGTCTGAGGATACTATGAAGTTCGCCTTTACTCAAATTTACTTATGATCACAAATCCCAAGGATTCCATGCAGTAAAATTGAAAGCGGGTCAGTCCAATATTTATCCCATAAATATCTATGAACCTTGGCAGCAACCCTTTGCTATATTCATACCTCATGAATATCTACCAATCCAAGTTCATAATAGTCTTATTTTCACATTTGTTCCCACAAATATGAACGACTATGGACGTTTAGAATAATTCAAATTATTCACGGATTTAAACATACTAAAATGGAACATAACTCAAGAACATGACCATAACCAAAACCATATGATTGAGTTAAAATAAAATTGTTCCAATATCCAAATACAAATTTTGATCAAATCCAATCACTAGAATATCGAAGTCCTAAGGCGCAAGTATGACTCTCATGCTTCGGCCTTTCAAGGAGTTTCGTGAGTGGGTCCGCAATGTTTTGATCAGTGTGAACTTTGCGAATACATATCTTTCCCTTTTCAAATTCATCCCTTATGTAGTTGAATCTCCGCTCAATGTGCCTAGTCTTTTGATGTGCGCGGGGTTCCTTGATTTGAGCAATCGCACCCTCGTTGTCACAAAAGATCTCTAGAGGGTCCTGAATGGTATGAACCACTCCTAGATCGGCAATGAACTTTCTAATCCATGCAGCTTCTTGAGCTGCCAGGGAGGCGGCTATGTATTCAGATTCAGTGGTGGATAAAGCTACCACGTCTTGTTTTGCACTCTTCCATGAGACAGCACCACCATTGAGAACGAAAACGTATCCCGATTGTGATCGAGAATCATCTCGATCAGTTTGGAAACTCGCATCAGTGTAACCCTTTACAACGAGTTCCTCTTCACCAGAGCCATATATTAGAAACATATCCTTAGTCCTTCTAAGGTATTTCAATATGCTCTTAACAGCCATCCAATGGCTAGTTCCCGGATTTTGTTGGTATCGACTTGTCATGCTCAAGGCGCATGACACATCCGGTCTAGTGCAAATCATGGCATACATGATGGATCCTATAGCAGATGCATATGGGATACCACTCATTTTGTCTTGCTCATCCTTTGAGCTTGGACATTGAGAAGCACTCAACATCGTTCCTCTTTGAATAGGTACCAAACCTTTCTTAGAGTTTTCCATCTTGAACCTTTTCAAGATCTTGTCAATGTATGCACTTTGATTCAAACCTATCAACCGCCTTGATCTATCCCTATAGATTCTTATTCCCAGAATATAGGCGGCTTCACCAAGATCCTTTATGGAAAAACAGCTTCCAAACCAGGCTTTCACACCTTCCAAGGTTGGAATGTCATTTCCAAACAGTAATATATCATCGACATATAATACCAGAAAGGTTATGATGCTCCCACTAGCTTTCTTACACACACAAGCTTCGTCAGCGTTTTTGATGAATCCAAATTTCTTAACTTCATCATCAAAACGGTGATTCCAACTTCTGGATGCTTGTTTCAATCCATTGATTGATTTCTTCAACTTGCATACTTTGTTAGGATGTTGTGGGTCGACAAAACCTTCAGGCTGAACCATATAAACATCTTCATTAAGATGCCCATTTAGAAAAGCAGTTTTGACATCCATTTGCCATATCTCATAGTCATAATATGCGGCTATGGCAAACAATATCCTTATAGACTTTAGCATCGCTACGGGCGAGAAAGTTTCATCATAATCAACCCCTTGAGTTTGAGTGAAACCCTTTGCTACAAGTCTAGCTTTATAAGTATCCAAGTTTCCATGCATATTAGTTTTCTTCTTGAAAACCCACTTACTTCCAACCAGCTTGGAATTTAGAGGTGGAGCAACCAAGTCCCATACTTGATTGTCATGCATGGATTGCATCTCAACATTCATGGCTTCTAGCCATTTGTCACAATCAGATTGCGACATTGCATCTCGGTATGTGGTGGGTTCATCCGAATCAACCACGTAGCATCCATCCATGAAAAATCCATATCTCACAGGTGGGGTGCTAACTCTACCAGATTTGCGAATGTTTTGTGTGTTTTGATCAACCATTTGATCATCCTCAACAACCTCTTGTTGATTGCTAGTGTCAACCAAACATGTATCGGCTTGTAGTTCTCGATCCTCTTCGAGTTCTACAGTTCTATCAGTTCCTTCCATAAGGAACCTTCTTTCCAAGAACTTAGCCTTTCGAGCTATAAACACTTTATGCTCACTTGGATTGTAGAAATAATATCCCATCGAATCCGTGGGATTTCCTACAAATATACACTTAGTGGATCGACATTCAAGTTTGTCAAGGGTGTAGATCTTAACATAAGCCTCACAACCTCATACCTTTAAATATGAAAATTTTGGAGCATTTCCATGCCATATTTCAAAAGGTGTCCTATCCACTTTCTTGGTTGGTGCCATATTTAAAATACGGGCAGCAGAGATCACAGCGAAACCCCAAAATGATAGAGGTAATGAGCTTCTAGCCATCATGGATCGAACCATGTCCAATAAAGTTCGATTCCTCCTTTCGGACACACCATTATGTTGTGGTGTTCCAGGTGGAGTAAGTTGTGAGACAATCCCACAACTCCTAAGATGTTCTTGAAACGCATCATTGAGGTATTCACCTCCTCTATCGGAACGTAGTACTTTGATTGTTTTGTTGAGTTGATTTTGTACTTCATTTTGGAAGACTTTGAACATTTCAAAGGCCTCATTTTTATGTCTTAACAAGAACACATACCCATAGCGACTATAATCGTCGGTAAAGGTAATGAAGTATCTTTCACCATTTCTTGTCATTTTCCTAAAAGGTCCACATACATCCGAATGTATGATGCCTAATAAGTCTTTCGCCCTTTCATTTGTTCCATTAAAGGGTTATTTGGTTATCTTTCCCAATAAACAAGATTCACATTCATCAAATGAATCAACATTTGATTTCAAAAGACCATTCTTTCGAAGTGTATGAATACGATTCTTGTTTATGTGACCAAGACGACAATGCCAAAGAAAAGTATTACTCAAATCCATTTTGAGTCTTTTGGTGTTAGCTTGGTACAACGAGTTATCAATGTATGAGTCTTCATGAATTAATTCATAAATGCCATAAAACGGCATCGCTTTAAAATAAAAGACATTATCCATGAAAACATAAATACCATTATCAACAAACTTAAAGTCATAACCAGATTGTCTTAATACAGAAATAGAGATAATATTCCTAGTCAAACTAGGGGAATATAAAATGTTTTTCAAAACAATTTCCAAACCATTTGGAAGCTTTAAAACATAATCTCCTCGGGCTTGGACGTCAACCTTTGCTCCATTGCCCATGAAGAGACTTATATCTCCTTTCTTCACCTCATTTCTTCTTTTGAACCCCTGCAATGAATTGCATATGTGAGTTCCACATCCGGTATCCAATACCCATGTGTTAGAAGAAATAATATTAAGATCAATGTGAATCATGAAAGTTGTACCTGAGGTTTGCCCCGCATCCCTCTTAGCTTTCAACTCCTTGAGATAGGTCGGACAGTTTCTCATCCAATGACCTATCTCACCACAACCAAAGCACGGATCCTCAGCGCTAACCTTTAGCTTCTTTGGCTTTGGCTCCGCCTTTGCCTTTCCCTTGAACCCCTTCTTGACTTGCCCCTTACCAACGGCAACCTTTGCTTTTGGTTCCGGGTGATGCCTTTTCTTTGAGCCACCCTCATTGATCGCAAGAACGGGTAAAACCTTTTTACCCATGCCGGCCTCGGCTGTCTTAAGCATTGCGTGAAGCTCACCAATGCTTTTGTCCCATCCATTCATGTTGTAGTTCATGACGAATGTCTCAAACCTTTTAGTTAAGCCATTTAGGATTAAATCCGTGGCTAACTCTTTTGAGACGGGACAGTTAAGCCGTTCAAGCCGATCAATGTGGCTCTTCATCTTAAGTACATAAGATGAAACAGATTGGGTTTCTTCCATATGACATGCATGAAGCGCTCGAACTGTTTCGAATCGCTCAACCCGAGCTTGAGTAAGGAACATTTCCTTAAGTTGGGTTATCATGTCATACGCCCCATGGTTCTCGAAATCCTTTTGGATCTCGGGAATCATTGTTCCCAACATGAGGCAAGAAACTTGCACCGAATCCTCGGTGTATTTTAACCAATCCGCATAGGCATCCAAGTTATTGACATCGGGTTCATCGGGAATAGGATCGTCTAAAATATAAGACTTCTTTTCTTGCTTGAGAACAATTCTCAAGTTTCGATACCAATCCATGAAGTTGTTAAAGTTTAGATGATCCTTATCCAGAATGGATCTTAGTGATAGATTATGCACGTGTGGGATAATTGCGTTCGGTGCGTTGTTTGCTGCCATCTAAAAGAATTTTAACAAAGTTCAAATTAGTATTTTCGATATTAATAAAATTTTAATCTTTAATACCCTTTAAATGTCTCCAAGACAATTATTTATTAAAATCTAGAACCCAACGTTTCATTCAAATAGTAGTTAGGTGACCTTTATCCTACTATTCGAATTAACAAGGTAGTCAACGTTTGACAATTGCAACCCTTTGCAACTTCTAGTTTTATGGGATCGGTTAAACATCATATGTTTAGTTGGTATGTTAAATCCCATCAACACCTTTGAACGCCATGTTAAGGTGATCCTATAGTCATGGTTTTAAATCAAGTCGTCCTACTTATACACACGTGTGAGTTTACTCATACAAGTGGTTAGGTGATCCTAATGCCAAAAGTACTTGTAAAATCACCTTAAGATCACAAGTTTTCTTAAAAGTGCTTAGGTGATCCTAACTCACTTTCAAGTCTACAAGTGACTTAAGTGTCGTATAAAATGATGGTGTTTAACTTGTTTTTAAAAAGGGATTTTAGTTTTCTAAATTCTAGATTGGAAAACTATTTATTGTACCTTTCATTTGCATGCATTCAAATGTATGGTACTTAGTTGAAAAACCCATTTTCAAAGTTCCAATTAATAAAACCCATTTTTATTATGAAATCATTAGTTATTAATAAAACCAATTTTTATTACCTAACGATTTCTAAGGAACCAATTTTATGCTAGTTGATTTTAAGTTGTTAAGCAAACCATATTGCAAATAATAAGTAAATCAACCATGCAAGCATAAAATATACACAACCACAAGTTCATAACCATAGCCTCCTAATATTGACCACACTTGTTGACTGAAGACAAGTGTGTCAAAAAGTCTCTCCTA
This sequence comes from Bidens hawaiensis, assembly GCF_021521415.1. Lineage (NCBI taxonomy): Eukaryota > Viridiplantae > Streptophyta > Magnoliopsida > Asterales > Asteraceae > Bidens > Bidens hawaiensis. Next base: position 303,086 of record NW_027493205.1, read on the forward strand.
AGGGACCCAAAAGAACATGCACTTGTGTCGGTGAACTCCCACTTGATTCCGCATCCATATGCTCCAAGTGTTTACTCCCGGTGTTGTGGTCTTCATCATTTTATTTGGGCTTCCATCCATGCATCTTCTTTAACAAAATATATCCTAATACATTTTTCTAGTAAAAGAAATACATCTAATCTACTTATTATTACAAGCCATATGAATGAATAAATAGATTACAAACCCAAATAAATATTACAACCAAATCGAATGAACAAACAACCAACACAATCATTCAACCAAACACAAGGCCATGGCTAGGTTATGAACATCTATTACACATCCAACAAGACCAAAATGGTTCCCCTTTTTGCCTCAAAACTTTCGGCCAAAGCTTAAGCAATCCGAAAGTTTCGGGTTTTGTCCAAACAAACTAAACAATCATCCAAATGACTTGGTTTTTCAAGATTACCACATGCATGTAAAGTATAACCTTGAAAAACCATGGGGTAACCAAAACCCCAAAAAGTTTCGGCCAAACGGTGAAACCCACCATAAACCCGAAAAATTTTGGGTCTAATGAAGCATGCATTCGTATAAGCGGCTCTTGATGCCATTGTTGGGTTTTAACAAGATTATCAAAGTGATAAAATCCCTATTTTACCAAAAACGCAGCGGATATAAAAGTTTTAAATCTTGTTAATATGATATGTATAAAACCAATTTTAAACATGCAAAACCCAAACCCGGATCCAAATACGAATTACACACTATCAAATACATGCATGTCACTATAAGTCCATGCATGTTACTACTACCTTTCAATATGACAAAACCGGGTGAAAGAGATGATGAATGAAAGGTAAGAACTTGAATATGGAAGCTCCTTAAGCTAGCATACCCCAAGCTTCAACAACACACCACTTCTAGCTAGGATTTGCACTTGAAATTTTCTTCTTCTTTTCTTATGTTGGATGAAAATACCCAAGAGAGGAAGAGAGAAAAGTTTACTTGGAAATTATGTGTGTTATGAAAGAATGAAAGAGAAAGACTTGGTTTTATTTAAAGGCATCTTTCTCTCCACCAATAATAACCATTGCATGTCTCCACTCAAACATATAATAATATTACATTTGAAAGAGTTATTATCTTTTTCTTTTATAAAACTTTAAACATATATATATATATATATATATATATATATATCCATACATATATACTTTTATAAGTTTATAACTTATAACTTATAAAACCTATTATATGTTAATAGACATGCTTGGTTATTATTATTCATATATTGTTATTTAACCAACTTAAATAACACTATGTAATGTTCTTTCATAAAACATAAATCATCCATATGATTTGTTTATTACACAAGTACATTTTATTTAGAAACCCCTTTCCAAATAACTCAAGTGTTAATATTCATTTGTTATGATCACATCATATATGAACGAATATTATCGGTGTTTGTCTAGTTTGTTATTGGGTATGACCCGACTTGGATCATAACGTACTAGCCACATCAATTTAATATGTCTCTTGGGCAGACCGAGTCCAACACATGATTGAACGAAACAGATTGCAAGCAAGTCTGGTTGTTCAAGATCCAAGTCTCAAGAGGAGATTGGAAGCCAAGGATGGGAGATGTTATGAAGGAAAGGGACGGACTAGGGAGGGGAAAAATCGCCTCCCCCTAGAGAGAAACTCCTTGAGTTTCACACACAAAACCGTGCAAATGAATTTTTTTTTACTTACATAACTTTTGTTATCGTATAATACGGTATACCATACATACACTAATTATCTTAATAAAAAAACTATATAACTTGAGGGAGATATTTAAGGTTAACTCAACTTGTTTTTACCAAACTTACATGTTTATTCAGTAGTCAGAGGTGAACAAGATATCAGTTTGTAAGCCAAAACCAGGTCCAAACCTGAATCAATATTATATTAGCCTATTTAGTTTTACCATGTTGTGTGAAATTGTGAACGGGTTTTAATGATCGTCTGATTAGGGCCGTCCAACTACTCATGTCTCTAAAAGGATTGATACCATCTGAATTAAGACCAAATCGTATATTTCTAACCTCGTTACCAAAATCAGGATAATCAAAATCAAAATTTCTCCACTGAATGCCAACGCAACAACTTTGATTCTTTAGTATTAGCAAATAAACGCTTTAGTCTTGGTATAATGGGCAAATACCACAATACTTAGCTGGTGGTCCGTTTTTCGTCACATAATATCATCATTTTCATTTTACACTTGTACCTTGATTCCCCACACGTAAAACGCGTATGAGCCTTTTCCAACTAATTTCTGAACAACATGCAATCATTAGAACATGCATGTATTCTTTCAACCTCTAATTCCATTGGACACATCAATTTCTTAGCTTGGTATATGGATATAGGTAACTCATTGTCTTTAGGAAGCATGTCATGCAATAACTCTAATAGACATGTAAAACTCTTATCACTCCAAGTGTAGTTTGTCTTTATGTTAAAGAGTCTCAACACAGCGCTAAGCTTAGAAAATGTTTTGCAACCAGCATATAACGGCTTTTCCACATCGGCAAAGATCTGTTGTAGTTTTTCTTGTTCATTGTCGTAAGTATTAGTTTCCAAATCATTGCACATGTCATTTAAATCATATTTCCCTTCGTTTATAATATAATTTCCCTCATTTAAATTATCAATGTCTTCAATAATGTGCGGAGAATTGTTCTCTTCATTATAATTAGCATCTAAGTTTATCGAAGTTGTGCTACGACTAGCAAGTGACTCCCCGTGTTTTGACCAGCAAGTATAGTTAAACATAAAACCATTTCTCAACAAATGATACTCTATCTGTTTTATATCCTTGAATTCGGTAAAAGTTTTGCATTCCATACAAGGACACGAAATAGTTTCTTTTCCTTTTTTAACACGATCCTCTAAGAAGCCTTAAGAAAACTTACCAAGCCGATCGCAAACCTTGGGTCAGTATATCTATTTCCATACATCCAACTGTTACGATCCATCTGAAATCAATAAACAAACAATCAAAAAACAGTATTGATAGGAACAATATAAAATTAATCTCTAAAAGAGTAACATAATGATGAGTATAAACTAAATGGTCTACATTTAAACATATATTAATGTATGTAACTTACATAACAAATAGTATAAGTTAAATTCAAAAATATTAATAAAAGTGTTACCTTAACTAATGAAGATCCACAAACGAATAAATAATATAGAACCTATTAAATAACTTGAGTAACATAGTGAAGAACGATATACTATTCTACAAAATTAATGAATCAAGGTGAATAACTTTAGAATCTACATATAAAATTTTGGTAAGTATTTAATAAAATATAAAATATGCCTATAATAAAACAAAGCGTAAAGTACAAAAATACATTACACATGTCAATTGGGGGATGAACATTATTGTTTTATTGATTCATTTAACTGAAAAGCATTTGTTTTACGAAGTTACTATCCAAAGCTAGAAGCTATCGAATTTTGAAAATCAAACTATTTGAGTTGCGGGCCCATTAAATTGTAATTAACTAAGCAGATTGTGGGTTCAATATACGCTATTAATCATTTTTTTCTAAATTAACATACGTTCAAAGCTTGCGGTCTAGTTCAATTTTTTATGGTTAATTAGAAATTTTGAAAACCGTATACTAGGGATGGCAATGGGTCGGTCTGGGACGGGTTTAGGTATTCCCAAACCCAAACCTGATCGTTAAAGCCCATCCCAAATCCGTCAGGTATTAATCGGGTAATTACTCGCCGAGTATTGAGGATACCCATCGGGTTTTGGGTTTTTTATCGGGTTCTGACAAAATACTCATCGAATATACTCGGGCCAAAACACGTTGAATTAGTGTTGCGATTAGGAAGAAGATCACCTAGCCACCACCCAAATGAAGAAGACGAACAGTACATTGTTTGGCAATTGTAATTATTAGAATGATATAGTAGAATAAGAATTTGTTTTGTTATCTCAAAACTTAAAAGTCGGAGTACGTGTTTAAATTTCATATAGATTATATAATATTTGATTTATAATAAGATATATATATATATATAATATTTTAAATATAAATATAAAACTATATATATGTATAAAATAGTTATGTCGGGTACATCGAATATATAATTGGGTAAATGAGTCAATGTTATCGGGTAAGCGGGTCGGGTAATCAGGTATATTATAAATCCTAAACCCACCCCATACCCATGAAATATTTCAAAACTAATCCCAACCCGTCCCAGTTATGTCGAGTTTCGGGGTTGTCCCATCGGTTCGGGTTTCACTATCATCCCTACCGTATACGGTTTGAAATTTTTAAAACCGACCGATAGAAACTTAGTATAAAAACTAAACGCAAAGCCATACCGATAACCAGATTGGATGGTTTCATGATTTTCCTCCGCTTAAGCCTTCAAAATACTTGAATCGATCGTATTTAAAAAAGAGACCGAGATCAACTTCCTAAGCACACTAATTACCAAACAAATAATAAAACCTACGACATACAATGACTTTTACATACAAACACCGTGCATAAACACACATTAAACACAACATGTGTGTATATATATATATAATATATATATATATATAACACTTACGATGGGAAACTAAGGCAAGACCTTTCTGGATAATATTGTCACACACCTGGAGAAAAGGAAACATAAACTCAACAATTCAACAAGTAAAATAAAATTGATAAGAAACATATAACAATTACATTTATAAGATACTAATTGCACGAAGACAATTCATGAACACAATGGATACCTTGGTCAGTATGAAGAAGATGCTTAAAAAAATATGATTATTTGTCAACATATATTATAAATATGGTATATCTACTTTAAATTTTAAAAAGGTTATTTGTTTAGATATATATAAATCTACTTGCTTAAAACCGATATATATATATTTCAAATTATATATCATGATTCATTTAATTATCATGATTCATTAAATAAATTTGACATAAGGCTCTTTGACATATCAAGTATATGTCGGTCAAAGGCAATGTATACAAACAACATTCTTCAATTATATAAGCTTAATTATTTAATTTTCTACTTGAATCTTAATAGGATAGGTAATATGACGTTATTTTATTAAAAATCAAGGAGGGAAAATATACATGACAACCTTAATATAACGTTGAGTTAAGTGCCATTTTAGTACCTGTGGTTTGTTTAATTACGCAACTTTAGTACCGTTTTTGAATTTTTTGCAAATGGCTACTTCACGTTTCTAAAACTTGCCATTTTAGTACTTTTTTCTAACTCCGTCTATATTTGTTCGTTAAGTCGGGGGTAAACTAGTAATTTCATTAATTTAATTTACAAAAAACATAATGTTGAAGAATTGATTTAAAATTTAACTCTTTTGAAAGTACAAGGACCTTTGTGCAATTTTCAAAAAAAATAAATCCCACCTCTGTTAGTGTTCCCGTCCCGTTTTTCCGATCCCAGGCATCTTGCCGCCGGCGAGCATGGTTGATTTTCCGGCGAACTCCAAACGGTTAGCAAGACTGGTCCAAAGCATCAATTCTTTTTCTATTTCGAAATTATAACGTATAAAAACTATCTCTTAATCTTTGGCTCAAGTTAATTCGGTTTTAAAAACTAATAATCTTTATTATTCATTAACTTGAAGCCGACTTTACAACCATAATCAAATTAGACACGTTATCTGTTGATTTAGCTAAATAAAAACATCCACACTTACTCATTCGATGATTGCGAACTCACTCATGCGCTTAATTCTCCCAAGCATCAACTCTGTGATCATCTTTAAACTCGTCACCGACCGGAACCTTGAATTAGTCAACTGACATTAATTCATCCACTTATCAGGTAATTGATTCGTGCTTCCTGCACGTCTTTATGTAGAGCACAAAAGCCCTCTCTCAAATCACATTAACTAAAAACAATTATGGATCAATTTGGGGATTTCATTTCTAGGGTTTATGAAAATTTGGGGTTCATTCAAACTTCTATTATAAACATTTAAAACCAATTTTAATTCAAATAGGTCACTTGCTTGAGTGGTTTATCCATACCTTGTCAAGGCTTTGGCTCTTCCATAGGTGTGGGGTTCGAGTCAGGGTCGCCTCTCTAGTTATTTTAGTCTATTACCAAAAAACTGAAATTACTAATTTACCCCCGACTTAACGAACAAATATAGACGGGGTTAGAAAAAAGTACTAAAATGGCAAGTTTTAGAAACGTGAAGTAGTCATTTGAAAAAAATTCAAAAACGGTACTAAAGTTGCGTAATTGAACAAACCACAGGTACTAAAATGGCACTTAACTCTATAACGTTTAATTTAAACAATGGTTAGATTAAATTGTAAAATAAGGCGATTTCATCAAATAAGATGGTTTCTATAAAATCATTTAATTGAAAAATCGTTTAAATATCAAATATGAGGGTTCAAATTCAACAATCAAATGAGACGCTTATATCAAATTATCAAATAAGACGATTCCATCAAATAAGGCGGTTTTGATAATTATTTAATTTAAATCGGTTTAAATCTCAAATATGACGGTTCTCATCAAAACCGTCTTAAAAGTTTTCACAAACCGCGTTATTTAGTGTTTTTTTACTAGTGCAAAGTCTTTGATTTCATCATCAAATCGAATCTAAGATTCCAGCTTCTTGATGTCTGCTTTAATCTATAAATGGAGTTTTTAAGCTTACAAATCTTTTCGGGATGTTTGAAATTGACAAAAGCTTTGACACATATAAGCATCTTCATTAAGATATTCATTTAGAAAAGTCATTTTGCCGTTCATTTCACATATCTCATTGTCATAAACTTATAATGTGTGACTATGGCAATTAGAATCCTTGTCCACTTAAACTTCGCTACCGACGAAAAGGTTTCCTAGTAATAAATTCCTAGAGTTTTAAAGACATCGCAAATTCACCATCACATATATCATACAAGTTTAAGATATTAAGTTAACGGCGAACTTCACCAACACAAATTCCATTTTTCGCCATGCTTAAAGGGGTAATCACGGACAAACTCAAAACTTAATAAAATCCTATTAAAGGCATCCTGAAAGAGCCGGTCTTTCCGGATTGACTTACAAAGTCAAATTCAGTGTGCGATTTGAAGAACTACAAGAACCGACTCAAACCTTTCTTTAGCAAGAAAAGAAAACAAGAATAGTAACCTCTCTTCACTCAGAAAGAAACATGTACAAATGAATATTTTGATCTAAATTAAAGACGCACATCCTAAGCACACAAAGTGCAAACTAGTTTGGGACTCGTACTCATTGGGACAAGTATTCCAACAATGTACATGGATGTGAAATTAATGCATATTTTACACATCTTAGGTGCATAAGTGAAAGTTGCCACAAACACATATGTAAGATCGAAAACACGTACACGTGGAAAATTTATATTCTAGACAACGGATTCCAACATATATTATATGATATATATCAACAAAAAGTACCACCAAAGAGAGATCGTAAATGAAGAATGTTATAATATGAGTGATCTCAAGACTATATGTAATAGATATTTCTAACGAATTTAGGGATGGATTATTCGTAGGGAATCGGTTATTTCCAATTAATTCTACATGCCTTATCTAGGAAATCTTATGTGTAAAGTATGCGGATCATTAACGAAATAAATGTCCGTCACAATTCTTTTTAACCAGATGAAACCTGAGAAGACCGGAGGGAAATCTTATCTGAAATTTTAGGTAGGAAATTGATTCGTTGATTGCCAAAGAGCTTTAAAACTTTTTTTTATCTTCTATTCTTTTTAAGTAATGGTTAATGAATAAAAATATTAAATGTTTAAAGCTCAAACAACTATTACAGCATGAGCGGAACTATTACAGTATGAGCGGAGTTAGTAGGGTAGGGTTTGCTATTCAGAAGGGGGTAGCGACGCAGCTTGTTGCCCGTCTATCCTTCGTTAGTCTGTAATTGTCTATGTAATATAAACTTTGGTTTTAAAAGTTGACTTAATCAAGGTTCACTATTACATTAAGATATTTAAAGACTCAAGTTATAATTTTCTATTCTATGGTAACATGCTTGCTTCGACGTTCACATGCGGATCACTGGCCATCATTAATAATTTAACTTTGAGCAAATTACCAAAATAGCCCATTTCATGAGAGAAAAAACATCAAATAGCATGTTAGATTTCAAATTCTCAAAATAGCCCTTCAAATCTTACGTACACGTGAGTTTGTGAGAATCCCCGTGACTTTTCGTGGACAAATCAGATTCTGCCAAGTGTGTTCCACTCCCACCAACCCCCGATATTTTTCATCCCAAATCTGCCGGAAACGTAACTTTTGACACCAAATATAACCTGAAAAAAACCAACTGTAACGTGATGTTTCAAGCTGTTTTTATCGGCAACGTGAGTTTTCAAATAAGATTCATTTTGAGTTATTTTGAAATTCATCTCCTTAGATGAATTTCATATGAATTTCGTTTTATTGAAAAAGACAATCATCTTCATCATCTTCTTCATATTCTTCATATTCATCTTCATCATATTCTTTTTCATATTCATCTTCATCACATTCATTAATAATAATCCCACCACCCCCTCCAACCATATAACACCACCTTCTACACCCTCCACCCACCAACATCCTTATTATCATCATCATCTGGTGAGATCCAAACAAACTAACGACATCGGAAATTTTCTCTTATTACTATTATTAACAATATTATCAAATTATCAAAAACCCACTTCCAGATCTGTTAAATAATAATGGGTAATAGCAAATGGAGGAAGGTGAAGATGGCTTTAGTTTCTAATTTGTGTGTTTACGTTCCCACCGCGGATTCCGACGATTCTCCACCGCATTCCGACGGCTTTTCCGATGCCGTTTTGTTGTCTCCAACGCCGGTGGGTGGAGGGTGTAGAAGGTGGTGTTATATGGTTGGAGGGGGTGGTGGGATTATTATTAATGAATGTGATGAAGATGAATATGAAGAAGAATATGATGAAGATGATGAAGATGAATATGAAGAAGATGATGAAGATGATTGCCTTTTTCAAAAAAACGAAATTCATACGAAATTCATCTAAGGAGATGAATTTCAAAATAACTCAAAATTAATTTTATTTGAAAACTCACGTTGCTGATAAAAACAACTTGAAACATCACGTTACAGTTGGTTTTTTTCAGGTTATATTTGGTGTCAAAAGTTACGTTTCCGACAGATTTGGGATGAAAAATATCGGGGTAGGTGGGAGTGGAACACACTTGGCAGAATCTGATTCGTCCACGAAAAGTCACGGGGAATCTCACAAACTCACGTGTACGTGAGATTTGAAGGACTATTTTGGGAATTTGAAATCTCACATGCTATTTAATGTTTTCTCTCTCATTTTGCTATTTTGTTAATTTGCTCTTTTAAGTTTTTATCATACATGTATAGCTGTGTTTGTCCAATTTCAAGAAGCACCTTTGGTAGGTAGAATTATCATAATTTAAAACTAGATAAAATATATGTTATCCTAATTAATTACTCGCTAACTTTCAGGAGTATAACTCAAAAGCACTCAGAGTTGTGTTTGAACTGAACTAATAATTTCATTTCTTTAATTAAGTTATTCAACTTATGCTTTTTTGTCTTTGTATAGAAGAACAAAAGGAAATGGAAAGATATCCTCAAAAATTAAAATCCAACTAAAAAAAATCTTATAAAACAGAACAGGACTCGAATAAAAAAAAGTACTTAATTATAGTATATGATACATTTATGTACTTAAACCTTCAAAGTAAATTTATTTGAAAATTCTGGTTTATTACTTACATAACTTTTGTTATCGTATAATACAGTATACCATACATACAATAATTATCTTAATAAAAAAACTAGTATATAACTTGAGGGAGATATTTAAGGTTAACTCAACTTGTTTTTACCAAACTTACATGTTTATTCAGTAGTCAGAGGTGAACAAAATATCAGTTTGTAAGCCAAAACCGGGTCCAAACCTGAACCAATATTATATTAGCATATTTAGTTTTACTATGTTATGCGAAATTGTGAACGGGTTTTAATGATCATCTGATAGTCTGATACAAGATTATTATTGGGCCTCACAGGAACATGGCCCTTGCAACCAATCCTTACAAAGTCCAAAAGAGTTGGTGTGTTATTGTGTTGAATCATGAATGTTGTTGGCACTTTGTACAATCCTACAAACAAACTATGGCTTATAGCTTGTCTATATATTTAGTCCATTTAAACCAAAACAAATATGTAATTCATTTTCTTTCCGAAAGGGTATCAACTAACAACTAACAAGTATTAACTAAAGAGTAAAAAAAAGAGGAGGAAGTCAGGAAACATTGTCAATATTACAAATTCATTTTATTAACTAACAACTAACATATATTAGAAAGTCAAAACAAGTGGAGGAAACATTAATAACATTACAAATTCATTATTTTCCAAATGTTTATCATACACACACCTTAATTACTACTAAATATTAATCAGTATAACCATCAGGAAAAATATCAAATGCATCTTCCTTCCCATTAAAATAGAAATCGACAACAGCCTCCATTCGCGGTAACTTATCCGGATGATAATTAACATGAACAATAACCGGCTTCAACTTCCTTAACTCGTCATCTTTTCTCACTTCCTTAAACAGAAACTTACTATTCATAAAAAGATACCGGTCCATCGTTCTTTTAGAAGCATGAAGACCAACATAACCAGGACAAGACGGAAAAACAATTCCTCGTTAAAAACCACTTGATCCCACTCACCTGGCGTGTGAGAAAGCCGGTCAGGCACGCGATCCAAAAGCTCGATCGCGGGTACTGTCGGTCTTAAATAGAAAAAACCCGAATTATAAACCCAAATTCTCATTGTATGAGCATATCTAGCCCAACCCATTTCAGGGTCATCAAAAACATCATTATATCCATATGCTGTCATGTTGTCATGTCCATCCGACATCGATTCCACATCTGAATCGCGGTATATATAATCAAACGGGTTTTGTATGTATAAAATGTCCACATCAGACATCAAGACACTGTAACCCAATTGCAAAAACTCCCTCGAGATTTTGAATTTTAACCCCGAAACTTCATGATTGCTACCCGTTTTGCCAACCAAATCGATATCCTCATCCGGGTCCCGCGTGTAAAACGGTACATTATTTCCTTTGCAATATTCTACAGTTCCGTTATCTAAAGCTACAACAAGATAATTGGGTATGCCTAATTGTTTAATACTATAAGCCCAAATTTCTAACATGGTTATTACATTGGAATTTGCTAGTGAAACTATGAGCTCGTTTTTTACTGCGAGTTTTTCCAAGATCTTTGCGAGGCGTGGGTTAACGGATTTGTCTGGAAGGATGGTAGGGCTGGTTCTTATGCCCTTAACGGTCCCAAATGGCCCGGCTTTTTGGGGCTCGCCTACGACTATTATTTTTTGTTCGGGTTGACTGTTTTGGTGTTCTACTGCGTGCAACTTTTTGGTTAAATCTTGAATTTGGTTCGTTAGTTCGTCGTTCATGTGTTGTAGTTCTTGCATATCGGATTTTAATATTTTATTCTCTATCTCTGTGGATTCGCATGAAGTTGATCCAATCTGATAAAAAGAAGAAGCTTAGTATCTGGATATTAACATGTTATACGCGTTATATAGTATCGATACACCATTGCTTTCATATTATCCACACACCACTAACATGTTATACACAGGCTGTGTAATATCTTTCACATATCATACAATTGATATAAATTTATACTACTTGTATGATATCTGGAAAATGTAACACGTGGCCTGTATAAAAACAAAATAATTTTTTTACGACTAGTACGTTTAAGGTGGTCTGCAAAAGTTATACTGAAACTGACTGGACAACAATTTAAAAATATAATATTTAATTATTATAGTTAACAAGTTATAACATAAGCAACTTATGGATTCATGCAGATTAAATATTGCAAGTTCATGATCTCGGTTAAATTGAATTGAACCTGGAGTTTTGATTTGGAAAGACGGCGATTCTGGAAATGAGTATCGGAATAGGGGTCGCTGGAGAAGAGACCATGAGGGTATAAAAATGCGAAGATACATCCAACCAGAAATCCAAAGAGAATTGCGACAACAATTCTAGATCCAAGAATCGATTTTGATGCGTTCGATCTGCGACTTATAGGACCCGCCATCGCTCACGAACTAGGATCGTTCTAATATAGCATAGATTACAAAAGTTTCTTAAATGTTTCTAATTAATGTGAGAAAAGATTGTTGGGAAATGAAAAACCATAAATATTAATTAGTGTAGATTGTTGTGGAAACATTGTACAGAAGAGTGGTTGTGAAGTATATGCAGCATGGAAACCAAGAGGTGGTTCATTTAGTGTGTGTGATTGCTAAGTTGAAGTTTACATGGTGTCACATAAACCATAACATTGTGATTTAAGACAACCAAATTTGAAATTTATGGGTTTCTTATTACTGAATGTACTGAAAACAAGGTTTGCGCGGTTTCATTCAACTCACAAAACATTTTTAGTAGAACTTGTGGGTGGTTTGCGCTTTGTGACAGGTTCGTAAGAGTTAGATTTAACCGGACGTTTAACCCTTAGGGTGGGGGTGTGGTTACTCGGCTACTCATGTGGGCCGAGTAAACCGATCCTTCCACCCTAAACATTAATTATATTCTTTTTTTTTTCTTTTACAAAGATTCATATTTAACAAAAAAAAAAACAATTATCACAAAAACGCAAAAGTAACTTTGTACATATAACACAAATCGAGCTACATCTGGATAATGGGTAAGCGAGCAACAAGCTGGCCCGCTATCCCCTTTTGAATCGCAAAGCCTATTCTACTAAATATAAATCCTTGGTTCCTCGGGCTCTACGAGTCACTGTGGACCACCTTCTGCACCCGCTCCAAGAAGCGAACCGCCTCAGGAGTTAGGGATCCAAATATTCATGTATTGATTATTAAATATTGTATACTAGTTATTAATTCTTACTAAAGACAATCTACCCTTTGAAAAATTATTATTACTTAAAGCAAATGCGTTATGTGTTACTATATGAACTTGTAAAACTTTTAAAATAAAAAAAAATGTTAACATGTCCTCCATAAATGTATTATAGTGTAGTATAGATATAGATAGGTTGTTTTTGGTTTAACGTGATGGGTTCAAAAGTTAAGTCGGTCATTTTTATGGGCAAACAGTAAACACAAAAGACTATAAATTAATGGGTATACATAACCATAACCTTATGTGTATATATGAGGCGCAACTTTACAGTCAAGTAATAGTTGAGATTAATAATCAGATTCGTGTCATCTCTAAGAACACCCACAATAATGGCCCCCTATAAAATAGGAGGCCATCTAAACGGCTATTTCTCACAACTCTTAAAACAAGTAAAAAAAAACGAATCCCCCCCCCCTCCCGGACTTTCCTTCACTTTGATTGATATGTTTAAAGGATGTTATTCTACAAAATCGACATCTCTCCTCTGTTTTTCTCTCCTCGTCATCATACCATATTAACATACCAAGCTGTTAACGATTTCTTTAGTAAAAAGTATCACATTCATATATAAAGAAGAATGATTGGGTAAGTTTAGATTTTAAAAAATTTGGTAAGTTTAGAGCATGATGTGGTCCGCGGGAGGGAGGAGGGGTGTGAGGGTGACTTGACGTGTGAGACACGTGGTTCAATGCGCCCCTCGTGCATGAGACCCACCGCGAAGCAATTCGTGCGCTCATGAGAATTGGATGGGATTTAATAATTTGACCATTCGGTCACTCATGATCATTTGTAACAGTAGAAGAACACTTTTTTAACCTCTCTGTTTTACCAATAAATATAAGCTTAATCATTCTCTTTTACACAATAATTTAATCTTATTCTCTCTAACAAAATGGATCCAAAGAATCCCAGCAACCCTATTGCTGAACAAAATAATAAAAATGCAAAACAGACATGGACTTGTTTCTTTTACTATTATGTAATTTTTTTTTTTAGAAAATATTTTTTTTTAGAAAATATTGATCCTTTTATATATAACACAAACCGAACTACATCTGGATTATGTAATGTTCTTTTATGATGTAACGTTTAAAAACAATAGTTTGTGTTAATCTTATATTTATTTAGTAAGTAATTGTTTTAAAAAAATATTAGTTGTATCATAGAAGCATGAATGATCAACGAAAGATACGACGCAGACTGAAGTATATGAATAAATGAGGGTGTAATGAGATGTTGAGGTGAGAGTGAGTGATGCCGGTTTAACATGTACCCTAATATATTTTTAGGGTTTTCTTATCACAAAACCAATTCAAACCAGGATCTCATCAAAATTATAACAAATGGTATTTATTTTCAAGACAGAATTACAAATTTTGTCCTTTAAAAAAAGCCAAAAACCGGTTCGTGTCCTTTTCTAAGTTTCCTTGCAGGCGGTGTACTTTAAACTTTTTTTTTCTACACGTTATGTCCTTTACGCTAACTGGGTTAGAAAAACACAGTTAAATGCCCTCACGTGAGGCGCATGTGAGGGCATTTTTGTCTTTTCACCTGTACCTGCAACTCCTTCTTCTCCTTCATCCATTCAAATTACATATTATATATATATATATATATGCATAAACCCCAATTCGTCATCAATCAATCATCATATTCACATTCATCGCCTCCATCAAATCCTCCTGTAAGTATCATCATTCACTTCATCATCTCATAATCTCTCGTTGACTCGATCTGATTAATTTTGACTTGTGAGATCCACCTGCATTCCGTCAATTCCGTGCCCTAATTTCACCAATTTAGCTTCACATAGATTCAATTCCGTTAACTCTTATTATTATGTTTGTGATCTGTTGATCTGATGAGACGCCGTTCACCGGTGACTCCATCATCCGATCACATGGAAAAGACGATTAACAAATCACACCACTCTAGAATCTGTGTCTTAGGCTTACTCTGTGCATTCTTTTGGGGGGTATTATTGTACTTTCACTTCGTTGTTATTGGTGGTACGGTTTGGGAAATTGAATGGATACGGGATAAATAAAGGCCGGATATTAAAGGGATGAAGGACAGGACGACAATACGGAGGTCTGGGTCCGAGGAGAGGAAGGTGTCGTAGAGCCAGTTGCAGAGGTTGTCGTCGCCGGAGCCGGAGTGGTCGGAGGAGGTTAAGGAGAGAGAGACGGCGTTGTAGGCGGTTAAAGAGGAGAGTAGAGTGGTGTTGAGGATCTGGTGGTTGCCGTTACGGTGGTGGGTTTGGGAGGAGGAGGAGGAGGTGGAAGAGGAGGAAGGAGATCCGCCGGGGGCGTGGTGGCGGAAGTCCATCGCTGGTGGTGGTGGTGGTGGGTTTCCGGTGAAAGAGGAAAGTGGAGGTACACGACTCAGGATGAAACCTGTTGTTTTTGAGTGAAACCCTAGATACAGAAACAGAAGCTTAAGATCTGCAAAATGAAGAAGAAGAAGGAGTTGCAGGTACAGGTGAAAAGACAAAAATGCCCTCACATGCGCCTCACGTGAGGGCATTTAACTGTGTTTTTCTAACCCAGTTAGCGTAAAGGACATAACGTGTAGAAAAAAAAAGTTTAAAGTACACCGCCATCAAATTTGTCAAAAGTTGTAATTTTGGCTTTTGATGAAGGAATGGTACATGTATACGAATTCCCGTTTTGTGTATTCGACAAGCTCTAAGGTCCGTCTCTCAGTGATAACGCTTAGACACAGTTGTGGGCATGTGGCTCAGTCACCCCGTGTTCCCTTAATTGATGTACGTTGAGCATCGGAGCCAAACACATACGTAGAAATGCAAAAGACAAGACAACATCGTTCGGTTCACTGTTCTTTAAAATTTCTGATTTGAAATTGTACAGGAATTAAATACACAAAATGTAAATTTGTACTAGTAAATGAATTGATCATTTGTAGGTTTGGAATTCCGAACGAGTGCCAGGCTTTTGGTGCGGACGAGAGCCACAATGGTGGTGTTTGAAATGAGGTTTGGTCTGGAAAATCCTAACACATAGGAAATGTTGTGGATGCTTAACGATTAAATGTTATGGATATCATAGTTTCAAAGCCGGCTCAACGTATTCGGAGGCGTAAAAATACCTAAAATGTTGACGCATTTTTTTCTTTTTTTTCTCTTTGTATTTGTTTTATATGTATATCACTAAAGAGTATAGAAGAATTATGAAATATGGATGATATGCAATGATAATAGACATGAGGCATTCTTCCTTAGCTTATTTATTGTCACGTTGTTCCTGAGTTAACTTTTGACGAGAAAAGAAAAGAAAGTGAGAGGGATTAAGATTCACGCTGTATTACCGAGTCTCATTTAAGAGAAGAAAAGAAAGGAAAGGAAAGAAAATAAAAAAAATGAGTTGTGTTCCTGAGTTTTTGTTGGAAAGAAAGGAAAGAAAAATCACAATAAGTTGTGTTCCATAGATTCATTAAAGAGGAGAAAGGAAAAAGAAAAGTTGAGGAAGAAAGAAGGAAAAATTTTCCTTTCAATTTGGAAGGAAAGTGGGAAGAAAGGAAAGGAGAAGAGAAAGGTGAACTAAAAGAAAGAAAAGGAAAACTTTCAATTCTATTTCATTCCTTTCTCTCCTTGGAAAAAAAAAACTTTCAAAAGCTCATACATAACCCATATTTTAGACGGAAACCGTATAAAAGTGGAGATAAAGCCATGACTTGATTTAGTTTCATTTTGGGATAAACGTCAAGCTAGCTTCATTAGTTTCACAAAAGCCGGCTCTGAACAGTTTCATTTTAGGATAAACAACTAGCTTAAAGTTATTTTCATAACATTTTCATTAGATCTTCTATTTATGTAACTATTTAAATACTTTAGTCAAAAATTTTCATAGTTTCAAAGGCCAAAATATGAACAGAAATACTCCTCGATGAAGGCTACCACATTAAAGCTGAAGCAATGATACAATTAAGTAGTGAACCAGCACCATATGTGGTCTATGTAACTTATTTCTTTTCATCCTTAAACCTGAACCGTCTATTCAAAATCAAAGAAAACTAGACCTTCTACTCTAAATCCACTAACTAATATTCGCCCTCCACCAACACACCCCCAAGAACCAAAAAGGAACAATAAGCAGTGGCCTTGATCAGGGGGTGAGGCTGTTCATGGTTCATGAGGTTGACTTAAAGGACACCATGGATCCAGAACGAAGATGATTCATGTGGCCGGCCCATTGTGTGGGGATGAGCATCGCGACACATCCTTGCTATTTTGTACAAGTACATCATGATTGATAGACGCCAACTGCGATAAATTCTGCATACAAACAAAAATTATAGTATATTCTCGTCCCATGAGACTCGCCAGATTTGGGTTACGATTTATCTCTAAAAGGTCAAACATGTAAAGTCAAATAACTAGCTTAACAAGAAACATGTCGAAATTTTAACAAATTGTATTTTATGCATGAAGCCTCTTAATTCATTTTATTAGAAAAGCTTACATTATTATTGAAATTGACACACTCATTTGCAATAAAAGATCTATGGTTAACGAAATATTTGACTTTACACCCATTAGCAAATATATTTATCTATCAAACCTTTTAAGGCAAATTTCCTATATGCCCCTAAAAACTCATTAATATCATATCCACCAAACCAACAAATTAATACCAAATATGCTCATTCAAAATACTCAAAATTTCATATTCACCAATTTCGTTTAATATAATTCATGATATGACCATTATATCCTTCTCTATCTCCTCACACTCCAAACTCTCCTATCCTAATGCAAGTTATAAGAGAAGAATATAATGTCATAAATTTGAAACCAAGTTTATTTGATACTATAAAATCATTAAGTTAGATGAATATGATACTATTTAGTATAGAGACATTTTACCTTGAAAGAAAAATTAATCCAGGACAGATCATCACACGCAGATGGTTTGAACTCTGCAAGATCTCCATATTCATCCATCTTCTACAAAAAGAAAAGTAGATACCAGGTTAGTACCAATTGAATCTACACGAGTTACAGATAAGAATGTAAATAAATAAATGAAAAAGGTGTACCTCTTTTGCGTCTGAGAAGAACTCACTGGTGTCAGAAGCTGCATCACTGCAGTCTTGATCATCAAATGTTCCACTAGAACTATGACTATGTCTTGAAACAAAATAACTAGTATCATCTATGCCACTCGGATGTGGTACAAACGCCACCTATATAAATATATGCAAACGTGCTCAGAAAATAATATTATCATTGAAATAGTAAGACTTTTCTGGTCAAACCCGGTAACCTCATAGCCTACCCCGTCCAACTCACTACCTCTAGTACATAAAAACAACCTACCTTTTGCATGGAAAGTGTATCCCAATTTACACCCTTGAAAAATGGATGTGCTTTTACCTGTTAAACATGAAGTTTAATATTCAGTTTATAATAATAAATCAATTATAATCAATGAAATTCTAAACTAAAAATTCAACCTCTGATGCTCCATGTGCCCCTAGACGCTCATTAGGATCATGAATAAGAAACCTAAATAAAAGTCTTAATTTAAATTCATGTAATTGCAACGTCTAGAATCTAAAAAATAAATTTTTTTTCAGTAGATAACTTGTTAATCATGTCTTGAGCCTCATATGACATCTCATCTGGAATAGAAGGCCACGGGATTTTCGCGTTAAGAATGTTGTAGAATATTCTCTGCAAATTATTTTAGCAGAAAACCATAAATAAATAAATAAATTAGGCATACACAGAATATTTTGTAAGTGATCAATATATGAGATATCTTAACTAGGCCTGTAAACAAACCAAATTAACACAAACGAGGCATGTTCATGTTCACATTCGCTTTAGGTTGAACCGAACAAACAATTAGGCGAACTGAGTTTCTTGTTCGCGTTCATTCATTAAAAAATGAATGTGTTCATATTCATTAGTTTAAATGAATGGTTCACAAACGTAAACAAACAAACATAACTGAACACAAAATAACGAACATGTAAAGAAGATGGTTGTAGTGAAAGTAATGTTTATTACTTGAAGGTGTGAGAAATACATAAACAACTACATCTATTTATACACAAATAAACCCTAGCTATCAACCCATAAAAGGCCCATGGGCTTTAGCCAACTATATGGGCTAAAACCCTAATTATAACTAAATACAACTAACACTCCTCCTCAAGTTGGAGCATAGATGTTAATCATGCCCAACTTGTTACAAATAAAATCTATCTGAGCTTTCCGGAGCGGTTTAGTTAGAATGTCTGCTAGCTGAAAATTTGTCTTCACATGAACTGGTTGAATGGAAGGAGGATCAGTTTGTGTGCCTACTACTCGATCTCTGATAAGGTGGCAGTCGACCTCAATATGTTTTGTCCTCTCATGAAATACTTGATTCTTGGCTATGTGAATGGCTGACTGACTATCACAGTATAACCTCATCAAGTCATTAGAAACAACCCCGAGCTCTCTGAGAAGACGACGAACCCATGTCATCTCTGATGTTACATCTGCCATGGCTCTATACTCCGATTCGGCACTCGACCGGGAAACCGTGTGTTGCTTCTTACTCTTCCATGATACAAGATTTCCTCCAACAAACACACAATATCCGGTGGTAGATCGTCGAGAAATCGGACAACCTGCCCAATCTGCATCTGAGAACCCTGATATCCGACCATCTCCTTCTTCCGTGAAGGCACATACACGACAATGACCCAGATCGGAGTATAATATACCCAAGCCAGGTGAGGTCTTAAGATATCTTAAGACACGAATGGCAGCATCCCAGTGACCGGTGTATGGTGTAGCCATAAATTGGCTCAGAACACTGACAGTAAAGGAGATATCCGGTCGTGTGACGGTTACGCCATAAATTGGCTCAGAACACTGACAGTAAAGGAGATATCCGGTCGTGTGACGGTTAAATAATTAAGTTTACCAACCAACCGTCTGTATCGCTCAGGATCTTTCATTGGATCTCCTTCCTTTGGGAGGAGTTTCTTTGTAGGAAGCATTGGGGTATCAACAGGTTTACAACCCAGTAAGCCACATTCAGTTAACATATCAAGAACATACTTTCGTTGGGAGAGAAGTATTCCTTGTGGAGAGCGGGATACTTCTATGCCAAGGAAATACCTCAATCGACCTAAGTCGCTGACCTGAAACTGAGACTGAAGAAACTGCTTGAGTTCGATAATCCCGACCTCGTCATCACCTGTGATTATAATGTCATCCACATAAACAACTACGATAATCCTCTTTCCTTTCTGGTGTCTAAAGAAGACAGAGTGATAGTAGGCACTCCGAGTCATCCCAAACTGTCCCATAACACTAGAGAATCGACCAAACCATGCCCTGGGAGACTGTTTAAGACCATATAGAGAACGACGTAGTCTACAAACTTTCGAGGCCTCCTCCTCAACAACGAACCCTGGGGGCTGCTCCATATATACCTCCTCCTCAAGAACACCATTAAGAAAGGCGTTCTTGACATCAAGCTGATGGAGCGGCCAATGATTAATGGCAGCAAGAGCGATACAAATACGGACAGATGACATTTTAGCAACCGGAGAGAAGGTTTCATCGTAATCAATGCCATATGCCTGAGAATACCCTTTTGCAACCAACCGAGCCTTTAAGCGGTGTAAGGAGCCATCCGGGTGTAGTTTAACCGTAAACACCCAACGACAACCAACAATACGCTTCCCTTTAGGAAGTGTTTCAAGATCCCATGTATGATTGGACTTTAGAGCCCCAATTTCATCTTCCATAGCCTGTCTCCACCCTGGGTGAGCGAGAGCGCTCGTCACATTCTTGGGAATCGGGTAGGAATCAAGGGTAGTGGTGTACGCATGAGATTCAGGAGATAGGTGGGTGTAGGCAACATAGTCCTGAATTGGGTAACGAGTACATTTCCGGGGTTCCTTGCGAAAGAAAATAGGTATATCGGGAAGTGGGGCACCAGGAGGATCATAAACGGGTGTATCAGAGGTTGTTGGATCAGGTAAGGATGTATTAGTGAGAGGTGTGGATTGCTCAGATGTAGACGGAGTATCAGAGGGTATTTCGGGGTCGTGGCCAGGGTGTGAATCAAGAGTCGCTGATGTTTGACCCCTACCCCGCCTAGCATATGTGAAAAGCAGTGGCGGAGATTCTGTCGGTGGGTCAGAATCAGTAGAGATTGGATCGGTAGAAGGAATTGACACAGGAAAAGTGGGGATGAAGGGAGATGTGGGTATATCTTGGTCGGGAAACGGGTCAGAAACAGGAGTGGAACACTCGAGAAAGTAAGTAGACTCGTGAAAAGTGACATCGGCACTGGTAAAGTATCGGTGAAGTGATGGGCTATAGCATCGATACCCCTTTTGAACCCGTGAGTAACCAAGAAAGACACAACGAATGGCTCGGGGATCAAGTTTGATGGTTTTTGGACTATGGTCATGAACATAGGCGACGCAACCAAATACTTTAGGTGCGAGAGGAAATGGATCATCGTTGGGAAATAGTATAGAAAACGGTGTTTTACCATGAAGAACGGTTGAGGGCATGCGGTTAATCAGATATGTGGCAGTGAGAACGGCATCTCCCCAAAAACGATGAGGAACACGTGATTGGATCATGATTGTGCGAGCAACATCTAATATGTGACGATTTTTGCGTTCGGACACACCATTTTGTTGAGATGTATAAGCACACGATGATTCATGAATAATGCCGTTGGTTTTTAAGTATGAAGAAAAGTCGGTGGAAAAATATTCTTTAGCATTATCAGATCGAAAAGTTTTAATGGTGGTGTTAAATTGGTTTTGAACATAAGCATTAAATTCTCGAAATATGGAAAATACCTCACTACGAGATTTCAACAAATAAACCCAAGTAGTGCGAGAATAGTCATCAATAAAGGTAATAAAATATTCAAAACCCAACGTAGATTTGATAGGGCAAGGACCCCATACATCAGAATGCAACAGTTCAAAACAAGAACTGACTCGATTGGGCACCCTAGGGGGATAGGGACGCCTGGTATGTTTACCAAGTTGACACGACTCACAATGAAAATTAAAAGACGAAAGTGGTAAATCTGGTCGCATTTGCCTCAGAACCGCTGTAGAGGGATGACCTAACCGACAGTGAGCCTCCCTGACAGCGGAATCACATAAGTTTGCTACAGGATGCGAAAACGGGGATATACGATAGAGACCTTGTTAGGAACAAAAGGCACACACGAACAAGAAATCAAAGCGATAAAGAACACGAGAATTTTACGTGGTTCGGTTGCGGTGTACAACCTACGTCCACGGGGTAATTAGGTTTGTATTATTTTGGTGATATATAATAACAAGTACAAGAGACTATTTATAGACCGCATATTAGGGCTACTCCCTTGCTAAACAAGCTAGAACCCAATTGGGCCCAATAGGGTTAGGGCCGGCTAAAAAAATAACCTCCCTAACTCCTTTAATATGCAGTTGTCTAAATGTGGGTCCGGGGATACCACATCGCCCAACAATCTCCCACTTGGTGTCTTCGGACCTAGAAATGCACCATCTCTTCTGTACTTCTGTAAATGAAAATCCCTCCTGATCTTCAAACCATCCTAATTACCCTTGTCTCCTCAACATTATTCCTGGAGACCAGCTGAAGCTATGCAAAGCTTCAGCTTATCCAGCACCACACACTTGGTAAACATATCAGCTGGATTTTTAGCACCTGGGATGTTCTTCTTTGACCCTGAAGACCCATTTATTTTGCAACGCTCTCTTATCCTGCGGAAGCTTGACTAAGTCCCATGTCTTGTTCTTTTCTAGAGAGCTCATTTCATCCTTCATAGCATTCTCCCACTGGCGAGAATCCTTCATCTTGACTGCTTCAGAGTAGCTTTCGGGTTCACCGTTTTCTGTCAAAAGAATATAGTTAACTGAAGGATT
Source organism: Bidens hawaiensis (assembly GCF_021521415.1). NCBI lineage: Eukaryota > Viridiplantae > Streptophyta > Magnoliopsida > Asterales > Asteraceae > Bidens > Bidens hawaiensis. The sequence goes on from NW_027493205.1 coordinate 326,082, forward strand.
GGAATGACCGGGACTATACCTTTCTGGCTGTTTAGTAACTCTGGTGGATCTCCTGACCCAATTTTCAGTCTGGTCAGGCTGTTGTGGGATCTCCTCGTCTTCAGACTCTGAACTCCCACTGTCAGAAGTTTCTTCTGACTCATTATTTCCACCAGCTTCAAACTCAGGAACTGTGTCGACTTCAGTTTCTGTAGCGGGTTCCTGAACCGGTTCGGGGATCGGTTCAGATCTCTGGTTTTCAATTTTGAATTCAACCTGTTGCTTCTGAACCCTAGAGTTTGGATTTATCACATCTTTGTACAACCCAGCCTCATTAAATGTAGCATGTTTGCTGCGGACTACTTTTCTGCTTTTCGAGTCCCAAAGCTTGTAGCCCATCTTGTCTGACCCGTAACCAATGAAAACATACTTCTTGGCTTTTGAATCTATCTTGTCAGCATTCGGATCTAGGTCATATGCACTGCACCCAAAAACCTTTAAGTGCTCATAATTAACCGCTTTCCCCTTCCATTCTTCTTGAGGTGTTTTGTAACCCAACGGAACTGATAGACCTCGGTTGATAAGATAGGCAGCAGTTTTAACAGCGTCTGCCCAGAACATTTTAGGGAGCCCTGCATTTATCCTCATACTTCTGGCTCTTTCATTTAACGTTCTATTCATCCTTTCTGCGACTCCATTTTGCTGAGGAGTACCTGGAACTGTATTTATCATCCGAATGCCATGCTCAGCACAAAAGCTAGTGAACTCTGAGCTAATGTACTCCCCTCCATTGTCTGACTTCAAGCACTTTACCTTCAGATCAGATTCAAGTTCAACAGCAGTTTTCCATTTCTTAAAAACATCAAATACTTCAAATTTATTTTTAAGAAAGTAAACCCATACCTTGCGTGTGGCGTCGTCTATGAAAGTCACATAGAATCTCGAGCCTCCCAAGGATTCAACACGTGTTGGTCCGAAAACATCTGAATGGATAAGCTCTAATTTCTGAGCTTTAGGTGCTTTCCCTGTCTTCACAAAAGATACCCTCTTCTTTTTTCCAAAAACACATGGTTCACAGAATTCAGATTCAACCCTTTTAAGATCTGGAAGCTTTCCTCTGGCGACAAGCATCTTCATGCCCTTCTCACTCATGTGGCCGAGTCGTTGATGCCACAACTTTGATAGACTCGGTCCACTCGTTACTGCATTAGCACTACCTGCAGAAACCTCAACCATATACAAAGTACCCCGTTTCTTTCCCTTGGCAATTACCATGCTACCCTTGACGACCTTCCATTGTCCTCCCCCGAATGTTACATCATAACCCTGGTCGTCTAATTGCCCAATGGAAATTAACATTTTTTTCAATTTTGGAATTACCCTGACATCTTTCAATGTCCAAATTGTTCCAAAACTTGTTTTCAAGTCAATATCTCCCAACCCAGTAATTTCCAAGATTTGGTTATTAGCAAGACTTACAGTACCAAAATTGCCCCGTCTGAAATTCTTCATCTTTCTCGAGCTTGAGATAGCATGAAACGACGCACCTGAGTCCATAATCCAGGACTCGACTATATCCTCAATACAGCAGATCAATGCATCATCAGAATCTGATGCTGTTGAGGAGGCAACATTCACTTCTTTCTTGTCTCTGGGTGGTTCTGTACATTGACTTCTGAAATGACCATTCTCATTACAGTTCCAACACTTTATGTCGTTTCTTGTTTTTGAACTCCCCTTTCTGTCTCTTGATTTTGATCTTCCCCAGTTACTTACCCTCTTATCTTTCTTTCTACCTCTTCCCTCAGTACTTAGCAAAGTACTGGATGATTCACCTGCATTCTTTCTCCTGATATCCTCTCCTAGGATCAAGTCACGAATACCCTCGAACGTGAGTTTGGTGGTTCCGGCTGAACCACTAACGGCAGTGACTGTTCCTGACCAACTTTCAGGTAACGAGGACAATAATAGCAAAGCTTGCACTTCATCATCAAATTTAATATCAACAGATAATAACCGGGATATGATAGAATTGAACTCATTTATATGAGAGGTAACAGACGCACCTTCCCGCATACGCGTATTCACCAATTGTCTAATTAAGAATACCTTATTAGACGCGGAAGGTTTCTCGTACATGTTTGACAACGCGGTCATCAAACCCTTAGCAGTGGTCTCATTCACTATATTGAAAGCAACGTTCTTAGCCAACGTGCATCTGATGACTGCTAGGGCTTTCCTGTCTAGATCGGCCCATTCTTCATCCTTCATATTCTCGGGTTTTTGACCTCTCAAACATGGAAGCAAATCTTTCTGGCATAACAAGTCCTCGACTTGCATCTTCCACCATCCAAAATCCTGCCCATCAAACTTCTCGATTCTGATCTTACCGTCCTCAGTCATTATCTTTACCGAGTTTCTAACGGAAGCAACCTGCAATACTGATCAGAACTGTTTGACCTCTTCTGGTCAAAAGACAGATTGTACTGTAGCGCGCACTGTTCACACGCCGGAAACACTGTAGCGGCGGCGGTACTGTAGCGGCGGCTAGGGTTTCTGATTAGGGTTTGGTGGCGACTGGCGGCTGGGGTTTATAGTGTGATCCTTGCTCTGATACCAGTTGTTAGGAACAAAAGGCACACACGAACAAGAAATCAAAGCGATAAAGAACACGAGAATTTTACGTGGTTCGGTTGCGGTGTACAACCTACGTCCACGGGGTAATTAGGTTTGTATTATTTTGGTGATATATAATAACAAGTACAAGAGACTATTTATAGACCGCATATTAGGGCTACTCCCTTGCTAAACAAGCTAGAACCCAATTGGGCCCAATAGGGTTAGGGCCGGCTAAAAAAATAACCTCCCTAACTCCTTTAATATGCAGTTGTCTAAATGTGGGTCCGGGGATACCACATCGCCCAACAGACCTCCTGATTCAAAACCAGTACCAATTACCCGGTTTGTTCCTAGTTCATGAAAAACGCAGTGAGTTGGGTAAAAGGTCACAGAACAGTTGTTTTGTTTGGTAATCTGACTCACTGAACAAAGACTGGTATGAAATTTAGGAACAAATAGGATAGAAGACAGTTTTAGGTTTTCCGAGTTACTGATGGATCCTATGCCGAGAACGGGACATGAAGATCCATCGGCAAGACGTACCGGTGCATGGGAAACATTTTGAAGACTAGAAAAAATACCCCGATTCCCAGTCATGTGATGTGTGGCTCCAGAATCAATCACCCATGATAAGTCAAAGCTAGAAGGTTTACCTGAATGTGCCGAGCTGGTTTGAGGATGAGGCAACTGGGAGGTAAGAAACCGTTGAATAAGATCATGCTCCTCTTTAGTAAATGTATACATGTATGTATTTTCGCCCATAGTGATACACGAAACTGAAAATTGACTGTGAACAGTAACAAGTGCGGGTGGAGGGCGGGAACAGATTCCGGCGTAAACAGTTAATCGTCGTGAACAGTTAATCCAGGCAGCGAACAGTAATTCCGGCAGCGAACAGTAACTTTCCGGCAGTGAACAGAAATTCCGGCAAACGAACAGTAACTTCCGGCAGTGAACAGTGATTTCCGGCGTGAACAGTGATTTCCGGCGTGAACAATACCCCGGTGTGAACAGTGATTCCGACGTGAACAGTTTTCCGATGAACAGTGATTCCAACGTGAACAGGCTCGTCGGTGAACAGTACTTTCACGGTCGAAAAAAAAAAGATTTTATGACAGGACAGAACAACAAGGCAGGGGCTTGTTTCAGATCTGAAGGCTGCTGGTGACGGCTGGTCAGACTCGGGTTCGGGTCAGATCGCGGCTAGGGTTTGGATCGAGAGCCGTAGCTCTGATACCATGTAAAGAAGATGGTTGTAGTGAAAGTAATGTTTATTACTTGAAGGTGTGAGAAATACATAAACAACTACATCTATTTATACACAAATAAACCCTAGCTATCAACCCATAAAAGGCCCATGGGCTTTAGCCAACTATATGGGCTAAAACCCTAATTATAACTAAATACAACTAACAGAACATAACTAAGAAAAAGCCAGTTAAAGGTAAACGCGAACATCAATTTGTTATGCTAAAAAGCTAATAAAACTAGACCAAATTGTACTAGGTGATATTTTAATTACATAAAACTAGACTAAATTGTAATGGATATAAATTTTTTTGAATAGTATAGAAAGAAACTTAAACAAACGTAAACTAACGAACATAAAAATATGTAACCAAACAAACTAACATAAATGAATTTAAATGAAAGAACATTTACGAACATTAATGAACAAATGAGACACTTTTTCATGTTTGTTTGTTCAACTTTGTGTTCGTTCATTTATTAAATAAACGAACTTCTTTCCGGACATTCACTGAACGTTTGGTTTGTATACAGGCCTAATTATAAACTGAAATTAATACCTCGGGATGGTCTGAGTTAAAAGGTGGAATTCCGGTAATCAATTCAAATAAAATTACTCCAACTGACCACCAATCAGCAGCATAACCTGCAGAAATGTTTATGACAAGAGTCAGTTTATCTGTCATGATAACATTTTCAGCTAAATGAAATATTGTATTATTAACTAATCTAAGTTCTAACCATGTTCAGTTCCAAGAAGTAATTCTGGAGCCAAATAATCGGGTGTACCAACAGCAGAACGTTCTCGTTTATCTACACCCAGTTCGTTTTCAAGGTGTTGACCATTTGAAACTAAACCCTCGTTCGGCTCGGGTCTAGTCAAATCACTTGTACGATTCATTAGACCAATTTTAGATAGCCCAAAATCTGTAAGCTGAGTAAATAGAAGATAATTAAGAAATACTCTAATATACGTAGACATGTGAACAAACCGAACAAACAAAATTGAAGCATGTTCGTGTTCGTTCGTTAACTTTGACTGAACAGCGATCAAACATAAACAAGTAAACTAACTGGGTTTTCTTGTTTGTGTTTGTTTGTTAAAAAAAAGAACGTTTTCGTGTTCATTTATGTACGATCGTTAAACATTAACCGAACAAATGTAAAGTAACAATGTGTTGGGCCTAAGTTATTATAAGTATATAAGTTGTAACAGGCCTAAAAATTTAAATGATTTTGTAACGAACGTAAACGAATGAACTTAGACTAATGTAAAATAACAAAATTCAAATGAATGCAAACAAGCGAACGTAAACAAGTGTTCATGAGCATGAAAATTAAAACAAATAAAAAAAACTTCAAATATAAAATACACCTTGATATGCCCATCATGTGCTATTAATATGTTATCGGGTTTAAGATCTCGATGGACAATTCCTAAAGAATGAAGGTATTCAAGAGCAAGAACCTGTATGGGCAATAAAATAATAAAATACCTACAAATTTTAATTCAATCTTACAAATAAACTTATTGACGATTAACTTACCAGTTCGGCAATGTAAACACGCGCCACGTCCTCCCCAAGGCACCCGACATTTCTTAGCAAAGAAAACAGATCACCTCCATTAAGATACTCCATTACTAAATAAAGGTTGTCTCTACTAGTAAACGAATAAAAAAACCGAACCTATACCAAAAAAACCATTAAGAAATATTCATGGGGTTCTAATAATATATAACAAATAGGCTTGTAAATGAAACGAACATACATGAACAGGGTATGTCCATGTTTGTTCGTTTAACTTTAACCAAAGACACAATCGAACAAGAACAAACAAGGTTTTCTTATTCGGTTCAAATGACTGCTTTTGTGCTTGTTCATGTTTGTTCGTTAACAGTACAAATGCACTGAGTCGAATGTAAACAACAAACATAACTAAGCGAAAACCAATTAAATGTAAACGTGAACAACTTCTGAGCCTAAAGAGTTAATAAAACACACTAAATTGTAATGATATTATATTTTAATCCCATAAAACTACATTAAATTGTAGTGAGCCCAAATATTTAAATAAATATATAAAAGAATGTAAACAAAAAGAATTTAAAACAAACAAACATTCACGAACATATTGCTGTCCGTGTTCGTTCATTGTCTAAACCAACGAAAGCAACGTTCAGTTTGTTTACAGGGATAAACTAACAAAGGAAGAAGTAACTTACCACAAAAGGGTTCCGAACTGTGATCAGTATGTTGCGTTCTGCAACTATCCTCTCGATATCATTTTTTCTAAGTATATCCATTTTCTTAAGCATCTGTAAATACAAGTAGCTAATCATATATGCAATTCCCACAACTCAGAAAGTTCAAATATTCAAGAAGATTTAAATACCTTTATAGCAAATAAATCGCCAGTAGTACGTTTGCGTGCAAGAAATACTTTACCATAAGCACCTTTGCTAATCGGTTTAATTATCTCAAAATCATCAATACTTGTTCTCTCTTTATGTGACGGGTGTGAAGGAGTTGATACCGAACTGCTTTGAGATGCAGTATCCAATAAAGAAGGATATCCAACATCATTCATTCGTTTATTGGAGTCCTCTAATTCACATGCCATTATATATTTCTCTCTGCATATATAATAATAAAATGTAACTATAAAAGCATGGTCACTACAAATATGAGTCCATGTATACATACAATAAAAAAAATGCAAATATAAAAGCTTGCAAACGAACCGAACATTCAGTTAGCCGTTGGTGAACCATTCGTTTATGTTCATTTATACAATTTTTTTGTTCATCTAGTTAATCGAACGAACATGAGCACATGTCTCGTTTGTGAACATTCGTTTACGTTCATTTATGACTTTTTGTTCATTGTTACATAGTCATTGATATTTTTTAGGGCTGTCACAACTTATTATAATTCTGAAAATTAAAAATAAAAATTTAGTCTAGTTTTATTAATATTTTAGGTTCAACATATTGATGTTCGTTCATCTATGTTAAGTTATGTTCGTTCGGAACCGTTCATTTATACTGTTAACGAACACGAACACACGATTTTCTTAACAAACAAACTTGAACAATAATATCCGTACGTTTAATTGTTCGTCTTCGATCGTTTATTCGTTAAAGTCAAACGAACAAGCACGAACATACCCTGTTCATGTTAGTTCGGTTCATTTACATGCTACTTTTTCCAGATTACCGAATAAGTTTTTCTATTCGGTGCCCAAACGTATCTATAACAAGAGCTTTGAGCTTGCTTTGCTGTAAAACATCCTGCAAGTCTTCCATACAATTAAGCAAGATTTCATTTGACTTTTCAACCGTAAGATCCGTTTCAGCTGCCACACGAGCAATGTCCCTAAGGTCAGTCATCTGAATGAAATTGAAATTGCAAACAGACATTGTTACCCTTTTATACACTATTACATAATATGTTTTTACTAGAAGTGTGCACTCGTCGGTTTTGGCCCAAAACTGTAATCATGACTGATTGGTTTTGGATTATTGGTTTAATATGTTGATTCAGTTTGGTTACGATTCGGTTAACCGTGAACCAGTATTGCTCATGAAATATTTGGGCCTGAGTAAAATAGCCCAAAACAATGTAACTGGGCTTAAAAATTTCGCGCTTGAAAATCTGTAGCCACTTAATAAATTGTTATTAGACACATGAGCTTGAATAATTTATTAACTTGAGCTTTACTATTAGGCCTTCGTATGTCTTACAATACTACATAGCCGTAGTTCGATGGTTAACCATGTTTTTACTAGATTATGGGTCGGGTCGGTTTTGTCAGTCATAAAAATATAAATAACCAAAGCCCACCTGCTAATTTCGCCTTTCAAAAAAAAAAGAAAAGAAAAAACTGTTATTAGACATTTAGGCTTATATAATTTATTATTTTGAGCTTTAATCTTGAACCTTCTTATATATTACAATATTACATAGCTGTGGGTCGGTCCATTTTTCACTAAATGATGGATCGGTCCCTTAACTGAGTTTTTACTAAATCATGGGCTGGTTCAGTTTAATCGGTTATGAAAATATTAAACCTATCAGTTATTGGTTAGGTTAGGTTAGGTTATCAATTCGATTATGGGTCAGTTAATTTTATTTAATGCACACTGCATAAAAGAGCAGTTAACGTAGAAAACAAAGTGAAAAGTGTACCTGTTGAACATCTTCTAACTCAGAAGAGTGGCTATGTTCTAACCAAAAAAGGTCAAAATTGGCAGCTCTTGGTGTAGAAGATGCTGATGTCATGCTTCCCGTTGATGATGGAGGACCATATTGACTTTTTACACCAGGGAAACCCTTAATATTCACAAAGGAAACAGGGGTTGACTCTTCTATCCATGCAGTGTCCATTTCATGAATATCTTCAAACATTCCTTCAACTCCTTTATTTCTCCATTCACTTATTTTTGGAGAACAATTATCCAAAGATGTTTGCATTTGTGAACTTTGAGAAATATCATTATCAGCATTTACACTTGGAGTACAGGAGTCAATTATTTGTTCAAGTATGTCTGATAATCCCAAAAGGCTTTCGTTTACATCTACACCTTTAATATCACATTTTTCAGCATGCGCACATATGTAAGAATGAGTTTCTAAGTGAGAACTTGGAACATATTCCTCACATATTCTGCAAATCACTAAGTCATCGTTTTGATGAGAATCTTGAATCATATGTTCATCATCAAACTTGCTTGAAATAGTGTCGGAAAGAAGCCAGCTCATTTCATGAGAAGGGATCTTTTCCAAACATTCTTTAAGTTTAAGAAGAGAGATTTCCTCAATATGCTCACTGTGCTTCTCAAAATGCAATAACCTTGTGCAGCGCGTTAATATAAAAAGTATCCTTGTAAAAAGCCATTTTAACGAGCCTGTTTGGCAATCCTGTCTTTTTCTTGTCAAATCTTGAACAATAGTCTCACATTTTGTGCGGAAATCAAGGGGTGACATTTCTATACATTCTTTAGAAAGATCTAGAAGCTCGTTAATTGATCTTTGTTCTTCTAAAGACAATGTGTCTGACTTTTGTGATACTTCAATAACCTCATATTTGAAATATGCTAGCTCTGTGTTGACCAACTCTTTTGCAGCATTGAAGTTTGACCGCATTGACCTCAAAAGTTCCTAAATGCTGACTCATCAGTATACTAAAAATTACACCTAGGGCTGTAAAATAACAGAATGTTCAAAGAACCGTTTGTTTAAGCTCGTTCATTTAATAAACGAACAAACATTAACAAGAAAATCTGTTCAATTAGTTAAATAAACAAACATGAACAGAGATCGCATTCATTCATTTATGTTCGTGAATGTTCCATAATGCGTTTGTTTATGTTCATTCATTGACATTCATTTATGTTCATTTGTTTATGTCTGTTCATTAAAGGGTTTTTATATTTTTTTTATCCTTTTAGCTTATTACCCAAACATTTAAACTTTTTAATTTTTATATTTTTATATTTTTATATTTTTATATTTTACTAGCTCAACTCACTACATGTTCGTTTATGTTTGTTGGGTCTACTTAAGTTAGCGCGTGTTCATTTAAGAACTTAACAAATGAAAACAAACAAACTCACTTTCTTAACAAAAGATAATGAGCACGAAATTTCGTTCGGTTATGTGTTCGTAAACCGTCCGTTTGTCCAATACAATCTTAAAGAACAAACACGAAAAAGGCCTCCTTCGGTTTGAACAGGTACGTTTACAGCCCTAATTACAATAATATATGGTTTGCAGCCTAAAACCACTAAAACTACTAACACTTTGTTGTAATAATTTTTTTACCAAAATCACATTAATTAGCTAAATTATACCTTTAAATCACTGAAGCTATGAGGACGCATATATGAAGGTCTAATGCCACCTTTAGGCCCAAGTTCATGTGAAAAGCTTTTCAGCACTTCTGGCATTTTATCTGTTCTTCCTATCTTCTGTTGTTTACCTGGACCAGCTTCCTTGTCAAATGCATCCACGTCAGCATTTCTTTTCTGTCACGTTTTAGATTTGTTATTTAGCAACTGAAATTGAAAAGGTGGAAGCTACCGTAAGTTATATGAACATGTTATATGAAGCCTCACCTCAGTTTCATGAGGCTTATCTCTAATAGCTTTATCAGAACCCTTGGAAAGATGAGATCTGAACCATCGAGCCACCTTTTTCCCTTTACGGGTTCCTGGTACATACAACCATCAAAAGATGCCCAAAATTTCAAAATACATAAATCATAGAAATAACTTTTTAACATAAGTCTCTTAAACATTTTTGATAATCTAAGCTCAGGTGCTAGTGAAAGCTATAATCTTTAATCATAATGGCTAGCGATGACAAAATAGGCTCGTTTCCCTTTAAGCTATTTTTCTTTTTCATTTGACACATTAGAGATTAAATATTACTCGCTTAGCCACATTCCATAAAAGGATACATCAAAATTGGCATCTCTAAATTTAATAGCCAAAAAACTTATCATTTTTGTCTCCTACTTTCTTTTATTTCCTATTCCAATATGTTATTAAATAATGACTAATGAATGTTACTTTTTCATGGTTTATTCATCATGATATCAATCATATTATGTGTCCGTTTTCTCTATCATTAGTACTATCCTTTTGGTGTTCGATAGCTTAATAGTTGGGCCATTACTCAATCTAACAAAAAAATAAAAATAAAAAAAAATAAAACAAGTTACTAAGGAATAATTGTATGAACATAAATAATAAGATTAACCAGTTGATAAACATCCTAGTTCTTTCACTACTTTCCAAAAAAAAACATACAACATCTTTCACTGCAAATTGCACCATACAAATACCGATAAGTAATGACGATCAGGATTCCCATGGCACTAAAACGCTTCAACAATGAAGGCATTTAGCTAAAATACCTTCTGGATATCAACAACTACTTCTATTATTATTCATCACTCATATTTCAGGCATATGAATACATGAGGATACTCATCAACTTGTGGTCAACGCATTTCACACCGTGTTCCGTTAAATAGAAATAGATGTGATTTATAGTTAAATACTGATTACTATCAGATAGAGTATTATATTACAACGGAAAATCCATTAAAAACCGAACGATAACACACTCAACAATTCACTAATCATAACATTGAAGTTGAACAGCTTAATAATATATTATACTAATAAACTACTCTGCATATGTAAGGTATTCAATATTGAATATCCCCATTGATTTGACAACAAATTAAATTCAACTAATAATAATAATAATAATAATAATAACAACTTACTAACTAACTAATTAATTAATTAATGAACATTGATACCATCTCTAGACGAATGAAGTTTGACGAAGCCTTTGTTAAAAGTCCTCTGATGATGATTCTGCTTAAACCTGCTGGTAATAGACTTGGAATAATAAGTATTACTGGAGCTAAGAAGACGGTTATGATTATGATTATCGTTGGTAATACGCGTCTTAATCCGGTTCAAACCGGTGGGAATCCCCACGGCCTCGGACGATTGGGCGTCGTCTGGAGTCGGTCCGGCCATCTGTAAATGTAAAATAAAACCTAATTGATTGATTGACTGATTAATTTTGGTGACCTAAATATTATTATTATTATTATTATAAAGGATGGTGTGAAAGAGAGAGAGAGAGAGAAAGAAGGTGGGTGAGTTCGAATTTCATGGCTGCTGGGAATGATGTGATGAAGGAGTCTGTTACGAAACAAGTACGTATGTACAACAAACAAACAAAGAATGTGTCAAAAATAATTTAACAAATATTTATTTATCGGTAAATGTACACGGATTGTTTCAAAATAAACACATGGCGGCAATATTGTAAATTTCATCAATTCTGAATCCGTCCTAATTAGTCACCTGCGTGAATCTGTTCGATTAGTTCATGATTTATGTGGATCTTAAACCTACACTTTTGGATCTGAAGGTGTCAAATTAAGTCGATTTTGAACTTAACATGAATGGTGGATTCATGTGATTAAAATTGATGAACTCTAATCCAAAATTAAGCAAGAAAATCATTCTAAATCATGTAGAAATCATTAATCGATCCTCATATCAACTTCAATTTTCTGAATTAAACACGAATTTAAAAGTTACAAAGTGTATTAATGTACATTGTGCATTTTCGTCTGAACGTTTCAATGTACAGTATGTAATTCATTTTTTGTCAGAAATTTGTTCCGAATGTCTTAGTTTTTTGCTTAAACGTTTTAAGTATATCATTAGTTTTGGTCAGAAATTTGTTCTGAATGTCTTAGATTTTTGCTTGAAAGTTTTAAGTGTTCAACGTATAATTTATTGTTTATCATAAATTTGTTCTGAATGTCTTAAATTTTTGCTCGAACGTTTTAAGTTTGTATTTGTTTTGGTCAGAATTTTGTTCCGAATTTTTTAGATTTTTGCATAAACCTTTAAATGTAAATGTAGTGTGTGTAATTCGTTTTAGGTGTATAGTTAGTTTTGGTAAAAAAAAATGTTCTGAATGTAACGAATAGTTGAAGTTAACGTTTCCGCAAAAAGTTTTAATTAACTCTAATTAGTGTAACTGTGTTTATGAGTAAATCCAACGTCAAAAGTGAGGCACCGGTAACGGGGCCTCACAAGTTGGTATCAGAGCAAAGTTTGAGAGATTTAAGCATTCTAAATGCTTAGACTCGAACAGAGAATGAGATTTAAGTAATAAAAGAAAGAAGATGCCAGTTCAAGATAGTCATGTGTCAATTAAGCAAGCTCGGTGAAGGTAAAGTTTATGATAACGTTAGCTTAATTGTAAAGAAAGAACATGTGAGTGATAGGGATAGGAATTATTGATTGTTTGATTGATTAACTGTTTAGAAGTAGAAACTAGCACAAGTGAAATCATAAAGGGAAGTATGTAGAACTTGAGGAGTAATGCAAATAGTTAATTACACTTGGCCACTGTCATTAACTACTTACCTTACGAATCATGTGCTAAATAATTCCTAGAGTGATGACGATTGTGTTTTTCCATTTTAGAATACGATGGCTGGAGCTGGAGAAGTCGTGAGAGCAGGAGGTCGCACTGGACGTCGTGGCAGGCCACGTACTGTCCGACCACCTTCTGTAGAGACAGCTTCCAAAACAGGAGATGAATAAAGTGCATCTGATCGAAATCCGAGCAACAACGAAGGACATCAACTTGACCATGTTGTTCAAGCTGCCATTGCTCAAGCTGTAGCAGCTGCCGTGAAGAATTTATATACACCACCGAATTCAACTGCATGTCTAGGCTGGTGCCTGACATGGTGAACACTGAGGCGAAACGGATCAAGTGTTACGTCAGGGGGCTTCCCCAGAAGGTCCGCACATTAGTCAGGGCTAACAAACCTGCTACCTTTGAGTCTGCAGTTGAGTTAGTAGAGATGGTTTATGATGATCTGGCGGCGGATGATGTGGAAGTGGAAGATAAGGATGGAGGGAAAGAAACCAAACGATTTGCAGATGTCGTGGAGTATGCGGGGGAGAAGACACAAAAGATTGCAGGCAAGGAAACATGCAAAGTGTGAGGGAAAATGCACTTGGGAGAATGCAAGGCTGGTCCAAACCAGTGCTACCGGTACGGGAAGAAGGGACACATCTCTCGTGAATGCACCGAAGACCAGAAATGTTACAAGTGTGGTAAGTCAGGAGATGTGTAAAAGGATGGTCTATCAGTCACTGAGAAGGTTGCGGAGAACAAGTGGCTCGCCACAGTTGTTTTATGTTAGTATTGTTAAGGGGGTGTTTTATGTTACAGTTTGAACCTATGTTTGTCTGGCAAGCTTGAATGATTTCCTTTTTACGTTTTAATGATGAGTTATGTTTTCTTGTGATTTCGTATGAATGACTTGTGATTGATCTATGGTCCGGACCTACCGGGCCAAAGGTAGATGATGATGATTATAATAGTGTGTCGCTCCTTGTGTAATGAAACCATCATTGAGAACTTCAAGAAAAGATACCTAAGAAGGTTGAGATCCATGATCAACTCGATGATCGTTAAGACACGAGGTAAAGCGGTAAGCGAGAAATTTAGGACGCTCTATGAAGGGGCAAGAGTAGGGAGTAACCTGTTAGGATAACAAAGTAGGTTTTGGGGACGATACCTCTTATAAGAAGGGTAGACTTGTAACCTCCCGTTTTTCGTTCGGTTAATATAATAATAATAATAATTGATGTATGAGATGGCCTTGTGTTGGGTTAAGTAATATGGGTAAAGGACTTGAGTTATTTAAGGAAGATGATGTGCTTAAAACAGTCAATTAAATATTAACTAAATTAACAAGTAATAAAAACTAGACTTAAGACTCAACTACACAAAACACCGACAAGTGAACCGGTCAATTGTACTAAAGCTAAGTAAGTCCGGAATATCGAACCCACAGGACTCTATAAATTACGTTAATTAACTAATTAGACTCAACTTACGACATTACTATTTATTATTAATGTTTAAAGGGAGTTTTTTAAACTAAGATTAAACTAAGAAAGCAAATATACAAGTAAACAAGAAACGAGCAATTAAACACAAGATTGACACTAATCAGAGAAGGAATCTACCTAGGTAAGAATCCCATGAATTATCAAGCAATGGATAAATAACATGATTATGGAAACTATTTCTAAACGTATTCATCTAACAAACCCTAAGGACCTTTGACTGAATCAAATGAAATCCCAAAGAACAATTATTAGATTATTAAGCAATCAGTATTATTGATTTCTGCAAAGTCATCAATTAAGGTTAATTAATAGTACCTATAGCAATCAATCTTATGAAACACTAAACCTTAGATAACTTGATAAACTAACATGACATCATGAACATGGATCAACACAATAAGCAAGAATATTGTCACTACTATCCTAGCATGCAATTGACCAAGACACATGAACAACTCCTCACCTTACAGCTATTGGAATTTAGCAAAACATTTAAAACCTTAACCAACTATCAACAAACTTCTATGATCTAATGGGCCAATTTAATCACAATAATCAAAACACCAAGTAATGATTTAAACATAAACCATAAATCTAAAGAACACAATCAAAAGATAAAAGATCTATGTGAAGGTATAATTAACAATCAATCAAGATAATAAACATTCATATGTATCATGAAAGAAAAATCAAGTCTTTTACTATTAAATCAACAAACCATAATCAAAGCATAAGTCCAAAGCAAGAATCAAGTCTCAAACATGTTCATCAAACCTAGGTAGACATGAAGTCTAGCCTATAATCATTATTAAAAACAATCCTAAACAAGTCTTAAAAACAAAGAGGAAAGACATCAAGAATAATGAACAAGGACAAAAGTTAGAGCGATAAAACCCTTAGCGATTGATCCTCGAACACCCGGATGAAAGCTCTCTCGATCCTCCTTAGTTCCTAGCTTCAAATCACCTTCAAAACCTTGGAAAAGCTCTTGAAATCGGCTGCCAACAAGTCTCCATTCGTTTAGGTTTGCATCCATTATATAATAAATGAGCTGGGCCTTGGTTTAACAAAGTTTGGCTGATCAGGAGTCCCTAGGCGCCCCGCGAAGGCATCCTGGGCATTTGCCTAGGCGCGGCGCAGCGCCCTCTTTTGGGAATTTTCGTTTTTTGCTTTTTCTTTATTATTTAACCATGTTAAATCCCTTTCTTGAACCCCAAGTAACGTTTAGAACCTTCTAGACCTTCTTTTTATACAAATCACCATCTACATGAAAACAAATCGAAACGCTAAGTGGAACAATCATGTAATCATTAACGAGCAAAACGTACTTAAACTTCGCATGAAAAGATAGAAAGAATTAAGTAAAACATGCAAGACACCAAAAGAGTTAAAACACGATAAATATATAAAACTTGACTCAAAACCTAAATTAATAAAAGATAAACAAAACTCGAACTTAAACGAACTTAAAACATTACGGAAACACAACTTTACACGGGATTCGAGATGTATAAATAGATGTATATCAAATATCCCCACACTTACTCTTTTTTCGTCCCTGAAAAAGTCTAATGCAGTTGGATCAGAATCGGAAAATTACAGTCTAACAAACATATAGGTTAATTTTTAAAGCTCAGAAGAACGCAAAAACCGCGATCACCGATATTGTTGTCCACTTAAACCCATGCCTTAATTTTTACCGGGACAAATAAGATCCGACAATAATATTAATCAGTGGTTTACACAATTAAGACCCGCTTATTTTCAGCTTTTACCGGACCAGACCACCCCAACTTGACTTAAACCTCAAAATTAGCATAATTAAAACTTGTGTTGCTCTATTTTTTCATGAATAGTTAAGACGATCGAGGATATTGTTTATCCACCTAAGCTTAAGCATCAAAGTCTACCAAGCAGCCATTAGATACGGTTAAGGTTCAATTAATTAATAGCTAGTGTTCCCCACAACATGACATACCCCCGTTATCAAGCAACACCTCGAACCCATCACCATAGGTGAGTATGCAAAATTTCATCTGTAGGGATTACATGTAGCGTGTCCCTTGTGGTCCGTTTCTTAATGGTAATGAGACGCGAGCAAGGGGACCCCACATGGCTAACAGCGTGGATGATCAAGTCTGTAGTGAATTTGTACTTTTGTACTCTTGTGATCATGTTTATAGACTTATAAGGGTTTGCTCTTTTTGGCTTAATTTTAAATATTCACAACCCCATTTGGAATAGTGAATACCCAGATGAATAGTCGGCATACAGACCCATGGTCTCCGGACCCAAAGCATCCCATCAATACAGGATTTAAGGTTATAAAACCATACGCCGATGAGGTGTAAAACACTAAACTAGCAGTTTTAAGTTTATATCACATGCTACACGGCAAACTCTAACGTTAAACCTACCCAAGCATCATATGATAACGTATTCAATTTTTTTAAAATTTATGACATTTCCACTTTTCATACCAAAAATTGAGGCTTGAGTATGGCCCGACCTTTCATTACTTATTTTCCACGGACAAAACGCTTTACCCACAAGAGATTTCCGTTTTAACCATTTTATCAAATTGCCTTTTCATTTTCAAGGCTGAGCCTACCGACACATCCCAAGTTAAGTGTGTTTTCTTTTATTTATCTCATATTATTAGTAGTTTGAAAAACCGATTTCCGATAAATATCATCATCTCCCACTTTAACGCAAAAAACTATATTCAAGGGACATTTTTAAAGAATTTTTCAATTTTTTTTTTCATAAACTCGATTTAAACTACGACTCAAATATCCTATCCCCACACTTAAATTTTGCATTGTCCTCAATGCAAGGATAAGGACGACTTAAAACAAAAATAAAATAAAGTAAAGTCGTACTACAAAAACTAAAAATCTAAAAAATAAAAACAAAACAAAGTAAAAAGTTAACAAGCTAGATAATGAAAAAGACTTAGATGGTAATATGCGCATGAAACATGATGCTAAGGACTTCTTCCATGAATGCCCTCCAACTACGAACGTGCTCAGCAAATGGTAACTCCTTCTTTCACGAACGTAAGCGACAAAACAAAACAAACATATCTAATAATGTATCTTATCAAAATGATAGATATTAAGCAATCAAATTATTTTACCAACCCAACAAACAAAACATGAATAATTAGCAGCAAATAATAATAAAACATAAAGTATACTGCTCGGCTGCTCCATCCCCACACTTGTCTTTTTCAATAAATTTTTTCTTGGGGATCGCCTCTCTAGCTCATTCAGTCTTCAAACTCGTAAAACTTAAAAACACAAAACAAAATCAAACTACAAAAAACTACGTTAGCGACTCAATGACTCGTACAAGACTCGAACAACTAGACTTAAAAACATGACTCGAAAAACCAAACAAAACACAAGGAATCACACCCGAATGATAAAACAGGGAATTGGTGAAAAATTGTGAAATAATGGAAAAATAAAAAAAGTTTCGGATTTGGCTGGCAGAGGGCGCCGCGCCGCGCGGAGGGCAAGCCCTCTTGCGGTCGCGGGCCGCCTAGGCAGAGCTGGAAGAAAGTTTTTTTTGTTTGTTGTTGCTCCGCGCGCGCCAAGGTAGAAAAAGACCCCCGTTGCGCGCGCGACGGGGTGTTTTAACAGAAAGTTTTTGTGCCTCTTTTTGCCTTAGAAAAAGTTTAGAAAATTACCAACTCTTTCCTATGTTCATTTTATGTTATTTCAACGTGTAAAAACTTACCTGGCACCTCCTGAATTCTCGTAAATTCCTCTCTCCATGATGGTGATGATTCCTTGGAACGACCCGACGACGCAAAGAAACAAAGAAAATAAAAAAATTAAAGGAAAAATCTACACACTCTACACTTGAGTTTTCACGAACCCATGCTATGCGAATCACGTGGCGGACCGAGTGGAGCTTCCTCCACCTCGGTAAAACTCCAATGCCCTCAAAGATACCGAATCACGATCCGACCATTCATCAACCTTGATCTTCTTCTTTCTAACTCCACGATCCTTCTCAATCTTTCGCATACCACCACCTTTTTCTCCAAAATGCTTCACCGTTTCCCGAGAGCTAGAAACCGCTCGCTTCTTCCCCACACTTAAACTTACAGAACGGGAACAATCAAGACTAGGATCCATGCCCGAGATAAATGATTATATCGAGTAAATTGGGTGACATGGATCAATGAGACCGTCTTGACCACTCGGTTGTCTCATGGACTTCGCCAAATAAGTGGCACTATCATCACCGGCTCTAAGAGTAATCTTGCCTTCAAACACGTCAATGACCGCCCTAGCGGTACGTAAGAATGGACGACCCAAAATAATAGGAACTCTCTTGTCGGCCTCCATATCTAAAACAACAAAATCTGCGGGAAAAACCAAATTATCTACCTTAACGAGCAAATTCTCCACAACACCCCTCGGATACTTAACGGAACGATTGGCCAAAGACAACGTCATACAAGTAGGGGTGAGCTCTCCTAGGTCTAGCTTTTCATATAAAGAATATGGCATGAGGTTTATACTAGCTCCAAGATCGGCCAATGCTTGACATGTCGTGTCACTTCCGAAAAGACATGGAATGGTAAAAACACCGGGGTCGGGTAATTTTTCCGGTACTTTATTAAGAACCACCGCAGAACACTCTCCATTTAGCGGTACAGTCGACAGCTCCTCCAACTTATCCTTTCTTTTAATAAGGTCTTTCAAAAATTTGGCGTATTTAGGCATATGTTGAAGAACTTCAATGAACGGGAGGTTGACATTCAATTGGCTAAATATATTAAGAAAATTCCCGTAATCTTTCGTATATTGTTGATTCTTCAGACGAGCGGGATACGGGACATAGGCAGGGTTAATGATGTGTGTTGGTGGCCGGACTCCAACCGTCTTCTTCTCGGTGTTTTTCTCAACTTGCGGCTCTATAATTGGTGTTATACTTTGTGACTTACCCGGAGCCTCCATCTCTATCTCCTTATCCACCAACTCTTCATCCCCATCTTTCTCAACTTCTATACTAACTCTCTCCGGACCGAAAACCCTACCACTACGAGTGGAGATGGCCTTCAATTGAGCAGCCGGATTAGTTTGAGG
Organism: Bidens hawaiensis; assembly: GCF_021521415.1. Lineage (NCBI taxonomy): Eukaryota > Viridiplantae > Streptophyta > Magnoliopsida > Asterales > Asteraceae > Bidens > Bidens hawaiensis. Next base: position 345,513 of record NW_027493205.1, read on the forward strand.
AATACCCAAAAACTGACCTGAGGGCCTTTCTTCTAAACGACGAGCAATATCACCAACAGTTATTTGAATATCGAGAATAGAAGATTGTTGATTCTTGAAGAGAAAATCGTGTTCGGACAACTTTTTCTGTGTAACTTGATCTCTCTCCAATATTAGCTTCATCATCTCTTCCAAACGCCCAAGTCCACCATTCGAATCCTGCACATTATTTTGAATATTAGTACCATCAGTGTTATTATTATTAAAATACTGACGTTGTCCTTGATTATAAGAGTTTTGAAATCCGGGTGGCGCACCCGACGGACGCCAGTTGGAATTGTTCTGATTCGGGTTTTTGTAAGTGTTCCAATTCTGACTGTTGTTGTTGTAATTGTTGGGAAATCTATTTTGACCAGCAACAAAGTCAACCTGTTGATTCATCACCGGGCACTCCAACGTACCATGTCCACCTCTACAAAACTCACACCTGTCCACCTTGGCCTTCAGCTCCTTAACCTCTCGGGTTAGTGATTCCAAAGCAGCAGCCACACTAGTATCCAGATTAACCTGGTGTACACCTCGAGTGGATGAGGATATACTGCTAACGGGAGTGGAATTCCCGCGATGTGGCTCCTTGGCAAGGTCCGATTGAGCGAAGCTCTTAAACATCTCATTACACTCGGTGACATTTTTCCTCGCTAGTAAACTTCCTCCCGCGGCCGTGTCGAACCGAACTTGGTTTCGTAGTTCAACCCATTGTAAAATTTCTCCACAAGAGCCCATGGTGTGAGACCATTCTGTGAGCAACGAGCTAGCATGTTCTGAAAACGCTCCCAAGCATGACAATATTGCTCCCCCGGCTCCATGTGAAACGAGTGAATCTGATTGTGAAGAATAGCCGCTTTAGCCGGTGGGAAGTATCTCTTGATAAATGCAGAACGTAGTGCTTTCCAAGTGGTGAACGTGCCAGGCGGCTGAGTGTCGAGCCAAGTAGCTGCTTTTCCTGCAAGTGAAAACGGAAACAAATGTAAGAAAATAGCATCTTAAGTAGCACCTTGCAAATTAAAAGTTATAAGAACGCGATAAAGTCGGTTAATATGAGTCGGTGCATCCTCGTCATCACGCCCCGTGAACTGATTAGTTTGAACGATGTTGTTCAGGACTTATGACGGAATTTGCCACGAGTTGGGATTGTTGATTGCGGGAACGACGATGCATGACTGGTTTCCGGTTAAGCCATCGAAGGCTTGAGCAGCAATTGTTCTGTCGTCGGCCATTTGATCTTGATTTCTCGGACTTTCTGGTGGTGAACTGTGCGGTGATGATTTTTGTGACGAACTATCTTCTGACGGTGGTTTCTCTGCTGACGAGCTAGCTTCGGTTTTCGACGGGGAAAATTCTAGATTCTCCAGTGGTGGTCCTTGCGAACGAAGATGTGGCATAAACCTAAAAAACGCAAAAGACCAAGTGAGTAGACTCGAATACTTAAAAGTAAATTAAAATAAATTAGACTCCTACGAATCATGGGAAAATAAAACAAATAGCACGAATATAGCAAGTAAGTCCAAGTAAGGCTATTAACGCAATCGCCAAGAGTCCCCGGCAACGGCGCCAAAAACTTGATGTGCTTAAAACAGTCGATTAAATATTAACTAAATTAACAAGTAATAAAAACTAGACTTAAGACTCGGCTACACAAAACACCGACAAGTGAACCGGTCAATTGTACTAAAGCTAAGTAAGTCCGGAATATCGAACCCACAGGACTCTATAAATTACGTTAATTAACTAATTAGACTCGACTTACGACATGACTATTTATTATTAATGTTTAAAGGGGGTTTTTTAAACTAAGATTAAACTAAGAAAGCAAATAAACAAGTAAACAAGAAACGAGCAATTAAACACAAGATCGACACCAATCAGAGAAGGAATCTACCTAGGTAAGAATCCCATGCATCAACAATCATCAAGCAATGGATAAATAACATGATTATGGAAACTGATTTCTAAACGTATTCATCTAACAAACCCTAAGGACCTTTGACTGAATCAAATGAAATCCCAAAGAACAATTATTAGATTATTAAGCAATCAGTATTATTGATATCTGCAAAGTCATCAATTAAGGTTAATTAATAGTATCTATAGCAGTCAATCTTACGAAACACTAAACCTTAGATAACTTGATAAACTAACATGACATCATGAACATGGATCAACACAATAAGCAAGAATATTGTCACTACTATCCTAGCATGCAATTGACCAAGACACATGAACAACTCCTCACCTTACAGCTATTGGAATTTAGCAAAACATTTAAAACCTTAACCAAGTATCAACAAACTTCTATGATCTAATGGGCCCATTTAATCACAATAATCAAAACACCAAGTAATGATTTAAACATAAACCATAAATCTAAAGAACACAATCAAAAGATAAAAGATCTATGTGAAGCTATAATTAACAATCAATCAAGATAATAAACATTCATATGCATCATGAAAGCAAAATCAAGTCTTTTACAATTAATTCAACAAACCATAATCAAAGCATAAGTCCAAAGCAAGAATCAAGTCTCAAACATGTTCATCAAACCTAGGTAGACATGAAGTCTAGCCTAGAATCATTATTAAAAACAATCCTAAACAAACTTAAAAACAAAGAGGAAATACATCAAGAATAATGAACAAGGACGAAAGTTAGAGCGATAAAAACCTTAGCGATTGATCCTCGAACACCCGAATGAAAGCTCTCTCGATCCTCCTTAGTTCCTAGCTTCATATCACCTTCAAAACCTTGTAAAAGCTCTTGAAATCGGCTGCCAACAAGTCTCCATTCGTTTAGGTTTGCATCCATTATATAATAAACGAGCTGGGCCTTGGTTTTACAAAGTTTGGCTGATCAGGAGTCCCTAGGCGCCCCGCGAAGGCATCCTGGGCATTTTCCTAGGCGCGGCGCGGCACCCTCTTTTGGGAATTTTCGTTTTTTGCTTTTTCTTTATTATTTAACCATGTTAAATCCCTTTCTTGAACTCCAACTAACATTTAGAACCTTCTAGACCTTCTTTTCTTACAAATCACCATCTACATGAAAACAAATCGAAACTCTAAGTGGAACAATCATGTAATCATTAACGAGCAAAACGTACTTAAACTTCGCATGAAAAGATAGAAAGAATTAAGTAAAACATGCAAGACACCAAAAGAGTTAAAACACGATAAATATATAAAACTTGACTCAAAACCTAAATTAATAAAAGATAAACAAAAATCGAACTTAAACGAACTTAAAACATTACGGAAACACAACTTTACACGGGATTCTAGATGTATAAATAGATGTATATCAAATATCCCCACACTTACTCTTTTTTCGTCCCTGAAAAAGTCTAATGCAGTTGGATCAGAATCGGAAAATTACAATCTAACAAACATATAGGTTAATTTTTAAAGCTCATAAGAACTCAAAAACCGCGATCACCGATATTGTTGTCCACCTAAACCCATGCCTTAATCTTTACCGGGAGAAATAAGATCCGACTATAATATTACTCAGTGGTTTACACTATTAAGACCCGCTTATTTTCAGCTTTTACCGGACCAGACCACCCAAACTTGACTTAAACCTCAAAATTAGTAGAATTAAAACTTGTGTTGCTCTATTTTTTCATGAATAGTTAAGACGATCGAGGATATTGTTTACATAATAGCCCTTGAACTTTATTAATTTACGAAAGATACCTTTAAAGGTTAACATGTAACAATTAACTAACCAGTTAGCGAATCAATGAAGTAAAACCGGCTTAGACACTTAAGATTAATTCAGTAAATGATGAGAATGGCTAGAGTAGTATTTAATATTGTTTTTATTAAACAGTTAGTCGCGCACAGTTAAAGAACGTAACTACAATCAGGTGAGTTTCTAGCCACACTCCCTTGTTATGTTTTCGGGGTTGTGTGCATACTCGATGTGAAGTGTGAATACACTTAACTTAAGTGGTAAGTGTATGCCATAATGTTTGATATGATATATATATATATATAGATGTTATGAGTGGATGGTTGTCGATGCGTGAACGATCTTCGGATATTGCACGTGTAGACAGGAAAAGTAATGTTTGTCGGTGCATGAACGATCTTCGGATATTGCACGTATCGTCAAAGAAAATGATTGCCAGGTAATAAGCAGTGTGTATGAATATTATGTTATGACTTGTTTATTAAGTAACTGATGTAACGATAAGAAGTGTGTTGTAGGCAAGTCGAGTTAGAGTGTGGTAGAAGTGGTAACAAGTTGGTAGGGTGTAAGTGGCATGACGATAGTACGTGGTAGGGTAAGCCTATACGTGTCTTCGTTATAAAGTGGCACAACAATAGTACGTGGGAGGGAAGCCTCTACGTGCCTTCGTTAAACAAGTGGCAATACGTGAGTACGTGGGAGGGCAATCCTCAATGTGCTTCCGTAATATAAGTGGCTAAGATTTAGTGGCTGTAGAGGTTAGCGGTGAGGTGAGCAGGTTAGATGAACGACCATGTGTCTTCGGACATATATGTACATATATAAATGCATGAAATGGCTGTATGATTAGTTGCCTGATTAACTAGAACTCACTCAGCGTGGTTGACTTTTAGTATGCGCGCAGGTAATTATGTATACGGAGCTAGCATGAGGATGGCACCTGGCAAGGATCGAACGAATGGCATCTGAAGATGGAAGAAATGATGTTTTAAATGTGATGTACTATGATACGTTTTTAAAGACAAAAGTTGTATGTTTTGTAACGAATAGTTGAAGTTAACGTTTCCGCGAAAAGTTTTAATTAACTCTGATTAGTAGAACTGTGTTTATGAGTAAATCCAACGTCAAAAGTGAGGCACCGGTAACGGGGCCTTACAGGTTTGTATTAAGTAAGTTGGTTATGGAGTAGGCGTTAAACCCAAAAAATGAATATGTAAACCATCAAAACATTATTGGTGTTTGTGCAGTTTATGATCGAAGCAACAAGAATTTGGTCGATATTGGCTATGTTTGTTACAAAACTAGCACCAATCACAAGATATAAATTAGTAAACGCCAGGAAGATTATTAGCACCCGTTACGGTAGGTTTATTCCACCAATGGCAGCTCCTTACCATCCAAACATACAGTGTTAACAATAAAGGGCATCCTCTAATTGAGGATATAAAACAAAAATTATATCAATTATATAGCAATATATAATCTTAACTAGTTTTAGAACCTGTGTGATGCTCGAGCTCGTCTCATTTTGTTCTATACTTTTAAAGTTTGAGCTCGACTCATCAGTAGTTTTACCAGCTCACGCTCAGCTCATTTACACTTTATTAATTAATTTTTATATATATTTATAATTATTTTTATTATATATAATATTATAAAAATGATAGGCTTGATTAGGCTCGCGAACCGATTCAAACTCGACAAGTAAAGCTTGGGCTCGGGTTTGCACTCCTGGTTTGGAGCACCAATCAAACCCAATATGGCATAATAAGATCTATCAAAGCCCAATATGACCCATCAAATTCCATGGAGCCCCAATATAGCCCATTAGTACATATATGACTTGTTATTGCTCGTTACATCAAATATGACGCAATACAACTTAATATAACCCTATAAACCTTGATATGAGGGCCTAAAACTCTTCATAGTCCACTAAGATCTATCAAGGCCCAATATGTGTTATCACGTCCTATCTAGTCCCGGTAGAACCATTAAGACATATGTGATATTATTCTTCATTAGCTCGTTACATCTAATATGACTTCGACCTAATATAACCATTTAAAACTCAATATGATATAATAAACCAGGTTTTGTTTTAATTTTAATGAGTTGCAATAGAGTATAAATTTACGTAAATAATCAATAGTCACTTAAAAAACATATTAGTTCTTTTATTGTTATAACCGGTTGTTTTTTATTTCTATTATAATCAAATAGCCTTTATGTAGTAGGAGTGGTCATTGTTCGTTTTGAAACCGTGAAATTGATCACTGGTTTGATTTGAACTTTGACGGTCATTTTTTTAGAGTGTTCATCGTTCGGTCTCATAGTTTTTATTCTATAGTGGATGGGTTAGTTTGCGTTTTATATCCACAACCGGTCGCGAAAAGCAGGACTGGAGCGTAAAAATATATTGGGTCATTTCCAATTTATAGATATATATTTAATAATGTGTAACATAGTATAATAATAGGCTATTTCTTTAAAAAAGGAAGTTATATTGGGTTAAATGGTTATTCCACAAGCTTCTTTATAAGGTGCTTAAGAGCATGTTTGGATTTAGTTCGAAAAATACGTATTTGCTTCTTGGAGTTTTTAAAAAGCCAATAAGTTAAATTGTGTTTGGCAATCATAAAAATCTTTTTTATTTTAGCTTTTTGAAAGGATTAAAAAACAGTTTTTTAAAATCCCCAAATCCTAGCTTTTTTTAAATAACTTTTTGAAAAAACCAATAAACTAAATCCCAAACATACTCTAAATCTCATTCAATATTGGAATCATTCTTTTCTCCCAAACTGTAACCCCGCTCTTCTTTACTCCTAAAAAATTAAGCCCGCTCAAAAGTGTCGCTCATTCATTTCTCATATACTATAAACCCTAATCGTCCCCAAAGCATGCACGTTTATTCCCTCGCATTCCCTCCTCTATCGGCCCACTAGCTGTGATGATGAAGCCCTAATTGGACTAATCAGATTCTTCCAATCACATTCTCTGTTAAAATGAGCAACACTTGTGGGCTAAAGGGTGGTTCGGTTTGATCTCAAAGGGGTGGTTTGGAGGAGATCATAACTAAAGGGACTTAAAAGAAAACTAAGTCATACTTGGTGGCTAAGTTTTCTTAATGGATAAGTCTTTTTAGTATCCATAATGGATAAGACTTTTTAGTATGGATAAGTCTTGCTAGTAGATAAGTTTCTTTATTTTAGGATAAGGATAAGGATTGGTGTAAGTTTCAAAGTCTTACTAGATAAGTTTCCTTACTACTTAAAGTTTTTGTTTGCCTATATAAGGCTTGTAAGGTTTAGTTGTACAAATATGTCAAGTGTGTCGTGTATTGAATATAAGTTTGTCTTATATCTTTCTTTTCTTGTTTTCAAATAATAAGAAAACGCTTGTGTGTTTGAGCAAATATTGTTCAATCGTGTGTTGGGTCTTGGATTTGTTTACTGTATCACTTGTTTAAAACGTAACAAGTGGTATAAGAGCCAACCCATTAAACATGGCCGATTTTCAAGTTGTTGGAGGCGTGAAGAAATTGAACAATCAAAACTACAACACGTGGTCAACCTGTATTAGTTCGTATCTACAGGGTCAGGATCTGTGGGAAGTTGTTCAAGGGTCAGACACCACTCAACCGAGAATCGACACCAATGGGGGCGATCAACAAGTGGAAAGTAAAGGTCGGAAAAGTTATGTTCGTGTTGAAAACAACGATCGAGGAAGAGCTTTTAGATCACGTCCGAGACCTAGCAACACCAAAGGAAGCATGGGATGCTTTGGCGTCACCTTTCTCAAAGAAAAATGATGCGAAGCTTCAGCTTCTTGAAAACGAGCTTCTGTTAATCACCCAAAAAGATCTCACAATTCCACAATATTTTCACAAGGTTAAGACCTTGTGTCGTGAGATTAGGGAGCTTGATCCGAAAGCAAGAGTTGGAGATGCTAGAATGAAACGAATCTTAATACACGGTTTAAGAACCGAGTTTCGAAGTTTCGTAGCCGCGGTTCAAGGATGGCCGAAACAACCATCATTGGTCGAATTCGAGAATCTTCTCGCAAGCCAAGAAGACTTGGCTAAACAGATAGGTGACATCTCGATTTCAAGCCCGAAGATCGAGACCGAAGCCTTGTATGCCGATTGGGGGAAGGGAAAATTTCAGCCAAGCGGAAATCAAGGACGAAAGTGGAACGACCGATACAAGAAGTCGGATAACTAAAAATTCGGAAATAGTTCAAATCAGCGGGAACCGATTTGAACGTGGACACATGTCCAAAGATTTGGAAATACAAGAAGTCAGGAAAATCTGGTAAGCGATTTCCATATAAGTGTTATAATTGTGGCAAACGTGGAAACATGTCCAAAGATTGCCCAAGGAAGTCGGCTGATGAAGGGAATGCGGCCACCGTCCAGAGTAAGTGGCTTGGGATGTCGAAGCCCATTTTACAGCAGAGGAACATGTGATGATCTTAACCACGAACACTGAAACTGAAGACAATTCTTTGGATGATTGGATTGTTGATTCCGGGTGTTCGAACCACATGACCGGAGAAAAGGCGAAGCTAAGAAACCCGATCAAATATGAAGATAATCGGGTGAATGTAATAGCGGACAACTCGAAACACAAAATCGCACACGTTGGTGACATACGATTCAAACCACATAAACAAGATGAGTTTGTATTAAATGATGTATACCATGTTCCAGGTGTGAAAAAGAATCTACTATCGGTCCCTCAGATTACGTCTACAGGTCGGTACGTGTTATTTGGTCCAAATGATGTCAAGGTGTTTGATAAGTTCGAAACCTCGTCCAAAACGATAATGCAAGGAAAGAAAAACGAGACGGTGTACGTTATTTCCGCAGGAGCGACTTACGTGGAGAAAACCAATACAATCCAAAGTATCGATCTTTGGCACCAACGTATCGGTCACGTTGGGTACGATAGGCTTGTCTTTATGATCGAAAAGTCTCTTGTAGCCGGAATACCGAAGACGGATGTCCGGACAGGCGCGGTGTGCGCCGGTTGCCAATTTGGTAAAGCTCACCAACGATAGTTTGAAAGCTCAAGTCAACAAGCCACGAAGCCCATGGAGCTAATTCATACCGATGTGTTCGGTCCGATGAAACAAGCTTCAATAACGGGTATGAAGTATATGATTACGTTCGTTGATGATTTTTCTAGATACCTTTAGGTATATTTTATGAAAGAAAATTCGGAAGCTTTTATGAAATTCAAAGAATTTAAAAGCGTGGCGGAGAGGGAGACCAAGATCAATATCAAGTGTCTCCGATCCGACAACGGAGGCGAGTATATATCGAAGGAGTTCGATGAATATCTCAAAGAGTGCAAGATTAAACGCCAATTAACTTGCTTAAATACTCCGCAAAAAACGGAGTCTCCGAATGAAAGAACCGAACTCTAACCGAGCTCTCAGGTAGCATGATTCTCGACAAAAATGTACCGGGTCAATTTTGGGCTGAGGCCATGCGAACCGCAGCCTATATATCTAACCACTTACCACTAACTAAATATGAAAAATAAATCACCGTTTGAAAAGTTGTTCAAACTTAAACCGGAGGTTAGCCATATGAAGGTGTTTGGTTGTGTGTGCTACGTATTCATACCGAGCCATCTTAGACACAAGATGGAAAAGAAAGCAAGAAGGTGCATCTTTGTTGAGTATGATTCGGAACGTAAAGGGTGGCGATGTTGTGACCCAGATACGGGGAGAATATATGTTTCTCGACACGTTGTTTTTGACGAAATGTCGTCATGGTGGTCCTGAAATCGAGAAGTGTTACCAGATTCTGAAAATATGAAAGAGAAACTTGAAACCGAAGTAACTTTCAATCTTGGAGAAGTAGAATCAGAAAACGAGAAAGATGGGTCGGACCATGTCGAGAATGTTAGGCCAGTCGAAACTGAATATTCAACGAACTCTGCACCAAGCCGAAGTTCAAACCAAGGCCCATGGCAAACTGGCCGGAATCCCCTGGCCCAACATTTCGAACCGTCGAGTTCTGAAGCGCAAGGGTTAAGGCGATCAAGTCCTCAAAGAAGACCAAATCCTCGGTATGCTAATGTGGCAACTGTGGAGAATGAAGAGACCGAACAGGAATCTTTCGAAGAGGCAAAAGAAAACCGAAAGTGGATAGTGGCGACGGAAGAAGAAATCAAAGCCTTAGTGACGAACCAAACTTGGGAATTAGTTCCCCGAGTAGATAACGTAAACACGGTATCGTGCAAATGGGTGTTCAAAATAAAAAAAAGCGGATGGGTCAGTAGAGCGATACAAGGCACGTCTTGTAGCTCGCGAGTTTTCACAACAACACGGGCTCGATTATGACGAGACATTTAGCCCAGTTGCAAATTTAACCATTATTTGGGTATTACTTGCAATCGCAACAGGTAAGGAATGGAGCATGTGGCAAATGGATGTGAGCAACGCTTTTCTGTACGGAAACCTTGATCATGTAATTTACATGGATCAACCGAAAGGTTTTAAGAACAAATAGCGCCCAGGTTATGTTTGCAAATTAAATAAGGCGTTATACGACCTAAAACAATCACCAAGGGCATGGTTTGGGAAAATAGGAGAGTTCCTAGAACACAATGGTTTCGTGTCTACAGTGGCAGATACTAGCCTGTTTATTCGGTCTGAAGAAGACAAGGTGGCGATTGTCCTAGTGTATGTTGACGACTTGATTATCACGGGAAACATAATTACCGTGATTGATCAGCTATAAGAAAATTTGTGTACTCGGTTTCACATGAAAGACTTGGGAAGGTTAAGTCATTTTCTCATATTGGAGTTAAAGTATGAACCGAATGGGGTTGTGTCACACCAACACAAGTATTCGTTTGAAATTTTAAGTAGGTTTGGCATGGCGAGTTGCAAACCGGCAATTACTCCAATGGAAACAAATTTGCAACTTCGAGCGGATGAAGGAAAGGAGTTGACGGATGCAACTATGTATCGGAAATTGGTGGGAAGTCTTATTTACTTAACACTTACTAGACCGGATATTGCATATGCGGTAGGAGTGTTAAGTCGGTTCATGCAGAATCCGAAGAAACCGCATCTTGATGCTGTTAGAAGGGTGTTACGGTACGTTAAAGGAACACCTGGCTTCGGAGTCATGTTTAAGAGGGAGTCAAGAACCTAATTGGTCGGGTATTGCGATGCTTATTATGCCCGAGACTTGACTACCAGGAGGTCGACAACTAGGTATGTATTTTTGATTGGGTCAGGAGCTGTAACGTGGAGCAGCAAAAGGCAACCAACAGTTTCGTTATCCACAACCGAAGCCGAGTATAGAGCAGCAGCAATGGCTGCTCAAGAGTATGTGTGGTTGGTACAATTGTTGAAGGACCTAAATCTAAGTGTCAGCCCGAGTGTGAAAATTTATTTTGATAATATATAATCAATAATGCTAGCCGAGAATCCCACGTTTCATGCAAGAACGAAACACATAGAAATTCACTATCACTTCATTAGAAAAAAGGTACTCAAGGGTGAATCGAGTTGGAGTATGTTGATACAAACAATCAAGAAGCAGATATGTTCACTAAACCGTTAACTAATGTGAAGATGGTGTAGTATTTCAATGATCTTGGGATGACAAACGCAAGTGTTGAGAGAGAGTGTTAAAATAAGCAACACTTGTGGGCTAAAGGGTGGTTCGGTTTAATCTCAAAGGGGTGGTTTGAAGGAGATCATAACTAAAGGGACTTAAAAGAAAACTAGGTCATACTTGGTGACTAAGTTTCCTTAATGGATAAGTCTTTTTAGTATCCATAACGGATAAGACTTTTTAGTATGGATAAGTTTTTCTAGTAGATAAGTTTCATTATTTTAGGATAATGATAAGGATTGGTGTAAGTTTCAAAGTCTTACTAGATAAGTTTCCTTACCACTTAAAGTTTTTGTTTGTCTATTAAGGCTTGTAAGGTTTAGTTGTAGAAATATATCAAGTGTGTCTTGTATTGAATATAAGTTTGTCTTATATCTTTCTTTTCTTGTTTTCAAATAATAAGAAAACGCTCGTGTGTTTGAGCAAATACTGTTCAATCATGTATTGGTTCTTGGATTTATTTACTGTTTCACTTGTTTAAAACATAACATTCTCTCTTCAATCAGACTACTTGGACTCCTAATAGAAGGTATTTTCTCTCATTCTTTATCATTTAATTTTTTAATAAACCTTTATTCTATAATGGAAGAATCTCCAAGTGGTTCGAAATTGAGAATTAAACCGGAAGAATAAATAAAAGGGTAAAAAGAAAAATTGCTTGATATGTATTGCATTTGAACGGTTGTGAGAAAAAACTAAAAGTGGTGTGTTAATAAACAGTACATCATTTCAGAAAAGAATTAGAGAAAAACAAACAAACAGTATTGCATATTTTGTGTTTATAAATGCTTTTTGAGAATGTCATCTTAAGTGCATCTTGTGTGTTTATATATACCTTTTTAGGTAATATGAACTTGAATGCAAGACCAAACAATATTGCACATAGTAGTGCTCTTTTTTTTTTCTTTTTGGGATTACGAATTTTACATTATCATGATATTTGATATTTTCTGATGCTGATGATGTTGTATCTTTGTATTTTATCATCCAAAATTTGATGTAGTTGTTCATCTTCATGTTGTTGTGCTGACGAGTTATGTAAAAAATTATGTGTTTTGAGTGTTTATGTTATTGGTATTTTGGGATACATATAATATTTTTTGTATGTAGAGTGAATACATTATGAATGATAGTAAAGATATTCTTGGTAGTGGTGGTTCTCGTGGTGCTGGTAATAATCTTCGTGGTTAAAAGATAAGGAAAGTTGCACGAAGACGCACTGATCCAGACATCGAGTCTCCAGAGCCCGATCCTAGTAGAGTTGCGGTTGGCTCAAAGAGCTTTGTTACAATAAGAGAAGAAATGGTAAGAAATGTTAATTTATCATCTTTAATATTAGGTGTGTTCTCGGTTCGTTTAATATGTTTTTGAACATCAAAAACCTATATCCAACCGTTGAAGTTGAATCCAAACCGAACAATACCTAAACGGTTTGGATTTTCTTGGTTTAACGGTTTAGAATTTGAAATATAATATAAATATGTATCTATGTTTGTTTATTTATTTTTTTATTAAATATACACCACTAATATTATTCTGTTGATAACTTATATACCTACTTGGGAGGACAACACACTGAGGCGGCGCGCTAAGTTTGGTGAGTTTTGGTTACAAAGACACGCAAAGAAAGGTTCAAGACCCCTAGATAAGCTACCAGTTTCTAGTGCGTTAGCGGATGTTGATATTGGAGAAGCCGATGATGTGGAAGACACTATGCAAGAGCAAAATGTCGATTGGGTCGACACGAGGACGGGTGAAGCTTATGTAAGACTCGTTACTTTGTAAATGTATGTTTATTTACTGTTTAACTATATAATGTTAATGTACTAATTTTGAATGTTTCCTTCTTAGGAAACATATAAGAAATTGATTGTAAAGAAGTATGGAGATGACACTACCTTACATGCATAATTTGAAATAAAGATATGGTCGGGTGTTACAGGAGGAAAAAACCTCAGCTGTATGGGACTAGCAACATCACCTACCCGTATGTCATGCTGACGGGTGCACCATTAGAGGCTTCCTTCCCATATGGGGAAAATAATAAGGTTTGTATTCTTTTAGAAAAAAAAACATATAAAGTTTGGTCTTTTTTTTCTCTAAATCAGGAGTGGGCACCTGATACAACTCAAAACTGGACCAACTACACACGTGTCGGTCTGTGTTGGAGCATTGAACTTTGATTTGTTATTAAGAATGATGGGTGAGTATAATATTATTACATGTGCAACAGTTGAGGAAAATACAGCCGAGTTAGAATAGAAAAAAAATAGTAGAGTTGGAACAAGGAAAAATAGAGAAACAAGCTATGTTGGAGAAACTTAAAGAAGATGCAAAATTGTATGCTGAAATGCATGAAAAACTGTAATTATCGTCACGAAACTAGTTACAAAACCACTATGCAAGTTTTAGTTTTCATTGTATTACTTTTTGGATGATTTGGTTCTTTCTTATATTACAATTGGATATTTTATAATTTTTGGTTTGAATATTTATCTTTATAAAGTGTGAATATAATGTTACAAGGAAAAAGAGGAAAAGAAATATATAAATTCTTTTTTAAAATAATTATGTACAAAATCTATAGATAAATATGTAGCTAAAACTTTACATGATCCGTAGCGAAATTATGTGAATTTATGTAGCTACATTTGTAGCAAAAATCATCCAAAAATTATAGCTAAATTTTATAGCAAAATTGGTAGCAAAAACCATAACTAAAAAATCCGTAGCAAATTTACGCATTTGTGAAATCGTAGCAAAATTCAGTAGCTAAAAGTTGGTAGCTAAAAAAACGTAGCTAAATTCTGTAGCTAACAATTCGTAGCCAAAAATCCGTAGCAAACAATTTTGTGGCAAAAATCCATAGCTAATGTTGCTAAAATAACGATGCCTCTTTTGGTAGCTAAAATCGTTGCAAAATTCTGAGTTCATAGCAAAAATAAGTTAGCTACGAGACTTGTACCTAAAAACTAAATTTGTAGCAATTCCGTAGCAAACACCCAGTTTGCTATGAAATTGCTACGGATTTGGCTAGAGCAAATACCTTTTTGTGTAGTAGTGTTATTCATTCATAATTTTTCTTGTCATTATCATCTTAAGCCTATAAATATCGTTTATTAAATTTTACCACGTTCATTTTCTACACTCATAAGTGTATATAAATTTATTTAATAAAGAAAAAGATAGATGTGATTTCATTAAATGTAAAAATATTTTAATTATATTAACATAGATACTGCATATTTTTATTCCCCTCAATTTAGGAAACTAGTTATTTGATGATATGATAAATTAATATGTTTTGATTACACTGACATATATATTTATTTCATCAAAAATAAAAAAATAGTTTGAGTGAGAAATTTAGGCTAAGAATGAAATTACAAGTGACATGTGTCCACTATTATTTTCTTTTATTATAGTAGGTAGATAAGATCATTTTCCATTATAGTCACTTGGATTATCCGCATTTAAGACAATTCAAGTATCTTGGCACAACTTACACTATGGGATAAAACATTTGCTATATTGTACTAAACTAGTACTGTACCGATTCAGTACCCACTTTTTCAAAAATCGATATAAGTATTTTCAGTACCGGTGCTGATACCATAGAGATATGAGCATTGTTTAACGAGTACTCATGTCGTTCCAAAAATGGTATATTCGGTGCAGTATCGGCGTCCACTTTTTTATAAACTCGGTATCAATATTTATGGTACATGTACCGATCTCATCGTTAGCTTATACCGTTATACATAAGCAAAAGGTTTCAAATAAGTCAATACTAAATTTTATTTGTCGAATGTTAAGAAGAAAAAAAAGCATGTTGCCCACCCTTCCATCTTTGAAACAATTTTCACCTACAAATAAGACGCTTTAGTGATTCTTATAAGATCATTTGCTCACCGTGAGGTCACACCCATAATGTTTGAACAACTAACCCCTTATTTAGAAGTGATTTTTAACACCATGAAACCAACGCCAAGGACCCTACACTAAAGGCAAAAGAAACCACATACCGATCTGGCAGACTGCATTACACATAGCCTAATGGATCAGCTAAGGCTTCGGTAGGTAAAAGCCTCTCCACCTAGTAACAATTTCTAGTATGTAACATCCTGTTTTCTAGTTCGGTTAATAAAATGAAAATAGTAGTTATTACAAGTCGGGCTAGTGTTGGGTTAAATGGATATGGGTTATGGACTTGGGTTATGAAGGAAAGAAGGAAAGACCATGGGCTTAAGCCCATGATCCATAACTATATAAGTCATATTTACCCATTTAATCATTCATTTCAATTTCACACATATTTCATACACCACCAAAACACACACTTAAGCTCTCTATCTCTAATTTCTCTCCTTTCTCTAGCCGAATAAAGATAGAAAACCGATCCCGGTTTAAGGTAATGATAGTATGATGTTGTATGAACTCAAACCCGTTAGATTTAGTCACGAAACGACGAGCCGGCATCGTTAATCCGTTAAAGTCACGAGATCCGGGTGGAATCGGGTATAAACCGAACCTAAGATGAGCTTAGGGGTCACCCTAGCTCAGATCTGGATCGAACGGGATGAAAAACGGTGAAAACGGTAGAAAACGAGTCAAATCTTGTTTTTCCGGCAAAGCCGCGGTTTTCCGGCGACGGCACCGGAAAGGCGGCGGGTACGAGTTAGGTTACGTCAGAGAATGTTTCTGACATTCTCTGACCTAACCCTAATTCGTTAGCGGAGGTCTAACGAACTAGCTTTGATTCGTGAACTGATTCGTTAAGGAAAGACTAACGAACTAGCCCCAGTTCGTTAAGTCCAATTCGTATGGTGACCAGTTCGTTATAAGGTTTAATTCGTTATGAGGACTGGTTCGTTATAAGGGTTCAATTCGCTAAGAAGTTCAATTCGTTAATCAGACCAAACGAATAAGGTCCAGTTCGTTATAAGTCAAATTCGCTATAAAGGCCAATTCTTTATGAAGTAACGAATTTGCCAATTCGTTATGGAAGACATAAGTAACGAATGAACCCCAATTCGTTAAAGGACATAATAACGAACTAGACTTTGAAAGAATTACAGAATGGTCATTGGACTTAGAAAAGAATGAGTTAATTACAAAGAAGCCCTCGAACTTTTGAGTTAGCAATTAATTAATGATTCAAAATTCTAATGGAAGATGTGTTAAGACAGCTATTGGAAATAAAATTTTTTCAAGTTGACCTGGCAGCTCGACCCCAGCCAGGGGCTCTGCCCTTGGACCCTGCTAGGGCTGCCGCCCCTAGACCCCGCTGCCAGGGGCGCTGCCCCCGGACCCCCTTTCGTTGAGGGTTATAACTAAACTAGAAATACGTTATGGAATGTGATAGTAATTAATATGCGTAGTTGTTATACAGTCAGCCGTGCACAACTAAAGAAAGAGATTACCATTAACGGTGAACGTAACCGAGTTCAGGTGAGTTTCTAGCCCACTTCCTTGTTATGTTTTCGGGGCTGTGTGCATACTCGATGTGATAGTTAATACACTTACCTTAAGTGATAAGTGTATGCTTGGTATGATTTATGTATGATGATTGCTTGACGGTGCGTGAACGATCTTTGGATATTGCATGTACCGTCATATGGTAATTAGAGATATGATTGATGTATATGATGTATGAATGAAGCATGTATGTTATGTATGATATATATGTTAGGTATGTTATGAGATAGTACGTGAACGATTTTCGGATATTGCACGTATTATTAAGGAAGGTATGTAAAGACAGGTACGTTACAATTGTACGAAACAAAGGGAACCCTAATAATATCTGTGAGGATAGGGACCAGACCCTAATAATATCTGTGAGGATAGGGACCAGACCCTAATAATATCTGTGAGGATAGAGACCAGACCCTAATAATATCTGTGATGTTGGGGACCAGACCCTTATAATATCTGTGAGATTATAGAGTGGAAGGCTCTTTAAATAGCATGGATAGATATGCATGTAAAAGTAAAGTGTGAATAATGTACACCCCTTCGGGCATGTATGCAAGAATGTGAACTGATTGTATGTTGTATTATTAACTAGAACTCACTCAGCGTAGCTGACTTTTAGTATGCACGCAGGTGAGTAGGATGAGACAACTGGCTTGATGGGAGACACATGGCACATAAAGAAGCTGACATATGAAGATTTATTTGTTAATGTTTGAACTGAAAGACATGTTTCAAGTTATGTTTTAAGACAAGTTATGAATTATTGTGTAATATATATGAAAGTTTTATATTCCGCATAAAGTTTTAGTTAACTCTGATATTTAGAACTGAGTTTATGAGTAAATTCAACGTTAAAGTGAGGCACCGGTAAAAAGGCTTTACATAGTATGTAAGTCAGGTCGCTGATCTAACATATACCAACAACAATATTACATCCTTCTGGCATGCCCTACATAATCATTGACAGGAGCCAAATCACAACCAAAGTGAATATAGCATTTAATGATCACCACTACAAATACCCCACAACAACCCGATTAAAACATTTGAGTCATTCTCATTATTTGCTCTCACACACCCATTCTTATTCTCTCGCCCGAACTTTGCCACGTGATAAACCCTGATCCCTTAACGAGTCTAAAAACGTCTTCTTTGTCTTGCAGGTTCTGAGGTCTTAGAAGTCATCTCTCCTTCCCATCAACACTTCATCTCTAGTCCAAAACTCCCCTCGGGAGACGTATCAACATCAATATACTTTTCAACACGATTAATAATACAACGAAGATAGATCGCTTCATGGTCGCCCCCCTGGTTTAATCACATGAACTTTATAATGCTTGTATATTTAAAATCTATTAGCAGTAAAGGGCAATTTAGTAAATGAATTATATCCTTTCACTCTTCCTAAAGATCATGAATAACATTTGACTAAATATTCTATATATTTTTAAAGGGTAGCACATCATCTAGCATGGCTTGCTATTGACATGATCAATAAACAAGATGTAAACACACTTATCTTTTCTCAAACAGGCTATAAAAGTCAACGTTACCCATCAGTTATCCAAGCATGCTGCATTTCATGTTTCTTTAGCCTAAAGTTGATTAAATTACAACCACCTTATTTTTTAATTTAAAATAATAAACTAGTAAATGTAGAATCACATAAGGATATTGATATGAGTTTATAAGTCCATATCCATTTACAAACCAACCTAAATCAATCTTTTATTATAAAACTAATTTCTCTTTCTTCCACCAACCTAACTCAACCAAATCAAACTTTCCATCATTTGCAAACCAAATCATACTATTTTTTATTAAATAAATACTACTTATAATTTATAATTATTGTTTTTTATTTAAAGTGACTAGATATATAAAATATAATAACTTTATTTAAAAGTTAACAATATATTTAATTTAAAAATATTTAAAAGAATAAAAAATATATTTGTACTCATCAAACATACTTCACATCTATTCTATATTGAGAAATATATATTTTTTACGAGCTTTGTTTTTAATAAAATTTATGCCGTCGTGTTCACAAAAAACACTAAACAAGACTATGTTTTCAGATTTTTTAAAAAACTTAATTATCAAAAGTTATTAGAAGAAAACAATATTATAGTTAAAACTAATTAGTATGAAATAAAAAGGGAAACTAAACAAAAAAAGGATCAATAAAAACTTGACATGTGGCCATGTGAGGGTTTGCAAACTAGTTTGTTGAGACAAACCGTTTATTCCAATCTTTTGATTTTTTTTTCAAATACTGTAATAAACTATAAATGGTTTGCTAAGACCATGTGTACTCATGCCAAATTGTGGCGTTGTGGCTCCAAAACGTCGGGTGCCCCCCCCCCCCCTGATTTTTTGGCTTGGCGTTTTGGGCAAATCGTTTCCTACAAAACGCTTATATGACACAAATTTTGAGGGTTTTGTGACAGAGAAGGGGGGAAGGGCGTTTTAGGGTCTTTTTCTTACTATACCCATTTTTTACAAAATGACCAAAAATTAACTAAACACCACATGGCGTAAAATATCCGTGTATGTCTGATCTTGACTATGCATAGTTTAATTGGAGTGGTCTAAGGTCGGAGAGTGTTTTCCTTTACTTAGTTTCATGCACATTTCCAATATTAGTGTCACGTCACGTTCTCTAATCTTATCATTTTTTTTATTAAAGTATTTGTGTCATACGTAGTTTCTCCAAACTATCTTTTAAAAAGATGTATTTCGCCAATCAATGTTAATGGACCAAGAAATCGGTCTCTAATTCAAAGTATGATACACTTGGGTTTCTTGTCCCCGAATCTATTACGTTTCTTAAAAGAGTTCAACGGGTTGTGCACAGTAACTTTCGACGCCAAAGAACTATAGCTTTGTTTTCAGTAGGATCAAGTTTGCTATTCAAAATGAGATGATGACGCAACTTATTGCCCGCTTATCCACCTCTTTATTATAATTGAATCCTTTTATTTAATATATGAAAATTCAAAACCAAAAAAAAAAAAAAAAACAAATGCAAAAGCATTGGTGCAAGAAACACAGGTGGCTAGACATTCAACATGTTAGTGACATATCTAAACCAAATAAATGTGATGGTGCTCACCGCGAAAAAAAAAGACACAATAACATTCTCTTCCCGTTTTCATATCATACACATTGTACACCTCATTGAAAAGAGTTTGTTAATAAATAGACTTTTTTTTAGTTTAGTTTCATTTTCATACATGTGGTTTGTTCAATCATTCAACTTTAGTACCGTGTATGAATTCGTTGCAATTCGACACTTGATTAGTGACATATCTAAACCAAATCTTAGGGGTAACTTTAATTTTTTTTTTTCACGTATTTCATACAGTATAATGTAAACGGATTTTTATTTTTGTCACATTTCATGCAATAACCGAAACTTTTTTTTATCGTGTTGCATACGATAAATCTTTTTGTTTGAACTTGGTGTTGCACCACTATCATCATTTTCTTGGAATTTCATAAAAGATTGCTTATATGGATTTTTCATTTCATCTTCCAAGTTCCTTAATTTAGAAGAAACAAAATTTAAACCATAAACCCATAATCATTTTCAATTTACACATAAACCCTAAATCCCTAATCAATTCCAATTTAGACATAAACCCTAAATCCCTGATCAATCACAAATTTTTAATTTACATTATCCAAATATCCAAAAAGTCATATCAATCATTCAAATAATCAATTGTCCATAAAAAATTACAAATTAATAATTAATATAAACAAATTAACAATTGCAACTTTAGTTAAAAGTAGAAGAATATCTAAATTGAACAAGTAGAGGTTGAATCCTGGAAGAGAGACCGAGGGAACACCGACCGTTAGCTACTTGGCTGCAGAATGGAGGTCTGGTGACTGGAGGAACAATGAACAATGGCATTATTTGGTTTGGGCTTTAATTGGTCTTAGTTTTTATTTTGGCTGCGCTTTAAACAAATAGGGGTAACACTATATTTTTCAAAAGTAGCGAAATACAAAACCGACTCAAAAAAATAAATTTGCACTACCGATGAAAAGTATAGAGGTAGCGGAGGCTACCCTTAATTATTAACTAGGTCCATCCCAAAACTTGATATTTCAAAAATGTCAGTTTAGTATTTTTTTTCTAAACCGTTTATTTTGTCTGTTAAGTCAGGGGTAAATAGGTAATTTTCTTTATTTTATTTATTTTCTCTTTTGAGTTATGTGTTATTTTCATACTTGTGGTTTGTTCAATTACGAAACTTTAGTACATTTTTTAAATTTATTGCAATTGGATTGTTGGATACATATGAAAACCAAAAGAGACATTACATATTACAATTAAGAGGTCATCTCTAACCCTAAATGAACATATCACCCCATGCTCATCGATCATTCAAACCCTAACCATTGTTCACCTCCAAGTTCAATGAATTATGATATGGTGTTTTGCTCATGTGGTTTGTCAACCATCGTTCGAACATCTTGGACACCCGTAACCCTAGTTGTTGTTTTTATTGTTGTAGTAGAAAGGCATGTTAAAACAATAATGATGTTCACTTCTGACCTAATTAATCGATGTTGGTTCTCTAATTTCTGACCTAACTAATGTTATACTGAAAGGTGCGAAGTTGTGGGTTTGTTATTTGGCTTGATCCTCTGATGTGCCAAAGAGCTAGTGAGCTACTGTATCATACCCGGAATTTTGAACAAAATTAACGCACATAAAGAAAATGCAAGAACAATGGCTAAGAGGAAATCAAATATCTTGAAGCTACTGGAAGAAAATTGGTAATCAAGAACAAAAGGCTAAAAATGTTACGCATTTCATGGTCGTTAATCATCTTCTATCATACATTTCAGTGGTATTTTAATTGTAACTAGGATAAAGCCCGTTTGATACACAGGTGATTAAAAAAATATAACATAAAAGTTAATTTAATGATATACATAATAACATATCTTATGGATTCAAAAGATATAAATAATTTTCTAAAATATATAAATTAGTAAGAATAATTTGTATTTGTATTTTTAATGAAATCAAAATGGAAGGTTATGAATCTATACCAATTTAAAAAAAAATGCTCACATCAATTCATGCTAGTTGAGTTGGTAAGTTATAAACATTTTAAAAGCAAGGTAGTGAGTTTCATTCCCACCAACAACATATTTTTCATTTTATCATTAATGAAGGGTGTACACTTGGTCGTTTATGTGGAGGGTCTAAATGAATAACATGTGAAAAAATGGTGTTGTTTTAATAATATAGGTAGATATGTAATATATAATGTTTCATTTGGTTTGCCTATGTATTCAAAACTAATCCAACTATCTAGTTGCAATAAATTCAAAAAAAGGTATTAAAGTTGCATAATCGAACAAGTCACATGTATAAAATGACACTTAACCTAAAAGAGAAAATAAATAAAATAGACGAAATTACCTATTTACACATAACTTATCAGACAAAATAGACGGAGTTAGAAAAAAAAACTAAAATGACATGTTTGAAATGTCAAATATCCAATTACAATGAATTCAAAAACGGTATTAAAATTACGTAATTAAAATTAAAAAAAAAAGAAAAGAAAATCACCTATCTCGTAATTGTATTTTAATAAACTAACCATGATTAATGTGTGGACTTTTTTGCAAGTGTTCGATTGAGTGTTTTAACTTTTAAGACCCGTGTGAAAATAAAAATGTAACCATATATATTCACGTTTGTCACATCCAAGATGTTAATGGTTGACCAAACGTAACAACTTACATCACTGCTATATAGACAACAATGCATTAAACAAATAATTGAATGAAATGGGAGCGACCCCCATTTTTTTGAAACCAACCAAACCAATAAACAAGTATTATAGATGCAGCTAATTAACCAAGATATTAAAAAAATGATTAGATGAAATGAGAGTGGACCCCCACCATTTCAAGCTTCTTGGGCGTTAGTAGGTTGGCGAGAAAGGCGGGAGGTGGGAGGCGTCAGAGGGTCTTGTGATGGGAAGGATGATTAAAGGCTGAAGTGGAGGTGTATTGGTGCACCATTACACCTCCACAATACTTAGTCTTAGATGATCATATAAGTCCCTTAATTTCAAATCATTTGTGTTTTTATCTCTGTGTGTATTTGTATAAAAATGTAAATTTGTTAGTACTTTTTGGGTAAATAATATTTTGAACGTTTAATAAACACTTAAATAAAAATATAATTAAATGTATACTCATGAGTTTTATAAACAACCAACTGCAAGTCTACAACCATGAACCATCCATATATCCTAATTCTTTATATGGTATTTTTTGTTCGGATTCACCATGAGATGTATTTATAACTCATAATTAAATATCACCTACACGTTTACGTCGTCAATTTGTCAATTAACATCTATCAAACATTTTATCATTTTGGTTATTGTTATGAATCCTTTAGTAAGTGATATTCTTATTGTAACAAAAGGATTAATAATCTTAATATAAACTCCCAATATTTATCTTGATCATGATGGTATCAACTATCAATATAGACTTTTAGTGGGAAAATTAAGTGGACTTCATTTTATCATGTTAAAAAAGACCACCTATATATAATGATGAAAATATGAATATATTTTTTATTCTAATTTTGACCGGGATAAAGTGTATGAGATTAAGGATCGTTAATCAAACAAGTATCTTATATTTGTAAAAGTTTTATATTTAGTCACATATCCGAATAGTTGTCTCAGTACTCACGTTCACTTTAGGGTTTTGATTTTTTTCTTCTTCTCAAATTAAATTATTAAATTTGATTTGCTTTGCAAGCTTCTTCTCGAACTGTCTTGTTCTTTGTTTAATGTTATCGTTATTGTCTTGTCCTTTCTTTAATGTTATTGTTATATGTGAACATGTTAGTATTGTTTATTTGTTCACTAATCTCGTATTGCATTAACTAAATATGTTGAAAATGATTTAAATATTTTTAGATATGGTTGCGTTTTATACACGTGAAATGCTACACGTGCTCTTACACTATGTGCTGTGGGAGAACAAAAATATGAAATGCGAAATGGTCACATATGCACCATATGTGCATTTAGGGATGTCGCATTTCACATCATGTTGGATGTGTTGTGATAGAGATTAGGTGATCTAAGTGAAATGATTGAATTATATATTATTCTATTAGGATAGTACCCGTGTTACACACGTGTTGAAAATAGATAAATAACAAAATCAATATAGACAAATTTACCAACCATCAACTTTTTCAAAATTTAAACAGAAAAAAAAATCACCTTCACAACTTGACAAACAAAATAAACGATTATAAAAGTTTATTGTATGTTTTTTGAAGTTTTTAGTTATGAACTAAACTAACAACTTAAATAGAAAACACAAAGTAAACAATGAAAGTAAAAAATTAGTAATCAACTACATAACTAAGTTATTGGTGTTACCTTAAATTTTACCTTCAGATTAATTCCAAAGATTTGGAAGATCATCAAAATTTGACTCATAGTTCTCATACTCTAGCAACCATTTTACTTTCTCACTAACTTCATTTTTCAAATCCAAATATGCCCTTTCTTTTATAACATTAGCAAGCTTCAAGTGATCCAAATCTCTTAAAAGAAACAGATCTTTGGATTATAATATTGATTTAGGATAGTACCTGTGTTACACACGGTGGAACATATTTAGTAAAACACAATATATATGTAACATCATATAAATTTAATGAAATGCAAATGTTGTATTTATAAATAAATGATACTTTTACATGAATTATAAGAATCATAACTTATTTGAATCAAATACAAAAACATTCAAAGACTAACAAAGATAAATGAAGTTAAAATATTTATAACTTATATCATTAGTACAATAATAAGCAAACAAAGGAAATTAGTCTCCACATCAATAAAACAATTCTACAATGTCGATTCAACAAAACTTTTATCTTAATGTTGATTCAAAAGATGGACTCTATCTAAGACATTTATTGCACATCAATAACTATAATACTTATTACTCTAAAAAAGTACCCGTGTGTATTTGCACATCAATTTAAAAACATTTATTACAAAACATGTTTGAATTAAATATTACCATTTTGAAAAACATGTATCACTAACTTCATTTCCAAATCCAAATGCCCCTTTCTTTTATAACATTAGCAAGCTTCAAGTGATCCAAATCTCTTATAAGAAACAGATAATTGGATTCTAATATTGATTTATGATAGTACCCCGTGTTACGCACGGTGGAACATATTTAAAAACATAATATATATTTAACATCATATAAATTTAATGAAATGCAAATGGTGTACTTATAAATAAATGATACTTTTAAATGAATTATAAGACATCATAACTTATTTGAATCAAATACAAAGACTAACAACGATAAATGAAAAGTTAAAATATTTTATAACTTATATCATTAGTACAATAATAAGCAAACAAAGGAAATTAGTCTCCAAATCAATTGTAAGGCCCCGTTACCGGTAGCCCTACTTTCGTGTTGGATTTACTCATAAACACAGTTCTAAATATCAGAGTTAATTAAAACATTTACGCGGAATATAAAACTTTCATAAAACATTACATAATTCATAACTTGTCTCAAAACATCCTTTGTCTTTCAACATTAAAGCATTAAAATTAAAACATCATAAGTCTTCAGATGCCAGGCTCTTATTCAATGCCACGTGTCTCCTCAAGCGAGCTGCCTCATCCTACTCACCTGCGTGCATACTAAAAGTCAGCTACGCTGAGTGAGTTCTAGTTAATCATACAGTATACAATACACATAAACTTATATTCTTTCATTCATACTTTCATACTTTCATACTTTCATTCTTTCATACTATCATACTTTCATTCTTTCATACTTTCATTCTTTCTTTTGTATTAACTTACCTTCATATCTTACGTTATAAAGAGCATTACGCCCTACATTCCTCGAGTATTATTAGGGCTCGGTACCCTCCTTCCTCGAGTATTATTAGGGCTCGGTACCCTCCTTCCTCGAGTATTATTAGGGCTCGGATTCCCTCTATCCACGAGTATTATTAGGGCTCGGTTTCCCTCTTTCCTCGAATATTAGTAGGGTTCGGTTCCCTAGTTCTCGAATATTAGTAGGGTTCGATTCCCTCTTCGTTACCATACAACCATACATCATACCTCGAGTATTATTAGGGCTCGGTACCCTTTTCGTAACCATACAACCATGCAACCGTCATTTCCTTCTTTTATTAACTTTATCACGTTCATACACATAAGCATACATATCATACTTACCTTACACATAGCGTTACAACCTGACAGTACGTGCAATATCCGAAGATCGTTCACGTACCATCAAGCAATCATTCCTACATATCATATCATTCACATAAGGCATACACTTATCTCTTAGGATAAGCGTATTAACAAACATATCGAGTATGCACACAGCCCCGAAAACATAACACATAAATGGGGCTAGAACTCACCTGAACACGGTTACGCTCACCGTTAATCGTAATCCCTTTCTTCAGTTGTGCACGGCTGACTGTATAACAAGTATACGTATCAATTAACTATCACTTCTCATAATGTATTTCTATCTTTATATGACCTACAACGAACGGGGGTCCGGGGGCAGCGCCCCTGGCAGCGGGGTCCGGGGGCGGCAGCCCCTAGCAGGGTCCAAGGGGCAGAGCCCCTGGCTGGGGTCGAGCTGCCAGGTCAGCTTGGAAAAATTTTATTTCCATTAACTGTCTTAACACATTTTTCATTAGGTTTTTAATTTATTTTCTAATCGAACTTGGCTTTAGGCGAAGTTAAACCTTAGGCGAACTTAGCTTTAGGCGAAGTTAAACCTTAGGCGAACTTAGCTTTAGGCGAAGTTGTCATCAGGCGAACTTGGCTTTAGGCGAAGTTAAGCCTCAGGCGAACTTAGCTTTAGGCGAAGTTGCCATCAGGCGAACTTAGCTTTAGGCGAAGTTGCCATCAGGCGAACTTAGCTTGCAGGCGAAGTTCATCAGGCGAACTTGGCTTGCAGGCGAAGTTCATCGCTTTGAAGGCGAAGTTGCCCAGATGAAGGCGAAGTTGCCAGATAGCCGCAGTTTCGGTTTTTGTCCAACATTTCGAGCGATTTTAACACCCTTGTTACGGTTCAACATCACCCACTACGCTTCCCGACCGTTTTCGGTCGTTTATACACTAAAAGCTCGGATCTTTAAACTTCAAAGATCAAGAATCATACCTTTTTGAGCTTGTTTGGGTCTTGTTTATTTGCTTAATCACAACTAGTCTCTCTCTCTCACACTCTCGGATCTCGCCTCTCTCTTCCGGCCGCCGGCGGTTGAGGTGTGTGGTGTGTGTGTTTTGGAAGTGTTAGAGAGTATGGTAAAAATGAAGATATTTTGGGATTTTGGGGGTATTTATATCCCTGAAATCCCATTCTCATTTAACCCATCTCAATTAATCCAAGTCCAAGACCCGCTCCTTACCCGATATTAATTAATTACGCGAAATCACTAAACATAACTTCCTTTATTCATCATTAAAATTTTAGGATGTTACAAGTCTCCCCTCCTTAAAGAGGTTTCGTCCCCGAAACCTAAATATTACATAAACAAACTAGGGTAAAACTTGCGCATCTCATCCTCGGCTTCCCAAGTAGCATCTGATCCCTTGCGGTGTTTCCATATCACTTTTACCAAATGTATAATCTTGTGACGAAGCTGCTTCTCCTTGCGATCAACGATCTCTATCGGTTGCTCGATGTAGTTCAATTGTTCATCAACCTCAATATCCATCAATGGCACGTGAGACGTGTCATCAGCTAGACACTTCCTCAGATGAGAAACATGGAAGGTTGAATGAATTCCTTCTAACTCATCGGGTAAATCCAGTTTATAAGCTACTTCACCCACACGATATACAATCTTGAACGGTCCAATGTACCTTGGACTCAACTTTCCTCTTTTCCTAAAACGGATAATCCCCTTCCAAGGCGAGACCTTGAGCATCACATAGTCACCCACGTTAAACTCAATTGGTCGTCGCCGCTTATCTGCATAAGACTTTTGTCTGTCTTGCGCGGCTTTCAATCTTGCTTTGATCAAATCGAACTTTGAAGACGTTTCCTGAACCACTTCTAGGCTTCCCATTTCTTTCTGACCAATCTCACCCCAACACACCGGGGTTCTGCATCGTCTACCGTAAAGCATCTCAAACGGTGGCATACCAATATACTTGAATGGTAACTGTTGTTATAGGAGAACTCTGCCAGATGCAGATGATCATCCCAACTTCCACCAAAATCTAAAACACAAGCACGTAGCATATCCTCAAGGGTTTGGATCGTCCTTTCAGACTGTCCATCAGTTTGAGGATGATACGCCGTACCGATGTTCAACCTCGTCCCCATAGCTTCATGGAATTTCTTCCAAAACCTCGAAGTAAACCGTGTATCTCTATCAGACACGATCGATAACGGTACCCCATGCTTGGTTACAACTTCTTTGATGAACAAGCTTGCTAACGTTTCTGACGAGATGGCCTCTCGTATGGGCAGAAAGTGAGCACTCTTGGTCAAACGGTCCACAATCACCCAGATGGTATCATGTTGCTTAGCTGTACGAGGTAGCTTAGTTATGAAATCCATGGTGATGTGTTCCCATTTCCACTCAGGTATCTCTAGCGGTTGCATCTTCCCATAAGGCTTTTGGTGCTCGGCTTTGACTTGTAAGCAAGTTAAGCACTTACTAACATAATCCACTACATCGTTCTTCATTCCTGTCCACCAGTAATCTCTTTTCAAGTCTTGGTACATCTTTGTAGCTCCAGGATGGATTGAGTACCTTGACTTATGAGCTTCATCTAAGATTCGACTTCTAAGATCACCATGTCGTGGGATCCACATACGGTCGAACTTAGTTTTAACTCCATGAGTGTTTTCCATCAACTCGTCTTGCTGGCCATAAATCCTTTCTTTCTTTACTAACCCTTCATCTACTAACACCTCCGACTGCACCTTGACGATTTCTTCAAAAAGACTCGGGTTCATGATCAACTTGTATGACTTCACTGCTGCAATGACTTCCTCATTCTTACGACTTAGCGCATCAGCGACCACGTTAGCTTTACCGGGGTAATACTTAATCTCACAGTCGTAATCCTTTATCAATTCTAACCATCTTCTCTGCCTCATGTTCAATTCTTTCTGTTCGAAGAAGTACTTTAAACTCTTATGATCTGTATAGATAGTACACTTAGTACCGTACAGATAATGCCTCCATATCTTGAGAGCATGCACTACAGCTGCTAACTCCAAATCATGCGTCGGATAAGTACTCTCATGGACCTTCAACTGCCTAGACGCGTAGGCTATCACCTTCCCTCGTTGCATCAACACGCAACCTAACCCTTGATGCGAGGCATCAGCACAAACAACGAAATCCTCGTCGCCATCGGGTAAAGTAAGTATTGGAGCTTGCGTGAGTCTCTTCTTCAATTCTTCAAAGGCTTCCTCCTGAAACTTCCCCCAACTGAATACTATCGACTTTCGGGTCATACCGGTCAGCGGTGCGGCTATCTTGGAGAAACCTTCGATGAATCTCCTATAGTAGCCAGCTAACCCTAGGAAGCTTCGTATATCAGTCGGATTCTGCGGAGTCTTCCAATTCGTTATCGCTTCAATCTTAGCTGGGTCCACGGTTATCCCCTCCGGATTAATCACGTGACCTAAAAATTGCACTTCTCTTAACCAGAACGCGCACTTCGAAAACTTGGCATACAACTTCTCTTTCTTCAGAGTCTCCAATACCTCTCTCAGATGCTCAGCATGTTCAGACTCGTTCTTTGAATAAATCAATATATCGTCAATGAAGACGATAACCGAATTATCCAACATCGGTCGACACACCCTATTCATCATGTCCATAAATGCTGCAGGAGCATTGGTTAGACCGAATGACATTACGAGGAACTCGTAGTGTCCATATCGCGTTCGGAACGCTGTCTTAGGGATGTCTACCTCTTTCACCTTCAGCTGATGGTAGCCTGATATGAGATCTATTCGTGAGAACCAACTTGAACCTTGCAGTTGGTCAAACAGATCATCAATCCGTGGCAAAGGATATCTATTCTTTACCGTAATCTTATTCAACTCACGATAATCTATGCACATTCTCATATTTCCATCCTTCTTTTTCACGAACAATACTGGTGCGCCCCACGGGAAACACTCGGTCTTGTGAAACCTTTGTCGAGGAGTTCTTGCATTTGTGACACCAATTCTTTCATCTCGGATGGCGCTAGACGGTAAGGCGCTTTCGCGACGGGCTGGGCTCCTGGTATTAAATCTATCTGAAATTCTATCTCTCGCTCCGGTGGCAACCCCGGAAGATTCTCAGGGAATACTTCTGGGTAGTCGCGTACGATAGGAACATCTTTCATTTCTTTCGCCTCGGCTGTAGCGTTGACGACATACGCCAGGTAGGCACAACACCCTCGCCTTAACAAACCCTCGGCTTTTATCATTGAAATGACATTAAGCCCAGAACTTTCCTTATCACCATAAACTGTCACCCGCACTACCATCCAATGATTTTAACCTTACCATCCTACTCTTACACACTATCTGAGCCTCAAACTCAGACAACCAATCCATTCCCAAAACCACATCGAACCCTCCTAAGGTCATAACGTACAAGGTAACAGGGAACTCATGTCCCTCCAATTCTATCCTACAATCCTTAACCATTTTCATTATTTTAACCGAAGTGTCACTAGCGGTTTCTACTATAAGGGTCTCAGACACTCGGCAACATTTCATTTTAGCTAGTTTACTAAATGGTGTGGCTACGAAACTTTTGTTTGCGCCCGAATCAAATAATACAGTAGCGGAAACACCGTTCACTAGAAACGTACCTGTGACAACATCCGGAATCTGCTTGGCTTGTTCTTGGGTCAGCATGTAGGCTCTAGTTCTTGGCCTAGCTTGATCGGCATTTTTCCTTCCACTACCTCCAGCTTCACTCTCGGTACACTCCCTAGCAAAGTGACCTGTCTTACCACACTTGTAGCATGCAGGCTTAGAACTGCACTCATGAGCATAATGACCTGCCTTCCCACACTTGTAGCAAACATTCGACCCAAATCTACATTCTCCGGCATGAATCTTTCCACACTTATGACATGTATCCGAACCCTTTCCCCACCTACACTCACCACTGTGTGCCTTGCCACATGTCTTGCACGACCTGTTCTCCCAAACTCTCGGCTGCTTGTTCTTAGGGTTCCACATCTAGGTACCGGGTCGTTTAGCAGGAGCGACCCATTTCTTTTCTTTCTTCTCGTCTCCCACCACCACATCATCCGCAGTCAAGTCTGCATAGACCATTTCTGCGAGTTCGATAGCAGAATCGAAAGTAGCAGGTTTACTTGTCCTGACTAACATGCGGACTCTCTGTGGTAATCCCCTCACGTAACACTTGATCCTTTTAGCCTCAGTGTTGACCATATCGGGCACCAACCTAGACATTCGATTGAACTCGGGGTGTACTCACGATGTGTCATTGTCCCAGCTTTCAAGTTTAGGAACTTCATCTCCGCCCTTTCAACCTCGGCGTCAGCACAGAACTTCATCATCACTAACTCCTTCAGATCGTCCCATTTCATCTTCTTGATCTCTTCACGGGTCTTCCTCTGCTCCACACTCTCCCACCAATACATAGCCTCATCCTCGAATGATTGAGTAGCATAACCTACCGCTTGATCGGGACGGCACTCGCTAATGCGGATAACCTTATCCATGGTGGTTATCCACTGAAGAGTAGCGATTGCGTCTCCTAAACCAGTCAGCTTAGGCGGGTCACAACCTTTGAAGGACTTATAGTTGCAACCGCCTCGGCCCCTCTTCCTATAATCATCTTTCACAGACCTTACCTCACTTGAGTCACCCCTTTCCCTCTCGTCATCCTTTCTACCATTACCACCGACCCCTTCAACAGTTCTTTCACGGCTTCCAGCAGACCTTCCCGGGGTAATATTCTTCACAGCAGTGGCCACAGCTTGAACAATAGCTGCTTGAATGGCGGGATCCAGTTGAACTCCTTCATTGTTTTCCGGGTTTCTTCCAGCTGCGCTTCCTTCAGCTTCGGTGTTGGAAGCTGTCTCAACCGAAGGTTGCTGGACACGACGAGGCCTGCCACGTCGTCCAGTGCGACCTCCAGCTCCAACAATGTCTCCAGCTCCAGCAATTGTATTCTAAGGGGAAAACACAAACATCATCACTCAAGGAACTATTTAGTACAAGGATAGCAAGGCTAACAAGTAATAACAGTGGCCAGCTGTGACTAGCTGATCACGTTGCTTTCCGTGTCCTATACACTTCCCTTTATGAGTCTATTTGTGCTGGTTCTACTTAAGCAGTTAGCCAAATCAACAATCAATTATTCCTATCCCTGCCGTTCACGTATCTTTTCTTTCTCATTAACATATATCATTTAATTATACACTTTACCTTTACTGATCTTGCTTGAGCGACACATGGCATTCTTGAACTGGCATCTTCTTTCCTTTCTTACTTAAATCCCATTCTCTGTTCGAGTCTAAGCATGTAGGATGCTTAAATCTCTCGAACTTATGCTCTGATACCAACTTGTAAGGCCTCGTTACCGGTAGCCCTACTTTCGTGTTGGATTTACTCATAAACACAGTTCTAAATATCAGAGTTAATTAAAACATTTACGCGGAATATAAAACTTTCATAAAACATTACATAATTCATAACTTGTCTCAAAACATCCTTTGTCTTTCAACATTAAAGCATTAAAATTAAAACATCATAAGTCTTCAGATGCCAGGCTCTTATTCAATGCCACGTGTCTCCTCAAGCGAGCTGCCTCATCCTACTTACCTGCGTGCATACTAAAAGTCAGCTATGCTGAGTGAGTTCTAGTTAATCATACACTATACAATACACATAAACTTATATTCTTTCATTCATACTTTCATACTTTCATACTTTCATTCTTTCATACTATCATACTTTCATTCTTTCATACTTTCATTCTTTCTTTTGTATTAACTTACCTTCATATCTTACGTTATAAAGAGCATTACGCCCTACATTCCTCGAGTATTATTAGGGCTCGGTACCCTCCTTCCTCGAGTATTATTAGGGCTCGGTACCCTCCTTCCTCGAGTATTATTAGGGCTCGGTACCCTCTTTCCTCGAGTATTATTAGGGCTCGGTTTCCCTCTTTCCACGAGTATTATTAGGGCTCGGTTTCCCTCTTTCCTCGAATATTAGTAGGGTTCGGTTCCCTAGTTCTCGAATATTAGTAGGGTTCGATTCCCTCTTCGTTACCATACAACCATACATCATACCTCGAGTATTATTAGGGCTCGGTACCCTTTTCGTAACCATACAACCATGCAACCGTCATTTCCTTCTTTTATTAACTTTATCACGTTCATACACATAAGCATACATATCATACTTACCTTACACATAGCGTTACAACCTGACAGTACGTGCAATATCCGAAGATCGTTCACGTACCATCAAGCAATCATTCCTACATATCATATCATTCACATAAGGCATACACTTATCTCTTAGGATAAGCGTATTAACAAACATATCGAGTATGCACACAGCCCCGAAAACATAACACATAAATGGGGCTAGAACTCACCTGAACACGGTTACGTTCACCGTTAATCGTAATCCCTTTCTTCAGTTGTGCACGGCTGACTGTATAACAAGTATACGTATCAATTAACTATCACTTCTCATAATGTATTTCTATCTTTATATGACCCACAACGAACGGGGGTCCGGGGGCAGCGCCCCTGGCAGCGGGGTCCGGGGGCCGCAGCCCCTAGCAGGGTCCAAGGGGCAGAGCCCCTGGCTGTGGTCGAGCTGCCAGGTCAGCTTGGAAAAATTTTATTTCCATTAACTGTCTTAACACATTTTTCATTAGGTTTTTAATTTATTTTCTAATCGAACTTGGCTTTAGGCGAAGTTAAACCTTAGGCGAACTTAGCTTTAGGCGAAGTTAAACCTTAGGCGAACTTAGCTTTAGGCGAAGTTGTCATCAAGCGAACTTGGCTTTAGGCTAAGTTAAGCCTCAGGCGAACTTAGCTTTAGGCGAAGTTGCCATCAGGCGAACTTAGCTTTAAGCGAAGTTGCCATCAGGCGAACTTAGCTTGCAGGCGAAGTTCATCAGGCGAATTTGGCTTGCAGGCGAAGTTCATCGCTTTGAAGGCGAAGTTGCCCAGATGAAGGCGAAGTTGCCCAGATAGCCGCAGTTTCGGTTTCTGTCCAACATTTCGAGCGATTTTAACACCCTTGTAACGGTTCAACATCACCCACTACGCTTCCCGACCATTTTCGGTCGTTTATACACTAAAAGCTCGGATCTTTAAACTTCAAAGATCAAGAATCATACCTTTTTGAGCTTGTTTGGGTCTTGTTTATTTGCTTTATCACAACTAGTCTCTCTCTCTCACACTCTCGGATCTCGCCTCTCTCTTCCGGCCGCCGGCGGTTGAGGTGTGTGGTGTGTGTGTTTTGGAAGTGTTAGAGAGTATGGTAAAAATGAAGATATTTTGGGATTTTGGGGGTATTTATATCCCTGAAATCCCATTCTCATTTAACCCATCTCAATTAATCCAAGTCCAAGACCCGCTCCTTACCCGATATTAATTAATTACGCGAAATCACTAAACATAACTTCCTTTATTCATCATTAAAATTTTAGGATGTTACATCAGTAAAACAATTCTACAATGTCGATTCAACAAAACTTTTATCTCAATGTTGATTCAAAAGATGAACTCTATATAAGACATGTATTGCACATCAATAACTATAATGTTTATTACTCTGTAAGGCCCCGTTACCGGTGCCTCACTTTAACGTTGGATTTACTCATAAACGCGGTTCTAAATATCAGAGTTAATAAAAACTTTCGCGGAATAATATAAAAGTCAACAATTTATTACAACATCCATAACGTGTCTTTCAGAAACAATACATAAAACATAGCATTTCAAATATCACGACAATCTCCAGATGCCAGCCTCTTCGGATCCTTCCATGTGTCTTCCTCAAGCCAACTGCCTCAGTCGATTAGCCTGCCTGCATACTAAAAGTCAGCTACGCTGAGTGAGTTCTAGTTAATCATACAACATACAATACATTCACACACTAGCATATGCACCCGGAGGTACATACCTTCATATCTTCTTACACACTTACTTACATACGTACTTTCATTCTTTCTTTCGTACTTACTTACATACTTTCATTCATACATATACGTTTTAAAGAGCATTCCACCCTATAACCTTCGCCGATATTATTAGGGTCGGTTCCCTATGTTCGCCGATATTATTAGGGTCGGTTCCCTACATTCGCCGATACTATTAGGGTCGGTTCCCTTCATTCGCCGACATTATTAGGGTCGGTTCCCTACATTCGCGCTACTATAACATACCTTTCATTTACATACTTTCCTTGACGATAAGTGCAATCCCCAAAGAGCGTTCACGTACCATCAACATTTCATACATATATTGTTCATACATCATACATATTCATACATACGTCATTCATACATCATACATATCAATCATACCTTTAACTAACACTTGACGGCACATGCAATACCCGAAGATCGTTCACGCACCGTCAATCAATCGTCATACATAAATCATACAAGGCATACACTTACCACCTAAGGTAAGTGTATTGACTATCACATCGAGTATGCACACAGCCCCGAAAACATAACAAGGAAGTGGGGCTAGAAACTCACCTCAATGCGGTTGCGTTCACCGTTTACGGTTATTCCCTTCTTGAGCTGTGCACGACTATCTGTATAATAATTATACGTATCAATAAACTATCACTACACATATCATCTTTCTAGTTTAATCATTACTCTCAACGAACGGGGGTCTGGGGGCAGCGGGGTTCTAGGGGCGGCAGCCCCTAGCGGGGTCCATGTAACAACTCGAGATTTTATCTTATTATTTTAATAACCTTTACCCGACCTATTTCCATGTTCGGGTTGTTTTTGATAAATTATTGTGTTATCCGAGATAATATTATTAAATTAATATTTGTTATTATATCTATGTAATATATATAAATTAACTTTAAAAATATTCAAGTTTAACTCATACACTAAACTTTAACCCTTCAATGTCTCCACCTCTATTCTCCAGGGACCTGATTGCAAATCCTATATTTTATAAACCATAAACCCATTAACCTAATTACCCATACCCGTATCCATGTGACCCGTGACCCGTTTATGTTTCTTGAAGCATAATTTTCGTCCAAATTATGGAATTTATCAAGGAAATCGTATTGCTCTTTCCAAACCCATCCTGCCGACACTGTTTTTATGGTAACACGATCAACAATGATTCTTAATTTCCTATTAACGAAGGCGTCCTTTTACTCGTTTATTGTTATACATTAAAAAGACAATAATAACTCAATTAAACATACATATACGATCTATAACACATCGCTTACAAAACCCCTAACAGGAATCGGATTATAGCAGCCTTCCTATACACGCTCGTTGTTCGTTCTTAGGCGGCCCTGTTCATTCTTGATTAACCATCTTGCAAGCATCATTCGAGGTAATTAATTGTATGTTTAGGTTCGCAGTACCTTGCTGTTCGAAACCCCTATGGTTAATCGAATTAAAAGTTAGCAGATTAATCAATTACGATGCTAGGGTTCATAGGTAATTTAGGGTTTTTATCAGTTATAATATTTAAGAATCTGTTTTCATAATAAAACCAATTGACACCCTAGCGCAGCTGGTGGGTGTGTATGGTTAAAGCTTTGGGCGCTGAGGCACGTGGGTTCGAATCCCCTCAGGCCCTATATTTTTAGATTTTGTTTAATTACTTGTTCTTTAATCAAATTAATTCAATAATTAAGATCATAAATGTTATAAAACTTTAATTGATTCATATTTTGTTAAAACCGACTCATTAACATAACCGTTTTTCAGATCTTTGGTTAAACACTATATATATACACACATACATTAAACGTATTTTCAGATTTAAATAAACAAATCTATTTATATAAACTAAAAAGTTTTATAAATAAATATTTAAGTATTTATATGTAATTAAATCATATTATTTACAACAAAACTTTGTTAATAAAATTAATAATAAATTTAAAGAAATAAGTAACTTTCGTGAGAACACACCCGATCGTCAGATCCCGAACCCGGAGCCTCTATCTAATTTTACTTTTGTATTCTATCTTTATTTATTTTCCCACTATTATTTATTACCTAGGATTTCTCGCCGGTAATTCTCGAAGAGCGTGATTTATCGTTTCCTTACCGAATCTTTCTCGCTTTGCGTATTCGATCAGGTGAGTACCACATTCCCCTCTTTTACCGTTTTCAATGTTTTGGGGACATATGCGCAAATATACTTTCTCATATATACTTATACTCAAAATTGCAACTATTGTCTTATGTGTTAACAACTTATACCTTACTTGTTTATGTGCTTATTTGCTTTGTATGCTTTCGCATTCGGAGAGGTCCAACATAATCTCAGTCTAGTATGATCATACGTCAGTCGTTAGCCTTTGTGCTTCTCGACATCTCAGTTATATTTGTTATACTTGCTCATTTGGTTATTTTGTTATTCTAATATGACTTGTTGCAACTACGTATTTTGTTTTATATACTATATGTACAACTAAACTGGTGTGTTTCTCACTCAACATGTGTTGTTGACAAAACTTTATTTTATACGCATATGCAGGTTGGTGAAGACTTAGTGAAAAATTTAGCTAGAAGAATTATTTAATCAAGAAATATAAAATTTGTATTGTTGTATGAATTATGTACTTGTTTGTATTTGATTTATTTGATAATTGAATTCAATTAATAGATAGTGTCATTTAAATAATGTGCATGATAGTAACCTTGAGAGCTGTGACAATCAGTTCGCGCCCCGACATTTTTGCCGTAGGTGGGGGTGTGAAAGATACTGTAACATCCGACCCCTCGCAACACCAATATTGTCCGCTCTGCCCACGAAGAGATCCCGGATTTGTTTTTGGTTGCCCAAAACGCGTTGGTGATTGAAGAGGCAGGACATTACTTATGAACCAGTGATCTCTCTTGTTCATGACCGATGTGGGATAGCCTAAGAGTGAGACAATGTTGTGTTTGCCAAGGGTGTTACAGACAACCCCCCTTTGGACTCATCGTCCTCGGTGAGGCGTGTCCCAACATCCCGAACGGCACAAGAGTGGCTCTGATACCAACTGTAACATCCGGCCCCTCGCACCACCAATATTGTCCGCTCTGCCCACGAAGAGCTCACGAATTTGTTTTTGGTTGCCCAAAACGCGTTGGTGATTAAAGAGGCAGGACATTACTTTGAACCAGTGATCTCTCTTGTCCACGGCCGATGTGGGATAGCCTAAGAGTGGGACAATGTTGTGTTTGCCAAGGGTGTTACAGTCCAAGGGGCAGAGCCCCTGACCGGGGTTAAGCTGCCAGGTCAGCTTGGAAAAATTTTATTTTCATTAACTGTCTTAACACATTTTCCATTAGGATTTTGAATCCTTAAATAATTTGCTACTTAAAGTCCAAGGGCTTCTTTGAAATTAAATCGTTCTTTTCTAAGTCCAGGGACTGTTATTGTCATTAAGTTAAACTTCTAATTCGTTATTGGTTCATAGCGAATTGTATTACCCTAGCTAACTGGTTCTTAAAACGAATTGAACCCTTAACGAACTGGACTCCTTAACGAATCAGTCCATATAGCGAACCAGTCCAAGTAGCAAATTAGACCTTCTAATTCGTTATTTCTTTTAACGAACTAATCATAACGAATCAAGGGTAATTCGTTACCATTTTCTCTTAACGAATCAGAGACGAATCATAGACGGACTAGAGCTAGTTCGCTGTGCTCCCTTAAGCGAATCAACTAACGAATCACCTTCAATTCGTTAAGTCCCCATAGCCAACTAGGGTTAGGTCAGGGAATGTCAGAACATTCCCTGACATTCCTTATCCTCGTACCACTATTCCGGCGCCGCCTTTGCCGGAAAGCCGCCGGAAAACCGCGAACACGTCGGAAAAACGAGTTTTAACTCGTTTTTCACCGTTTTTCGTCCCGTTTGATCCAGATCTAAGCTAGGGTGACTCCCAAGCTCATCATAGGTTCGGTTTATACCCTATTCCACCAGGATCTCGTGATTTACACGGTTTAACGGTGTCGGCTCGTCGTTTCATGATTATATTTAACGGGTTTAAGCTCATACAATATCATACTATCATACCTTGGGTTGGGATCGGTTTCCTTCTTGGTTTCGGTCTAGAGAGAGAGAGAGAGACTAGAGAGAGAGCTTAAGTGTGTGTTTTGGGAGGTGTATGGAATGTGTGAAATGAATGATTAAAGGCCATTTAATGACTTATATAATTATGGATCATGGGCTTAAGCCCATGGTCCTTTCCTCTTTCTTTCATAGCCTAAGTCCATAACCCATATCCATTTAACCCAACACTAGCCCGACTCATAATAACTTGTATTTTAATTTATTAACCGAAACCCGAAAAACGGGATGTTATTATACCCGTGTTTATTTGCACATCAATTTAAAACATTTATTTCCAAACATGTTTGAATTAAATATTACCATCTTGAAAAATATTTATCTCTAACTTCATTTTCCAAATCCAAATGTGCCATTTCTTTTATAAAATTAGCAAGCTTCAAGTGATCTAAATCTCTTAAAAGAAGCAAATCTCTTAAAAGAAACAGATCATTGGATTTCAATATTAATTTAGGATAGTACCCGTGTTACACATAATGAGTTTATGTTAACATTAATATCTAGAGGATTATGTAAAACTAAAAACAAAATGTTTGAATATAACAATTACCATATAAATATAGACGATCATAAAATTTTATATGAAAACATTTTAGAAAGTCATAAAATTTAACATAACTTTATAACCACAATCTTAAAAATTCAGATGTTTTTTTTAAAAAAATTGCAACAAACTGATCATCAAAATCATAACATTTTTACACTATCATATTAAACAAACACACATATTAAACATAAGTTAGGATAGTACCCGTGCTACACATGGTGGAACATATTTAAAAACATAATATATATGTAACATCATATAAATTTAATGAAATGCAAATGTTGTTCTTATAAATAAATGATAATTTTACATGAATTATAAGTTATCATAATTTTTCAATATTCATTCCTTAAATAATAATATTATATTTTTAATAAGCATTACTAAATATTTAAAGTTATTATGATTTTAATGTCACATTCAACTAAATCTATTAATATATTTATTTCTAAATGTCAAAAATAACACACACACACACACACACACACATATATATATAACTAAATATCATATTCTGATTCTCACTATTTATATCAAATTTACAATAATATGTTATACAGTTGACTTTCAGCATTTGTTCAAAAACCGAATTTGAATAAATATACAAATTAGTTCTACTAATATGTTAATTTAAAAAAAATACAAAAATGAAAATCAAATCGGTTAATTTGAAAACTTCAAAAAATTATGAAAAGATTTTGAAATTGGTTTAAAATTATGAAAAATATTAAAACCTTTAAAACTTTGTTGAAAGATTGGTTAAATTTTGAATTTAAAATGAGTTTAAATATATTATATATATTAAGCATAAATTAAGGATATTAATTATTTAAAAACGGAAATATATAAATGTACATTTTCTTATTAATTTTTTTCTAATTAAACTATGAAGTTACATATATTAAGTTGAAGGTTATGGCTCAATTTTATGAATAATAAAAAAATATCAAAACAATAAACTTGTGTTATATTATTTTTACTAAATAATATAAAGATAATTACAAAGGTTAATGACATATCACAAAATTAAAATCAAATCAGTTTTAATTTTACTAATTAATACTACTAATTTGACTAACTAATTTAGAAATAGTTACAAAAATTAAAATCAAATTGATTAATTTGAAAAAAAGTTAAAATATCAATAACTTCTTTTACTAAATAATATAGAGATAATTACAAAAGTTAATGTCAATCCTCATTACATTTGGTGATATTTTGTGCTTTAAATGCCACATTTTGAGAAGTTGTGAATTTCTGACCGAATTATTTAGAAAATTTTTTTTCCTTATGAGAATAATATGAATAAATTAAGAAAACATTCCATGTTTACCAATAGTTATTTTACAAAAAAGAAAATGTATAAAAACAATAAAATAAAAACTTGTAAAATATATACTTAATTTTTCCTTATGGGAATAAATAATCGTTATTATTGATATCTAGATTAGAGCCCGTGCTACACATGGTTGAATATATAAAAACAATAACATAAGAACTTGTAAAATATATACTTAATTTTTTCAAACACGAGTCATAGTTCAATATACTTCCAAATGATATTATTTGAACTAACAATAAATTTCAAACCCGGGTAATATTTAAAACGAAAGTACGAAGTAATTCATAGTAGTTGTAGAGATTATAATATTGGATTTAAAATTGAAATAGATTGGAAGATAATTTTGAATTTCGATTTGTTAATGTTAAAGTCTATAACTTATTTTTTGTAAAGTTCATATAAAGGTTGAAAATTATAGTCAAATCATTATTCATTATCATTATTATAAAATAAAGTCTAAATCATATACCAAAGATGCATACAATTATCGGAATGTTAATTTGAATTTGAATTGGGGGAAATAAATTGAAATTACTTATTGTAAATATTGTAAATTATAAAGCCATCTCTAAGATTTGGCATCTATTGTAAATTATTGTAAATAATAACGAACTTGTTAGAATATATATTAGAATATAATTCTATAAGATAAATATAAATAAGAACGAACTTGTAAAGTATAATTTTAATAATGTCTAAATTAAACATATTGTGAATGAGATATTTTTGTAATTTATGAAAATACCATCCTTAACACTATAATTAATTTAAATGTATATAAGTTATTATTGTAAAGAGAATATATATTTCATTTAAATGTTAGTCAAATCATTATTATGGATCAATAGTTATAAATTAAAGGTTAAATCATATGCAAAATTTGACTTGCATTGCATAATAGATGTTGAAACCTTATGCTGTTTTGTGAATTTATATTAGGAAGTAGTACTTTTGAAATATTTAGAACTAAATTTGAATTTGTAATAGTATGAACGCTAAATTGTAATTTTATAACAAAAAATATAAATAATAACATACTTGTAAACTATAATTTAATAATGCGTAAATTTAACATAATTCGAATTAGAATTTTTTGTTCACATAAATATAATATTGGAAAAAATAGTTGGATATACAAAAATGTCAGAAAGTATAAACAGGACATTAATATGTTAGTCAAACATATATATTCCAAATAAAAATACGATTTATATATAAACAGGACAGCTTCATCAAATAAAAATACGGTTTAAATAGAAAACCTGTTGATATATATTCCATGTAAATATTAGTCAAATCATTGTTATGGACATTAATCAGAAATTTAAATTTAAATCATATACCAAAAATGTAGAGAAATACCATAGACAAATTCGAGACCTTCTGTAACATCCTAAAATATTCTAATATTAAATAAAGAAAGTCGCGTTTAATTATCGTGTGTTAATATTTAATTGATATTAAATAAAGAAAATGTCATGTACTTGGATTAATTAAGATGGATTAATGGGTAATGGGCCTTAGGTCCATGGGCTTTAAGTGATATAAATACCCCCTAAAACCATCCTAAAACCCTAATCTTCATTCCATCTTCCATATTTGCCTACACACCCAAGAACACACACACACACACCACCTTATACGCGGCCGAGAGAGAGAGAGAGAGGTGAAATCCGAGCAAGCAAACGTGATTCAAGATAGATACAAGATCCAAAGTTCATAATCTAGCTAACCGAGACCAAAACGAAAACGTAAAGGTATGATTTCGATCTTAAATTTCATGTTTTTATAGACAATTTGCCATGAATCTTGAAACTATAATAGATCGGGTCTAAACAAAACGTAAAGTAGCGAACTTGATGCTAGGACGAACCTAATGAACCCATAAACATGTATGGTTCGTTTAAGATAAACTGTAGATTTAGTATTGAACGTTTTTGAACTTAAAGGTCCAAACT
The DNA here is from genome assembly GCF_021521415.1 of Bidens hawaiensis. Taxonomy (NCBI): domain Eukaryota; kingdom Viridiplantae; phylum Streptophyta; class Magnoliopsida; order Asterales; family Asteraceae; genus Bidens; species Bidens hawaiensis. Next base: position 388,613 of record NW_027493205.1, read on the forward strand.
TTATGCGTTTTCGGGCAGAATCTTACCCAAAAATGACCATGGGAATGTTCACGGGATTGATTAACATCATATCGAAGGGTTACGGGTTGAACAAAGACGTTTATGGGTTGAACGCAAAACCCGTCGCCACTGTATAATTTTGCTGTAAGCAAGTTCGCCCATAGATAACTTCGCTGTAAGCAAGTTCGCCCATAGATAACTTCGCTACCTGCAAGTTCGCATGTGATTAACTTCGCTAGTACAAGTTCGCCAAGCTACGTTCGCCGAACATTAATTTCGCCTACTATTAAGTTTGCTTAATGATTAAGTTCGCTTAATGTTAAGTTCGCTTAAAATGCTAAGTAAAAGTAATCCAATACTAGACCACGAATCGGGCTAACGAATCAGGCTTAATTCACTGTAACGAATGAGTAGGTGAATAAAATAATAACTTAAAATCCTAATGGAAAATGCGTTAAGTCAGCTTAACCCCAGCCAGGGGCTCTGCCCCTTGTACCCCGCCAGGGGCTGCCGCCCCTAGAACCCCGCTGCCAGGGGCGCTGCCCCCGGACCCCCGTTCGTTGTGGGTAATAATTGAACTAGGAAGACGATATGGGTAGTGATAGTTAATTGATACGTGTAATTGTTATACGGTTAGTCGTGCGCAGCTCAAGAAAGAGATTAACATAAACGATGAACGTAACCGACTTCAAGTGAGTTTCTAGCCCCAGTTCCTTGTTATGTTTTGGGGCTGTGTGCATACTCAATGTGAATGTTAATACAATTACCTTAAATGGTAAGTGTATGTCTTAATGACAAATGTGATTGTTACGAATGTATGCTTGACAGTACGTGAACAACCTTCGCGTATTGCACGTATCGTTAAGGCAAGTATAGTGTAGTATGTATGTTAAGTGTATGTGAATAAGGAAGTATGTACGACTATGATATGTATGATATTAAATGTATGGATATGATAGTGGTGATGATAATGAAAGGTAAGATAAGGTTAAAGGGTTGCATACCCTAATAATATATGCGAATGTTAAAGGGTTGCATACCCTAATAATATATCCGAAGGTTAAAGGGTTGCATACCCTAATAATATATGCGAAGGTTAAAGGGTTGCATACCCTAATAATATATGCGAAGGTTATAGGGCGAAATGCTCTTTATAACGTAAGGTATGAATATGAAAGGAAAAGAGTAAGTAAGTAAGTAAGTATGTATAAACGAAAGTATGAAAGCATGGGGTACGCATGAAAGTATGTAATTATGAATATGTTGTATGACTAACTAGAACTCACTCAGCGTAACTGACTTTTAGTATGCACGCAGGTGAGTAGGATGAGACAGCTGGCTTGAAGGGAGACACATGGCGGATGAATAAAGAAGCTGGCATCTGAAGATTTAATTGTTAATGTTTGAACTAAAAGACATGTTTTAAGTTATGTTTTAAAGACAAGTTATGAATGTTTGTACTGACTGTTGATGTTTTATGCTATTCCGCGAAAGTTTTAATTAACTTTGATATTTAGAACTGCGTTTATGAGTAAATCCAACGTACAATGTAGGGCACCGGTAACTGGGCCTTACACCTTCATTTACTTATTTATGTAAAATGTAAATTAGTCAACTTATTATTATGTATCGATTATGGACCATTAATTTTAGAGAACTTATTATTATGTAAATTATGACTAATTAATTTCAAATTAAGTTGTTATGATATAAAAAACTATATACAGTTATGGCAAACTCATATTAAATTTAACTTGGGTGAAATGATTTTAAATTAATTTATAATTCGTTAAGATTGATTAAATTTGACTTGAGTGAAATTTGACTTGGAATACACTAATTATATTATAAATGGTAGTAACAAAGTACTATAAATATGAGTTTGACAATCATAACTTATTTTAATTTGAATTTGACCATCTATAAATCTCAATCTCATCTAACAAATCAATCAATCAAATAAGTTACGATATACATGTTAATTAGGTTATTTAAACAAATTAGGAAAGTCAAACTAAATAAATTGTATTAATGAGATACTTAATTGAGTCATTTATTAACGCGCCAAAAAAATATACATCAAGGTATCTCCGATATACATGAATATTTACATTTAACTAAAATTTATGAAATTGAATATACATGAATATTCAAAAATGTAAATACACATCAATATATAAAAAATACATCTTATAAAGTCATGTTCAATCCGTGAAATTATATTATATGAGTCGGACAATAACCTGAAATAATAAAATCAAAAATTAATATTGATATTATGAATTTTTGAATTATAATTAATAGCCGGAAAATTTTAAAGGTGTTACTGGAAAAACGAAATTGTGAGAATGACCATGGTATCTCGGATTTTTTTGTAGAATTTAAAGAGAAATGATCTTATATCAGTCTGGACATTGACCTGAAATTATAAAGTAGAAAATTAATTTTAATATTATGGAACATTTGATATTTAATTTCTAACCAATTACAATAAATTATATTAAGCAACAAAATTAGAAAGTAGTTAATTGAGAAAGTCAATGTATATAAAATAGGAATTCTGTTATGACCATAAATTAGGAAAATCAAACTAAATTATTCGAACTAATGCAATAGTTAATTGTGTCATTTATTAAGGCGTCGGAAAACAAACTATACATCAAGGTAATTAAAACCTTTAACTAAATATTATATACCTTAAACTAAATAATTCGAATTAATATTTACCTTTAACTAAAATTTATTAAATTGAAATATTGAAATACATGAATATTCAAAAAAGAAAATCTATACATGATAATATAATAAAAATACATGTTATAAAGTCTTGATCAATCGTGAAATTATATTATATGAGTCGGACAATAACATGAAATAATAAAATCGAAAATTAATATTGATATTATGGTTTTTTGAATTATAGTTAATAACCGGAAAATTTAAAAGATGTAACCGAAAAAACGATATTGTGACAATAACCATGGTATGTCGGATTTTTTTGTAGAATTTCAAGAGAAATGAACATCTATTAGTCTTGGCATTGACCCGAAATTGGAAAGTAATATTTTAGTGTTGATATTATGGAATATTTGATTTTTAATATGTAATCGGAAAAATTGATGTCTTACCGGAAAATAACAAATATGGTTTTTAACCATGGAACCCCCGATTTTGATACCGTCGATGGATGAACATCATTTTGATCTAGAACATAGATTAACAGCATGTCAAACAAAAGAACACGAAAAATTAAAAAATACAAACAAATATAAAACAATTACTGTTATAAGTATAACACAAAACCGGAAAAAAAATTACCATCAATATTTACCGGAAAAACGTAAACACGTCCAAAAATTGTAGACATCGCATTTCTTTATTTAAAACCTAATCTGATTTAAATAAAACCGGTTAACAATTAAAAAAGCATAAAAAGATTAGAGGAAACAATAACCGGAAGAAAATATAATGTTGCCGAAAATACATATATCAACAATTGGAATTTAATATATAATAGAAACTTACCGGAAAATAATTAATAAATATATAGATTTGGTTGGCCGGAATATGAGAGAGGATGAAAGAAGATCCGGCTATTAGAGAAAGAGAGAAAAACATGATTAGGGTAAAAAATTAAGAAATGTTATTGTTTAAATATAGGTTAGAGGATGAGTTGACATTAGTATGAAATAAATTGGTGACATGACATTGAGGTGACACTGATGTGGAGGGCCTAAAATATTGACAAGTGGAAACCTCATTTTGCTTTAATAGTATATATAGATACTTGAAAAGTAAAAAAAATAAAAATCAACCACTATAGCTTCATGTCTACTAGACCACCAATTTTGTGACCTAAAGCCTTTCTTCGTGCTGGTGTGTGATTATGTTAGTGATGTGAGATGCTGAGTTGGCCTCCTCATGACCCTCCATCAGCGCCGCATAATACAACCTTAGTGCTCCAATTTACTGACTTTTTAACTAAATGTTTAAACTCTTAGTTACCCTTAGTGGTGAGTATAAATCAAGTAAGATCCAAAATAACATGGGAATCTGTCATACCTAAACTCTTCAATCTTGTTTATTGTTAAACATGGTGGGTTCCTGGATATAACATAGGGATATATTTCGGTATCTGTTCCAAGTCTAGAAATTGGTATGAAGAGAGGACCCCGAAATCAGTAAGTATTTCAATTCAAATAAGAAAACCCTAGTTTTATATGGAGAAGATCATGATTAGTATCAACTCCTAGTTTTGGAGATCACGCCAATCAAGTATCGACGCCTATAAAGACTCCCAAATTGAATGTTGTGACATTCGTCAATTTTCGAACTCAAACATGTTTTAAAATTTCTATATAATTGAGATCCGCATTTATTAATGAAAGTATTGAATTTCAAGTTCATTTATGATGTTTGTATGTTATTTATGGTTATGATTTGTGTTTATGATGTTACGAACTCGATCTTAGGTTCTATTACATGTATTATATATATACTTTTCAATTAATCAAAGTCCAGGGATGAAAGTGTCAAAAACTAAAACTTTCTAATTTCATCCATCTGTCGCGCGTCACGAAGGGTACCTTCCTGATGTGCAAAACGCGGTCTATAAAAAATATAACCTAGTTTTAAATTTATAAATCTAGACTATCCTAATGATAGACCACTAGACAGGCAAGTGTACCTATCAACTGTAGTAAAGCTTAATGAAGTCCGGATATCAAACCCAAAGGACACTAGTGACACCTATACTAGACTCTGACTAATAACTTAAATAAATAGATTTTATTGATTTTTGTTTTTTTTAATTATTAACTAAAAAATTAAATAATATTTAAACTAAAACTGACACTAAAGCTAGACACAATAAAATATGGGTGAAACTTAATTAGGGGGAACAACTAGCTAGGTAAGGAATCCTACTAGTCAACTCGTAAACTTTCGGAATTGGATTTTTGAATGGTACCGTATTCTAAAAATATGAAATTTAAGGAATAACTAAAGTACGCTAGATCACCTCCTGGTCTCACCAACAATACCTAAGAACCCTAAATATCATGTAAGCTCAACGGTTTAATGGTTCGGATCACCTCCCGGTCTCACCTTACCCAACTATGCTAAGGTACCCAAAGACTAAATTACCTCCCGGTCTCTCGTAAAGGGGTATTTTTATATAATTCGGTTATAATTCGGATCTGTAAGAATCTAAAGGAATCTAGGGAAACTCACTCCCGTGCAATCACTACCCAAACCCGCAAAAGACCAAAACAGACGACACTTAATTACCTCCCGGTCTCTCAAGTGGCAGAATATAAAGTATCTCTAAACTTTCAATTACCGTTCCTATGGAATACGTTAACTATAAACCATAAACTAGTTGTAAACACACAGTAAACAACCTAATATGCATCCATACATGAAAGACATTCACAAAGACGCATATGGAACAAAAACTGATAATAAATTAATACCAAATACGCATATGCATCACAGCCAAATACAATAAAAACTTTACCAAAACATGAACCAATCAATAACTAATCCAAAACCAAAAGTAAAACGAGTCTAAAATGTATTCATCCAAACCCAGCCAGTATAAAAGTTTAGCCAATCATAATTACGAATGAAACAAAGATTATATATTTATTGCGGTTCATCATATAAAGATATAAATATAGTTGAGCTACTAGCCTGCGAGCTTAAATTAAATCAGCAGCCTGCTTGTGTGCTTTTTAATTCCTTTTTTAGATATGGCCGTGATTTTTGAGACCTCCCTGCCTGCTTGCTTGAAAATTCCAACCACACCAAAAATGGGTGGCGCCCCCTTCTGTTCACGTCTCCTCCTTTCGTAGGGTTTTTTACTTTACTTTAAATCCTTGTCGTAAGAGGCTAGCCCATTAACTTGATTGGTCCACCATAATTCATGTTATAAATTAATGAGGCCCACTTTAGTTTCTTAATTGGTTTCACGGGAAGACACATCTGCTCCAAACTTTGTAATTGTGTAACATACTAATTATTGCCATGTATCTAAAGTCCATACCTTTTGCACCTAGTGAATGCTACTGCCACAAAACAAATTATGCAAAACGTTCGAATGCATTATGATAACTTAAAATTAAATTTAATATTCCATTCTTCAAATTAGTGTTACGATACATCTTGAATTTAAAAGTATATAATAATAATGATAGTATATAAAATGTATTCCACCATTCAATCGTTGGTCGCAAGTTTAGTAAATTACTCTATTTTAACTCGTTGTCTTTTGAGACCTTAAAAATATAAATATGAACCAGAAACATGAATCATTTAAACCAAAACTAACTCAAATCAATTCAAAAGTGTAGGGAACATCTATATAAATTATGTATATTTTAGACCATATCACTTCCCCTACTTCACCACACACGAAAAGTAGCAAGAACAAGCATAACCCAATTGGGTCGCGTGTCACAAAGAAATAGGTGCTTGTCTTTCGCGACACGTAACACAGGTGGGTGTGACGCGATTTTGAGCTAATCCCTTTCACCAAATTTTCAACCTTTTGACTTGTTTGAATGATCCCTTGTGCATCTAGACTACTTTATAACATCCCTACATCATTCTTCTTCACTAAATTGGTCAACAAGGCATTCAATTGCATTAGTATTGCAAGAAACAAGCCTTTTTACTAGCTTGACCAAGTAACTATGGTCAAGCCATGTTATTAATGAATTCAACCTTATTAATAGACCATTCTACTCTTGAAAACTCTTTTCCACAACCAATTTCACTTTCACTTTGCTCCTTGTGCTTCAATTTGGTGTCGATAGCCACTTTAACTTCCAAAAGTCAAACCGGTTTACAAGTCTCAAACTCGTTATTCCATCATCGGGTACTTATTTACTATTTATTGTACATTATCATATTTTGATCATCAGCATGTTGTCAAATTCAATTAAGAAATGTGGTGTATCAATCTCATCGTCGGTTCATTAATTCAATTTATGATCGAGTTTTGACTTTTCATAAACATAACTAAAATATGACTTTTCTTTTTTATCAATATAATTTTGGGATTTCAAACTTGTTGGAAACAAACCTGACTCAACACGGGGTTCATGTTCGACAAAACCAAACTACTCGCTTAAACACATCTTTTTGTTTATAAAGAGTCGTTATTTCAAAGCGAGTTGAACACATTAATATTGGCAAATAGTTATCATGACCAAAGATTTTGTTTAAAATCCAAAACACAACGATATAGTACTAAAACGACCAAAACTATGAATTTTAGTGTAATATATATATTTTTCATCAAACCTTAACTTTTATAACCAAATCTTAAATCATGAACCGAATTCTCGATTTCTTTTCTCACCTTTTCCTTTCAATCAAACCTCATATTGAACCTAGTTTATTACATAATCTAAGGTCACTCGTCGAGCCAAACTCGCCCCCGGTTCACTTGCTTAAGCCACGTTACATTCCATCTCAAGCGCTTACTTTCATGTGAGTTTACACACCCATTTTCTCATTAAATTTTGGGGGTAGCATGTATATACTATCAAATTTTATTTACATTTTTTCCTCAATTCCTCAAAGTACAATTCAACCTAATGTATATTTGTGATTATTTACATGCTTAATGTTTTTTCCTCATGAATTGTATGATTATGTGTTTATGTGTTAGCCGTAAGCAGTCTCATATAGTATGATTGATGTGCAAAAAGTAGTTATATAATTATTAACTAAATTACGCTAAACTAGACACTAAGTAATACTCTAGACTCTCTAAAACTCGACTAAACTACTAACCGGCAAGTGAACCTATCGACTCTAGTAAAGCTAAGTAAGTCCGGATATCGAACCCACGAGACTCCTTATATTACGTAATATAACTAATTAGACTCGATAAACCTATGCGACTAGTTATTTTATAATTATTAAAGGGGGTTTTAAATTACTAAATATTAAACTAATAAATTAATCTAATTTAGAAAATGCAAGTAAACAAAACAAATGACAAATTAATTTGACTGACTCAGATGATGATGAAAAATTACCTAGGCTGGAATCCCCTAACTCCCTAAGTTGCAGTTATCAATTAATTGAAAAATACTTGTTATGGAACTGAGATCATAAAATAGACACTTAAAAGAAAACCTGATTAGGACCCCTGACCCTTCTCAAGAAGACACATATGAATTTCTAATAAGTTTTAAGACATCAGTTTTTATATATTAAATCACACCCAATCTAAGGCGGAAATATCTGGGCGTGAGCTGATTCCTCACAGCTCTTAAGGTACTATCATTGAATAACTAAAATGAAAACATCTATTTATTTAATTTATATATTCAAACAAAATCCAACTAAAACAAAGTATATCATTAAATAAATAGACAAGATAATAAATAGTTCAAATTTAATTAAGTCTTGATAATCTCTACTCTAGCATAACAAATCCTAAGTTCTTCAATAATTCTTGATAAATCAGTTCACACGATGACCTGCATATTCGTATAAAATACAAATAATTTTGTCAGCAAGAGGTTGAGTGAGTAAAACACCAGTTAAGTGATATAATATAATATATAAAAAAGTGCAAACTGTTACTGTGAGATAAACAATTTTACCTATGAGCATATAATATATGTCGGTAAAACCGTTGCCTTGCGAAGTGGGCATTGGCTACTACGACGGTCGTATGATCATACTATTACTGTGATTATGATGGACCTCTTCGAATGCGGTAAAATAGAGCAAATAAGCAAATAGCAAGTTGGGCATAAACTGATATATACACAAGGGTAAATATTTAAGCTACGCATATGTCCCCAAAATATTAAAATAAGTAAAAAATGGATTGAAATACTCACCTTATCAAATGAGCAAGAAGATAAAGTTTCGATAAGAAATAGAGGTTGGTCAAGCTCTGACATGATTGCCTAAAAAAGAATAGTTGCGGAAAAATAAATATAAATGAATGATGGTTTGATATAGAGTTGGGAATTTCTGATGATTGGTTATAATATTATGACAATTAAATATTAATTAGGCTTATTATAAATTTTATTACTTTTCTTTATTTATTAATCTTTTAACATAATATATTACAAACATCCATAATTATAACTAACATACTCATATAATCTATAATATATACAAACGAAATCTAAAAAATCCTACGTGTCACAATGTGGTCGCTCTCCCCTTTATGGAAGTCATCAGATTGCTTGATTTTTAAATGAGGGGATTCTCATGTATTTGACCCGAATTCATGGTTATGGGTCTTACCAAACCCAGAAAGTCCTTAAACAGGTTATAACATCTCATTAAATTAAAATTTAATCTCACCAAATATTTGATATGAAAATCCCATAAAATAGGAATATGCTAAAAATTAATATTTATTTATTTTTTAAAAAAGAAGCGAGTTATGGGTTTTACCAAACCCATATAACTTTTATATCAAGTTATAACATCTAATTTATTTGTGAAACAATTTTCATCATCAAATCCTAAGTATATAATTATTAACTTTCTTAAAATACATAAAATTAAAATCACACACACACACACACACACACATACACACACACACATATATATTATATTAGAAACGAGTAATATAAAATAACCTTATAATACGAATGAAACCTTTAATATCCTACGTGTCACGCTCTGGTCGCTCTCCGCCCCCTCTCAAGCCACCATATTGCTTCATTTGTAAGTGGAGTCTTTTTATGCGTTTGAATCGCTTTGACGGGAATGGGGGTTCTAATGAAACCCAGATAGCCCACGGGTCATAACAACTCATCTTAATATTTTCCTCTTTCCTCTGCCTTCGAGACCTTGCTCACACCTACCTTGTCGCTGGTGTGGATTGAAACAGGGAGAAGACTGAGCGAAAGTTATGGTGTATTGAAAGTCTTTCTCTATCTTCAAAATTGCAAAACCTTACCTTTCAATCAATGATTACATGGTGCGATTCATCGCTTTAGCAACACATTAATTGCGCACTAATTTTGAATCCTTTTTTTCGTAGGCGTCTTTTTCTTATTATGCTAATTTCAAATCGAATTCAATAAGTAAGCTGTATCATTACCCTTAATCTATATGTATACCTAAAATTGATTGACTTTTGTTTTATATTTAAGATCGGCCTTTGTTAACTATTAAAGATTCATAGTTCTTTATTAATTATGTTTTTTCGTTAGTTTTTTTAAGGTTTTATGATATATTATTATTATTATTATTATTATTATTATTATTATTGTATTTAATTTCAAAAGGTTATTTCCGTTAGTGTCTGATTAGGGTTATTTTTCGTTTTGCCTTTGTTAATTATTGAAGATCATTTGAGGTTTATGATCTCGATAACAAAATCATGACTGAATAAGTTGCTAGAACTTTACGCCATTCTAAATCATGTTCATATATTATTATTATTATTATTATTATTATTATTTTGTATATGATTGGAGCGGTTTGTTATAATGGAACTCTAATTGATCTAGAAGAAAGCTGTCGCTGCTATTCATCGATATTAAAAGATCTGATTGCTAGAAGTACTATGTTTAACAACTATTAATCTTTGTTTCTATAGGTTTGACCACATCCAGATTCGTCTTGATTTATGTTAGATGCTTTATTGATAAACTCCAAAATTGACGAAAGCTTTAAAAGCTCTCTGGTTGCACTATGCATTCTCTTAAGACCATTCTCATTCACAATCTAACCCAACCCAAACTAACATTAAAAAAAATACTTTCTCTTTCTTTCACCTATGCAACCCAACCAAACCTAATCTTTCACTCTCATTCACAGCCCAACCCAACAAAACTTTTTACTAAAATAAATATGGTTTAAAATTTTAAAAAAAATATATAAATAAAAATTAAAATTTTAAATAATAAGTCTATGAAGCAATAATATTATACCAGAATCATATTATAAAAAATACATATTTTTAAAAGAAACTCTTTATTTATTAAATTTGTATCGAAATGTTCGTAATTTTTTTTAAAACAAGACTCTGTTTTTAGTTTCTTTTAGAAATTTAAATAACTTAAGTTATTAAACAAAATTCAATTTTTGTGTTAAAACTAATTGTTAAAACAAAAAATGGATAAAGAAAAGGATAATATACACCAATGATTGGTTGGCATTTGGTATGGAAACTAGTTGTAAACTAGTTCGCTATGGAGAACCGTTCGTGAAGTTGTCCCAAGCAAAATTTATTTTTTATTAATATTTTCTTACACCTGGCAACCCAAACTAGTATTATGTTTGCCAATGGGAGTGGTTTAAGCCACCAAATTGCATTATTTGTAAATGAAGGTTTCTAGTGCATTTGACCCGAATTCACGGGTATGAGTATTCTTTGTGTGTATTGAAGTTATAGCAGGTTTAGACGAAGGATTGCGTCCTATTTATAGTGTCAATTGGAGCTTATATTAGTTAATGATCGTTATTGCGTTTTGAAAAATATCCGGCGGTTACCCGGATTATAATCCGTCATTTAGGTTGCTATTATATGTTAATTAAGTTGATTTATGATGATAATTAGCGGAGAAACATATTGATAAAATTTTCTTGGTCAAAGAACGAGATTTACGGGCTAATTAAGGTCGCCGAAATTTGTTTCGGTCGCCGGCCGGAAAAACGAAGTATAGGGACGGGATGGAGCTGGTGGGTTGGGTTTTGATATTAATATTATTATTATATTATATTTTAAATTCATATATACATATTGGCCCCTGAACTTTTAATATATATTAAAACTGAATTTATATTCTATTTACATTTTGAACCTTGTACTTTGAGATGTTATATAAACTTGATATAATTTTGTATCTTTGGATTATTTGTATATTATACCCGCATAGTTTGGAGATCAACTATTTTATTAACTTTAAATCCCGTAGTTTCGTTATGTGAATCGAATGGATATAAAAATGAACGAATAATAACTATAAATCGTCGTAATTAATATTAAATGATAAACGACAAATAAGAATACATTGAAACGACACAACGGGTCAGTTTAATGAAAACAAATACAAATACGAATACGAAAAAAAATCGACAAATGTCACAGCATTCCTTACTTTTGAGAATTTCGTCCCGAAATTAAGTAGAAAAATCCGTATAAAAAAGATGAGAATACTTAGTTCGCATTTGGTCTTCCCGCTCCCAGGTGAATTCAGCGCCACGTTTGGATTCCCAACGAACTTTTACCAAAGGTATACGGCTTCGTTTGGTTTCCTTGTCTTTGCGATCCATGATTTCCACCGGCTTCTCAACAAAGCGCATTGTTTCATCAACTTGCACTTCATCGAGTGGTATATGGAGATTTCCCTCAGCTAGACATTTCTTTAGATTAGAGACATGAAACGTTGGATGAACGTTCGAAAGTTCTTGCGGAAGCTCGAGAGTATAAGCCACACTTCCGACACGTTCGAGAATCTTAAAAGGTCCAACAAATCGAGGAGATAGTTTGCCTTTCTTGCCAAAACGAACAACACCCTTCCAAGGGGATACCTTGAGAAGAACACGGTCGCCAACATTAAACTCAAGAGGTCGTCGTAGATTATCAACGTAACTCTTTTGACGGCTACGAACGGTTAAAAGGTTTTGTCGAATTTGAGCGATTCGATCAGTAGTCTCTGGAACAAGTTTCGGGCCGGTGATTTGGGTTTCACCAATTTCGTTCCAACAGATAGGAGAACGACATTTACGGCCATAAAGTTCTTCGAATGGAGCCAAACCGATACTCGAATGAAAACTGTTATTGTATGAAAACTCAATCAAGTGAAGATGAGAATCCCAATTTCCACCGAAATCCATGACACATGACCTATGCATGTCTTCGAGCGTTTGAATCGTTCGCTCGGATTGCCCATCGGTTTGAGGATGATAGGTCGTGCTAAGATCCAATCGAGTTCCCTACACGATTTGAAACGATTGCCAGAAACGTGAAGTAAAGCGGCTATCACGATTAGAAATGATACGCAAAGGTATACCGTGATGACTGTGACATCTGCCCCGATCCGACCCGACCCAGGTACCCGTTTCTCCGATCCGATCTCTCTCTTTTATGATTTAATATTTATACTTATATTTTACTTTTAATAATAATATACTTTTCCCTCCCGCCTCTTTCTCTCTCTTTCTTTCCGCCGTTCCGTCCCTCTCCTCTCTTTCCGCCTTCTTTTCCCTCTTGTCGCCGTCCCGCCCTTAAGCCTTGAACCCTTTTTCCTTAACTCTTTGCTTGTCCTTTGGTTCTTCCCGCCTAAGGATGTCTGCAGCTCCACGCGCCAGACTCCTTACATGGAAGCCTGCGTGAAGACATCTTGTTCCTGCGATGCGTGAAGAGAACTCTTCTCGCAGCGCGCTAAGAATGCATGTTCTTCCCGCAATGCGCTAAGAATGTATGTTCTTCCCGCGATGCGCTTAGAATTCTAGTTCTTCACGCAGCACGCTAAGGATTTGTGATTCTTCCCGCAGTGCGCTAAGGATTGTTGTGCCAGCCTTCGCGCTCGCGCACTCAGCCTTCCCGCGCTTAACCCTTGTATCTTCTGTTTATTCTAGCCGTTTGCTGTTGTCATGTCTTTTCTTCTGAGCTGTTGACCTAACCTATCTAATGTCTGAATAGTTACTTTCGGCGCAGCATGCGTACCAACCCCATTGGTTGGTAGAAAAAGTGACTGACATTATCTTTTGAGATCTGCTTTTGCCATGCTTGACCAGTACCTTTATCTGATTCGCCCATGCTTTTTACTGTTCCCTGGCAGCTTTCCCTTTTGCCTTTTTCCTCTTTTTCCCTGCTACCATATCTTTTGATATCTTTTGCTTTTGGAATCTTTTGCTTTTTGAGATCTTTTCCCCTTTTCTAGGGATTGTGTTCCCTAGGGTTTCTCTATAAATAATAGTATTATTTTTCCTAACACTACACACACAAAACACTTAATCTCTCCTGTTCTCCTTGCTCTCTCTGCCGCCTTCCTCTCTGCCTCCGTCTTCCTCCCTGTTCTGCCCTGCTTTTCCGGTAATATATATATATATATATATATAATAATTTACTTATGCTAACTTATAATCAAGACTTAAAACCAATCGTTAAAACAATAATCTTTAATTATAGGTTAACTTTGCTTGTTTAAGAGTTGATTCTTGCATATCTATCATCGCATCTTTATCAAGTGAGTAATCTCGTACCTAATCCCTTTTTGCTTTTAATGTTTTGGGATGTTCATGTGTTCATACAAACTTAGAGTCTTAAACTTGTTTATGAGCTTTAGTCGCGCAGTATCCCATGTGTTGAGGACGTTTACTTGGCTGTTTATTTGTATGTGTGTATCATTAACCGCTTTGTTCGGCCTATTCCGCAGTTTTCATGGATCCATTAGATGAACACGGGAGACCTATCGTTTACGGTTTTCTTTGTTTACACTTGCACAGATGTTTTCTCGTTTTTGTGCTCAATTGGGAGCACGGATTGAACTATGAACTATGAGCTATGATCTATCTAGGCTTGATCACAATCTGATTGCACCCTTGTTAAACACCAGACATACACATGTTGCGCGCAGATTTATTGTTATCTATGTATTGTATTAAACTTGATTTCTCACCAACACGCAAGTGTTTGACGTTTATTTTAACACATGTTCAGGTTTGCAGTAGCTGTTCTGGAGCTTGTGGACACATAGGAAGTTTTCTTTATTTTGGATCTAGATTAAAATGTATCAAGACAAGTTTTTGCTGTTCGAATATTATGATTATAATATATTGATTTATGATGTTTTATGTTATCTGTGTTTACTCTGCGCGTGCGCGAATGAATGTATTTATTAAATATTGACACCCAATAGTGTCACGAGTAATGAAACAATATGTGGCGCCCCGATGTATAATCCGCCTTTGGTCGGGGTGTTACAGATTGGTATCAGAGCTCGTTGACTTTAGGATAGGTGGTTAGACGTAACGGCCTAGAATACCTAAGAGTCCCTTCTCGCGCATGAGAGAAATCTCATGTTTGCGCGCTTATTGTTAATTACTCGTTATTTATGAATATGCTCGCGCTTGCGCAGTATATGATTTTATGTTTTATTTCGCGATATTTCGATTCTTGTTGAATTTCGATTTTTATTGATTTTACTTACATATTCGTTTGTTGGGTTTGAAAATCCGAAAAAGTCATGGTGATACATGAATAGTTGATTTTCAATTTCCATTTACGATTATGTTCTGAGGTTGGAGACTTGAAAAGTCATGGTGATACATGAATTGTCAACCTCCAATACTCATTTTCTTGTATATTTCATATTGAAGATTGAAAAGTCATGGTGATACATGAATCGTCAATCTCCAATACTCGTTTGCTCGTATATTTTAAATTGGGAATTCGGAAAGTCATGGTGATACATGAATTGTCGATTCTTGATTCGAATTTGTTACCTTAATTAAGTCTGCATTTAAAGTCATTTATTTTACTTTAACTTTTGACAGTAACTGACTCCGTGAAACCAAGCTTTTCGAGGTTATACTTTGCGCTAAAACCAAGATATTAACTAAAATTAAAATTTTTATAGAATGCCTCCGCTATCTCGCCGATTTCAGAGAAGAGAAGCCTCGCGCATGCGTAGACAGCAACGTTCCCAGGAAATGGCCGCCGCGATAGCCCAAGCTTTGAGCCAAAACAATACCTCCAGTTATAACATTAAGTCCTTTAACGCGGGTAACCCTCCAAAGTTCACAGGTCTTGAAGGAGCCACCGTGATGCTCCAGTGGCTTGAGAAAATAGAAAACACTTTCCTCCACACCCAATGCCCCTCAGACAGACGAACCCTGTATGCTTCCAGTGTCCTGGAATCTAGAGCGCTTACATGGTGGAATGGAGTAGCTCATGCGCGTGGCGCAGAAACTGCTTCTAGCATGCCCTGGGAGGAATTCAAAGAAATTCTGACGCGAGAATTCTGCCCTCCCAACGAAGTTAAGCGCCTGGAGGAAGAATTTTGGAATCTTAAGCAGTACAGCGGTGAAGCGCGCGAGTACGCGATGCGTTTCCATGAACTAAGTTTGCTTGTCCCTCACCTTGTTACCCCTTCCCGCCGAGCCATAGAGAAATTCCTTGGGGGTCTCCCCATGGAAATTCAAGATTCTGTATGGGCCAGAAACCCAGTAACCCTCTCTGACGCCATCGAGTTGGCCGCTGTGCTCAGCGACAACCATGTCAGAGCAGGAACCCTGTTCCTGCGGGGAACTGAGAAGACCAAACTCACCAAGACTGCCCCTGAACCAACAGAAACCAAACCTGAACCCTCAAACCGTAACAACCTCAAGCGCAGGCGCAAGGCCTATGCGCTTACCAACCCGCCCATTGCCCAGCAACCCATTTATCAACCTCCAGTTTACGCGCCTAACCCACTGTCAGCCTACCCAACTCCCCCTGTAGTTCACAACTATGCCCTAACCAATCCAGCACTCCCTGCCCCGCCACCTAAGAAACCTTACACAGGAAATCAACCCTTTTGCCCAACCTGTAGACTTCACCACCCAACCCAAACCCCGTGTCGTCAATGTAACCGATGTGGCCGCGTTGGTCACTCTGCTGAGTTCTGTAAAATCCCTCCCGCCAATCCAATTGCGCCAACACCACCAGTGTACCCGCAGAACCCACAACCAACATACCAAAACCCACGACCCAGGTCGTGCTATAACTGCGGTGATCCCAGTCATTTCCGGAACGCGTGCCCGAGACTACAAGTTCAGATTACGCAAGCGAATCCGGTGAACCAGATTTCAAACCAAGTGACGCGTGGACGAGCTTTTAACATAACCGCGCACCAAGCGCAAGCGAATAATGACGTAATTAATGGTACATTTTTGCTTAACGGATTTTATGCTTCTATACTTTTTGATACTGGCGCCGATCGAAGTTTTATCTCTCGCGCCTTCGAGCAGAAGCTCGCGCGACCGCGCAGCGATTTAAAAGAAGATTTTTCAGTTGAATTGGCTAATGGCGAAACTGTTTTAATTAACTCAGTGATTAAAGATTGCACGCTTAACCTTAACGAAAATGATTTTCTGATCGACCTCATCCCCATGCCTCTTGGAAGCTTTGATGTTATCATTGGTATGGACTGGCTTACGCATAATCGCGCCGAAGTTATTTGCGCCAAGAAGTTGATTCGCATTCCTCGAGAAAATGGTGATCTTCACATCTACGGCGAAAAACCCTCCAGTGGTCTTAAACTTATGTCTTGCGCCGAAGCCCAAAGACTCATGCGGAAGAAGTGTATTGCATTCTTAGCCCATGTGGTAAAACCCGATGAAGGAAAGAAGAAGCTTCGCGATATCCCTGTTGTGCGTGATTTTCCTGAAGTTTTTCCTGATGATCTTCCTGGTATCCCTCCCGCTCGTGAAGTCGAGTTCCGTATTGATCTTGTCCCTGGTGCTTCCCCCGTAGCTAAATCTCCTTACCGTCTTGCGCCCGCTGAGATGCAAGAATTGGCAAGCCAACTTCAAGAGTTGACCGCTAAAGGATTCATTCGCCCTAGCTCTTCGCCCTGGGGTGCTCCGGTGTTGTTCGTTAAAAAGAAAGATGGATCGTTTCGCATGTGTATTGATTACCGCGAGTTGAACAAACTCACCATTAAAAACCGGTATCCCTTACCGCGTATTGACGACCTCTTTGATCAACTCCAAGGTGCCTCTTGTTTCTCGAAGATTGATCTCCGCTCTGGCTATCACCAGTTGCGCATCCGCGATGAAGATGTTCCGAAGACTGCTTTTCGAACTCGTTATGGCCATTTTGAATTCTTGGTCATGTCCTTCGGTCTAACCAACGCACCCGCCGTTTTCATGGATCTAATGAATCGGGTGTGTAGGCCTTTCTTGGATAAATTCGTGATCGTGTTTATCGATGATGTTCTGGTGTATTCTAAGACCAAGGCCGAGCATGAGCAACATCTCCGATTGGTATTGCAAAAGCTTAGAGCTGAGCAACTCTATGCTAAGCTTTCCAAGTGTGAATTCTGGTCTGATGAAGTACAGTTTCTTGGTCATGTTGTTAACAAGATGGGTATTCATGTCGACCCATCCAAGATTGAAGCAATCAAGAACTGGATTACGCCATCCACTCCTTCTGAGATCCGTTCCTTTCTGGGCTTAGCTGGTTACTACCGGCGATTTATTTCGAACTTCTCAAAGATCGCTTTGCCTTTAACAGCTCTAACGCACAAAGGTAAACCATATATTTGGGGCTCGAAGCAAGAAGAAGCCTTTTTAACGCTCAAGCGTTTGTTGTGTGAAGCTCCTGTTCTTGCGCTACCTGAGGGTAATGATGATTTTGTCGTGTATTGCGATGCATCCAACCAAGGTCTCGGTTGTGTTCTTATGCAACGAGGCAAGGTTATCGCTTATGCATCGAGGCAACTTAAGGTTCATGAAAAGAATTATACAACTCACGACCTCGAACTAGGTGCAGTTGTTTTTGCCTTGAAGATCTGGAGACACTACCTTTATGGCACTAAGTGTATCCTTTACACTGACCATAAAAGCCTTCAGCATATCTTTGATCAAAAGGAACTTAACATGAGGCAACGCCGATGGAACGAACTCATCAGCGATTACGATTGTGAGATCCGGTATCATCCTGGTAAGGCTAATGTGGTAGCCGATGCGCTCAGCCGAAAACCCTGCCAGCTCAACTGTATTTTGCCGCGCACGCAGCTTCACTTTGCGCCGATCCAAAGCAACCTTGAATCGCGTATTCGTGACGCGCAGCGCGCATCCATCAGTAATGGTAACCTTCGCGCCGAGTTAGCGTGTGGCGCGGAAGCGCACTTTGTCCCTAATCTGAGTGGAATTCTCTGTTATCTTAATCGCATCTGGGTTCCCTTTGATGAGAATCTTCGCGCTGATATCCTGAGTGAAGCGCACCAATCTCGATATTCCGTTCATCCTGGCGCTGATAAGATGTACAAGGATTTGCGCATAACTTATTGGTGGCCCGGTATGAAAAAGGATATTGCTGTGTTCGTAGCTAAATGTCTGACTTGTTCTAAAGTAAAAGCTGAACACCAACGCCCATCTGGTTTGCTCGAACAACCAGAAATTCCTACGTGGAAATGGGAATGTG
The DNA here is from genome assembly GCF_021521415.1 of Bidens hawaiensis. NCBI lineage: Eukaryota > Viridiplantae > Streptophyta > Magnoliopsida > Asterales > Asteraceae > Bidens > Bidens hawaiensis. The sequence goes on from NW_027493205.1 coordinate 407,751, forward strand.
TAGCGATGGACTTTATTACCAAGTTACCTTTGACAGCAAGCAAACATGATAGCATTTGGGTAATAGTGGATCGATTGACTAAGTCTGCTCACTTTCTGCCCATTCGTGAAAACTACCGTGTTGAGCATCTCGCGCAGCTTTATGTCAAGGAAATTGTCTGCCGCCATGGTACTCCTTTGAGCATCATATCCGATCGCGATGGCCGTTTTATATCTCGCTTTTGGAAATCTCTCCAATCTGCGCTAGGAACTCGCTTGGACATGAGTACGGCATATCATCCTCAGACTGACGGACAGTCTGAGTGAACTATTCAAACTCTTGAGGATATGCTCCGATCTTGTGTTCTTGATTTTGGAGGTAATTGGGATTCGCACCTGCCTTTGATTGAGTTTTCTTATAATAACAGCTATCATTCCAGTATTGGTATGGCCCCATTTGAAGCACTTTACGGTCGTAAGTGCCGCTCCCCGATTTGTTGGAGCGAAGTGGGAGAAGCTCAAATCACAGGACCCGAACTTGTTCAAGAGACAACTGATAAAATCGCCAAGATCCGTGATCATCTGCTGACTGCCAGAAGCCGACAGAAGAGTTACGCAGATCGTAGGCGGAAGCCTCTCGAATTTCAAGTTGGTGATCTTGTTCTCCTCAAAGTGTCGCCCTGGAAGGGTGTTGTCCGCTTTGGGAAGAAAGGTAAGCTTGCTCCTCGTTATGTTGGACCATTTAAGATTCTCGCGCGTGTGGGAAAAGTTGCCTATAGACTTAACCTGCCGCCCGCGCTCAGTAATGTGCATCCAACGTTCCATGTATCCAATCTCAAGAAGTGTTTAGCCGACGAGAACCTTCACATACCACTTGATGAAGTTCAAGTTGATGAAACTATGCATTTCGTGGAGAAGCCTGTTGAGATTATGGATCGCGAGGTAAAGCAAACCAAGCGCAGTCGTATCCCTATCGTGAAAGTTCGCTGGGAGTCCAAGCGCGGAGCCGAGTTTACATGGGAAAGGGAAGATCAAATGAAGATCAAGTACCCGCACCTGTTCTCTGCGCAACCTACTTCGAGATAAATTTCGGGACGAAATTTCTTAAAGTAGGGGAGACTGTGACATCTGCCCCGATCCGACCCGACCCAGGTACCCGTTTCTCCGATCCGATCTCTCTCTTTTATGATTTAATATTTATACTTATATTTTACTTTTAATAATAATATACTTTTCCCTCCCGCCTCTTTCTCTCTCTTTCTTTCCGCCGTTCCGTCCCTCTCCTCTCTTTCCGCCTTCTTTTCCCTCTTGTCGCCGTCCCGCCCTTAAGCCTTGAACCCTTTTTCCTTAACTCTTTGCTTGTCCTTTGGTTCTTCCCGCCTAAGGATGTCTGCAGCTCCACGCGCCAGACTCCTTACATGGAAGCCTGCGTGAAGACATCTTGTTCCTGCGATGCGTGAAGAGAACTCTTCTCGCAGCGCGCTAAGAATGCATGTTCTTCCCGCAATGCGCTAAGAATGTATGTTCTTCCCGCGATGCGCTTAGAATTCTAGTTCTTCACGCAGCACGCTAAGGATTTGTGATTCTTCCCGCAGTGCGCTAAGGATTGTTGTGCCAGCCTTCGCGCTCGCGCACTCAGCCTTCCCGCGCTTAACCCTTGTATCTTCTGTTTATTCTAGCCGTTTGCTGTTGTCATGTCTTTTCTTCTGAGCTGTTGACCTAACCTATCTAATGTCTGAATAGTTACTTTCGGCGCAGCATGCGTACCAACCCCATTGGTTGGTAGAAAAAGTGACTGACATTATCTTTTGAGATCTGCTTTGGCCATGCTTGACCAGTACCTTTATCTGATTCGCCCATGCTTTTTACTGTTCCCTGGCAGCTTTCCCTTTTGCCTTTTTCCTCTTTTTCCCTGCTACCATATCTTTTGATATCTTTTGCTTTTGGAATCTTTTGCTTTTTGAGATCTTTTCCCCTTTTCTAGGGATTGTGTTCCCTAGGGTTTCTCTATAAATAATAGTATTATTTTTCCTAACACTACACACACAAAACACTTAATCTCTCCTGTTCTCCTTGCTCTCTCTGCCGCCTTCCTCTCTGCCTCCGTCTTCCTCCCTGTTCTGCCCTGCTTTTCCGGTAATATATATATATATATAATAATTTACTTATGCTAACTTATAATCAAGACTTAAAACCAATCGTTAAAACAATAATCTTTAATTATAGGTTAACTTTGCTTGTTTAAGAGTTGATTCTTGCATATCTATCATCGCATCTTTATCAAGTGAGTAATCTCGTACCTAATCCCTTTTTGCTTTTAATGTTTTGGGATGTTCATGTGTTCATACAAACTTAGAGTCTTAAACTTGTTTATGAGCTTTAGTCGCGCAGTATCCCATGTGTTGAGGACGTTTACTTGGCTGTTTATTTGTATGTGTGTATCATTAACCGCTTTGTTCGGCCTATTCCGCAGTTTTCATGGATCCATTAGATGAACACGGGAGACCTATCGTTTACGGTTTTCTTTGTTTACACTTGCACAGATGTTTTCTCGTTTTTGTGCTCAATTGGGAGCACGGATTGAACTATGAACTATGAGCTATGATCTATCTAGGCTTGATCACAATCTGATTGCACCCTTGTTAAACACCAGACATACACATGTTGCGCGCAGATTTATTGTTATCTATGTATTGTATTAAACTTGATTTCTCACCAACACGCAAGTGTTTGACGTTTATTTTAACACATGTTCAGGTTTGCAGTAGCTGTTCTGGAGCTTGTGGACACATAGGAAGTTTTCTTTATTTTGGACCTAGATTAAAATGTATCAAGACAAGTTTTTGCTGTTCGAATTTTATGATTATAATATATTGATTTATGATGTTTTATGTTATCTGTGTTTACTCTGCGCGTGCGCGAATGAATGTATTTATTAAATATTGACACCCAATAGTGTCACGAGTAATGAAACAATATGTGGCGCCCCGATGTATAATCCGCCTTTGGTCGGGGTGTTACAATGACAAACAATACGCTGAACATAAATCTGAGCGAGCTGATCAACTGAGAACTTTTCATTGATCGGGATGAAATGAGCGGACTTAGTCAAACGGTCAACTATAACCCAAATACCTTCGTGACGGCTTCGAGTAGTCGGGAGCTTAAACACGAAATACATAGAGATATCTTCACATTTCCAAACAGGAATGTGTGGTTGAACGAGTAAACCAGAAGGTCTTTGATGTTCGGCCTTAACTTTAGCGCAAGTAAGGCATTTTGCCACATATACCGCGATGTCTTTCTTCATACCGGGCCACCAAAATGTGGACCGTAGATCAATTTACATCTTATCCTCACCAGGATGAATGGAATATCGAGACTTATGAGCTTCATCTATGATGAATGTGCGAAGCTCGTCACGATTAGGAACCCACAAACGACAGGTAATACAACAAACCATCACGCTTAGTTTCAAGTTGATTCTCGACACCACATGACATTTCGTTGTACACGTTACCCTCGGTGACAGAGACATGTTGGGCCTCAAAGATACGAAGCTGGAGATAGGTTTGAACAGTCACACAATGAAGCAGGATTGATTTCACATGGGTCTTTCGACTAAGGGCGTCGGCTACAACATTCGCTTTACCAGGATGATAACGAATTTCACAGTCGTAGTCGCTAAGTAGTTTAGCCCATCGTCGTTGCCACATGTTTAGATCTTTTTGGTCGAAAATATGTTGAAAACTCTTGTGGTCGGTGAATACCACACATTTAGTGCCATAGAGATAATATCTCCAGATTTTCAATGCGAATACAACGGCACCGAGTTCGAGGTCGTGCGTTGTATAATTCTTTTCATTAACCTTATGTTTTCATGAAGCGTAAGCGATAACTTTACCTCGTTGCATAAGGACACAACCGAGGCCTTGATTGGAAGCATCGCAATAGACAACAAAATCCTCATTGCCCTCGGGAGTGCAAGGATCGGTGCATCGCAAAGCATGCACTTAAGAGTATGAAAGGCCTCATCTTGCTTTGGCCCCCATACATAAGGTTTATCCTCATGTGTTAGAGAGGTTAGGGGCAAAGCGATCTTGGAAAAATTAAGAATGAAGCGACGATAGTAACCCGCGAGACCAAGAAATGAACGAACTTCGGTAGGAGTGGTTGGAGTTTTCCAATTCTTGACGGCTTCGATTTTGGCTGGGTCAACGTGGATACCCTTTTCGTTTACTATATACCCTAAGAACGGAATTTATTTCAACCAGAATTCGCACTTTGAAAACTTAGCATAGAGTTGTTCCTTCCTTAAGAGATCAAGGACGGAATAAAGATGTTTCTCATGCTCGACTTTGGACTTGGAATAAATAAGAATGTTGTCAATAAAAACAATTACGAATTTATCTAAGTAAGGTTTGCATACGCGGTTCATGAGATCCATAAACATCGCGGGTGCATTGGTTAGCCCAAAAGGCATAACCATAAATTCATAATGCCCATAACGAGTCCGAAAAGCAGTTTTGGGTATGTCATCTTCATGCACACGTAGTTAATGATAACCCGAACGAAGATCAATCTTTGAGAAGCATGAAGCTCCTTTAAGTTGATCAAAAAGATCGTCAATACGAGGCAAAGGATAACGATTCTTGATTGTGAGTTTGTTGAGCTCACGGTAATCAATGCACATACGGAAGGATCCATATTTCTTCTTGACGAAAAGAACGGGTGCGCCCCAAGGAGATGAACTAGATGAACCCTTTATCCAAAAGTTCTTGGAGTTGGTTAGCCAATTCTTGCATCTCGGAGGGTGCAAGACGATAACGAGCCCAAGCAATCGGGGTTGCACCAGGCACGAGGTCGATTCGAAATTCAACATCACGAATAGGAGGAAGACCAGAAACATCATCGGGAAACACCTCAGGATACTCGCGAACAACATGAATGTCCTCAATTTTTCGTTCTTTCTTTTCCACCACATGGGCTACGAATGCAACATACTTCTTGCGTAAGTACGTTTGAGCTTGAAAACAAGTGATAAAATTTAGGCTCGAGGAAGAAGGCTTTTCACCAGACACATGGAGAATTTGACCATCGGCAAGTGGAATACGATTGAACTTCTCGAAGCAAACAATTTCAGCACGTTGAGCAGATAGCCAGTCCATACCTACTATGATGTCAAAACCTCCCAATTGCATAGGAATGAGGTTGATTAAGAACTTATTGCCATTTAGATTTAACTTGCAATTTCGAATAACCGAGTTGATTGATACAGATTTACCATTAGCTACCTCAACAGAATACGAGTTTCTAAGCTTAGATCGGGATTTAGCAAGCAAAGGTTCAAATTCAAAAGACACAAAGCTCATATCGGCACCCGTATCAAATAAAATAGATGCGAAGTGGTCGTTTACGAGGAACGTACCGTTCACCACGTCGCTACTTTGCTGAGCTTGGTTGGCGTTAATCATGAAAGCACGCCCACGAGTATTTGAAGGAGCTTGAGCAGCTTGAACGGTTTGACCACCTTGTGGTGCAGGAGTTAAAATGGCGGGATGCGGCTGAACTTGAGCTTGGTTAGCCAACAATGGTGGAACTTGTGGCTGGTAACCTTGCTGGGTTTGGTACGTATGAACCTGGTACAACGGAGTTGGAGCAAGCTACATTGAGTTCACATTTGCGAGTCGTGGACACGCGTTGCGAAAGTGGTTAGGGTCACCACAATTATAACAAGCTCGCATCTGGTTAATGGGTTGAACATACGGTGCAGGGTGGGGGTTAGGTTGAGCAAATCGTGGAGGAGCATTGGGCACAACAGTGGTTTCACGGCAAATGGCACTAAGGTGATCGAAACGGTTGCAACGGTTGCATTGATGAAAAACGACATAGATGGGATGGTGACATTGACAATTGTTGCACAACAGATGGGGTCCGTTGTATGGATTCTTAAATGGTGGTGCAAGGTTAGGTTGGGGTTGAGGTGCGGTTTGTTGGATTAGTGCGTAGTTCTTGCGTTTCTTGTTGTGATAGTTTGAGGAAGAGGCGGGCTTGGATGACTCAGGTTTGGATTCTTTGGGTTCAGAAGAAGGTTTTTCAACAGGTTTCTTTGAACCTTTCAATGTCAAAGTCCCGGCTTTAACATGATTATCGGTCAAGGTTGCAGCAAGATTGATCGCGTCTCCAAGTTCCTTAGGAGCACTACTCAAGACTATATCTTGGATTTGTCTCGGTAATACCCTAATGTACTTCTCGATGGCACGCGAGGGTGGAGTAACAAGGTGGGGTACCAGCACGCTGAGTTCGTTGAAACGAGAGGTGTAAGCTGAGTGCTCACCGCTCTCCTGTTTGAGGTTCCAGAACTCGGTCTCCAGATTCATGAGCTCATTTGGAGGGCAGAATTGTTTAGTCATCAAATCCTTCAATTCATTCCATGGCAAAGCCATGGAATTTTCGGCACCTCGGGTTGACTTTTCCTTAACCCACCAGGTAAGTGCCACTTTTGCAAAGACACTTGAAGCAAAACGGGTTCGCTTGTCATCTAGACATTCAATGTGGAGAAATATGCTTTCCACTTTTTCGTACCACTGAAGTAGGGCAGTGGCACCTTGAGTCCCATCAAACTCTGGGGGTTTGGCACTAGTGAAGGCTTAAACGAACAGTGAGATACTTTAGGCTCGGACGAGGCGGGGTTGACGCTAGCAGTGAGGTTTTGATGAATTTGGGTCATCATATCGGGAAGGACCGCGGTGAGTTGCTTAGTGATCTGGGCAGTCAACTTGCGACTCGAGGTTCCAGAAGAATGGCGCTTAAAGTGACGAGAGGCCATTCTGCGAACAGTGATAACGAAAATCGTGAAACTCGGAATATGGTTTAAAATTTAAAGTTTGCTAAAAAACAAATAGATAAATAAATAAAAATTATAATAAAGATAATAAACATTGAGGGTCGGAGTCACATGTCGCATGAATCATCATGACTTGCATGGCATCCTTAGGAGTGCAACCATATTCTGTTCACAAAGAGAACACGGTCACGTTGAAAACTTAAAGTTGTGATTCATATGGCGTTGAATATGGTATGCATTGGCCTAATAGGTTTCACGCCCTTTCCGAACTCTCCAGGTAAGCAACCGAGTCCGGCGTCTGATTGGGATTTATACGCATTGCTTATCCTTAGGTTTCAATAACCTTGGTGTCAAGAGTTTTGGAAAACAAGCACGTCCCCCTTCCAGTTACTACATACCCGCCATAACGAACCATCTTTAAGAAGAAGAAATATCGGAAAATCGAAAAAAAATGATTATTGAAAATGATTGAAAATCTTTGTTTTTAGGCATAAGCCTTGGACTTGTGTGTGCTTTGTGTACATGAGGCGTAAATGAATTGACAATAAAATATTAAGCAAGTGCATTGAACAATCACATAAGGCCCATATAATTTTCTAATCATGCAACCTAAACAATTAAGCAAATAAACTATAACTAACTAGAACACTACGTCTAATGTCCTATCTTATAGTCACGACTCTGATACCAATCTGTAACACCCCGGCTTAAGCGGAAACGCTCGAGTGTGACGTACAGATTGCCCAAAACACATGTGACACTATTAAGTGACAATATTATCATTAATTCATTCAAATCTCAAGTACACAAGTCGTTCAAATAAACAATTACAAAGGAAAGAAATAAAACGAACATCAACTCTTTTTATTATTTAAGTAATCTAAATTCTAGTGTCCTCATCCACGTCATCCTCTAATAATGGTAACTGTAACATATGTATAAAATAATGTCAACTAACTTAATAGTTGGTGAGTTCACACAGTTTGATATAATTACATAAAAACCATACAATTCCTTGAGACAAGTGTAATAATCACGCAAGTAAGTTCATTTTCAGTTGGGATTGTGCACCAACGTACTCGGATAATGAGGCCCTTTTCCACTTATAACAACAAGGTCTTGAGCACAAAGGGGGGGCGTATGATCATACTTATTGAGGAAACCATGAGCAAGTAAGTTCGAGCAAGTAATCAAGTAAACACACACATCCATGTAATGAATTGTAATTTGTAAATGAAATAGTAATTACTTGAGTTTATAAGATACATATGCTACCCCCAAAAATTAATAAGAGTAAAAAGGGGGTGTGAGAAATTCACCTTTAATATTGAGAAATAACTTGGAATAATAAGCGAATATGCGTTAAAGGAACTGAAGCGGTCGAACCTCACAAACTATATATAAAAGAAAGAAAGTACAAATGTAAATGCTAACTAGCGGGATTATTGAAATTAAATTTATTTAAATTTTTATGTTAGAGATTATGAATTATTTTAGTATATTTTAGGATATTTTAATATTTAACTTTAACGAACATTCAATGGTTTATTATTACATATTATTTTAATTACGATATTAATACTAAGTTTAAATATTATAATGTTTACGGAATCTTTGGTGTTAACGATATATTTTATTTTTGGAATAAACAACTATGTTAACGAATTATAAAGTTAACGACGAGAATATATATTTAATTTACGGGTTTTAAAGAGCGATGTCGGGTTTTGGAAGATTGGTTTTTAAAATGAAAAGGCTAAAAAGAATTCATAACAATTTTTATTTGTCTTAATAATATTATACTTGATTTATAATTATTTATAAGAATATATATATATATATATATATATATATATATATATATGGTTTAACAAAAATTAAGAAAGACATGCGATGACTCGGGTTCGAACCCGGGTCTCCACATTCACAACACACTGTCATAACTACTGGACCATTTCTTGTGTTTGTTAAAGTCTTAGAAAAATAAATATATATGTTAATTGCCATATTCATCTTCTTCACCAAAACCATAGAATTTCTAATTGATTAATCTGTTCCATGTTCTGTTAATTTATGTTAGGGGTTTTGTTTTGCGGCTTATAATGATTGAAACCAATATAACACTTACTTGATTTGGTGTCGGAAAGAGGGTGAACGGGGCCCGCCGGAGTTCGGTTCTTGGACGAAAAATTAAGAGATTATAGAGAGTATTCTTTGTGTGTATTGATGTTATAGCAGGTTTAGACGAAGGATTGCGTCCTATTTATAATGTCAATTGGAGCGTATATTAGTTAATGATCGTTATTGCGTTTTGAAAAATATCCGGCGATTACCCGGATTATAATCCGTCATTTAGGTTGCTATTATATGTTAATTAATTTGATTAATGATGATAATTAGCGGAGAAACATATTGATATAATTTTCTTGGTCAAAGTACGAGATTTGCGGGCTAATTAAGGTCGCCGAAATTTGTTTCGGTCGCCGGCCGGAAAAACGAAGTATAGGGACGGGATGGGGCTGGTGGGTTGGGATTTGATATTAATATTATTATTATATTATATTTTAAATTCATATATACATATTGGCCCTGAACTTTTAATATATGTTAAAACTGAATTTATATTCTATTTACATTTTGAACCTTGTACTTTGAGATGTTATATAAACTTGATATAATTTTGTATCTTTGGATTATTTGTATATTATACCCGCATAGTTTGGAGATCAACTATTTTATTAACTTTAAATCCCGTAGTTTCGTTATGTGAATCGAATGGATATAAAAATGAACGAATAATAACTATAAATCGTCGTAATTAATATTAAATGGTAAACGACAAATAAGAATACATTGAAACGACACAGGGTTGGTTTAATGAAAACAAATACAAATACGAATAAGAAAAAAAATCGACAAATGTCACATAAAAGATAATATATCAAACGAAACCTTTAAAAGCTCTCTGTTTGCTCCCTACACACTCTCAAGCCACCAGATTGCATTATTTGTAAATGAAGGCTTCTTATGCATTTGATCCGAATTCACGGGCATGAGTTTCACCAAACCCAGATAACCCTTAAACAGGTTATAACATCTAATCTACCTATTCTAATAAAGTAAAATAGTAGTAGACACATGTCGGTTTGTTGTTAATCCTCACAAATTTTTTCCTCCAAAACTAATATATTTCATAAATCAATAATTATTCATTTTCTTTTTACACTCAATATATATTATATCTATAATATTATTAAATTATTCATTTTTCTTTAAACTCTATTTATATTATATATATATTATATACACTTTTACAAAAATAAATATTTACATATTATACAACTATACATTGTTAAAATATATTTCACAACATACTTGGTGAAATTCAAAATTCAACAACAAACCGTGTTTGTTTAATATTGAAAAGAATATAATTTTAATAATTTTAACTGTTACCATTAACATATTATACTATGTATATTGTTAAAGATTATAGATAAAAAGACAAACAAAAAAACTTTAATATGCTTTCAATTTACGAAGTAATATTTTTAATCATAAATTATAAATATATACTTAAACGTTGATCCATTTTTTAAAAATAAATCCATTTATCTATTGGTTTTTTTGTACACTGTCATATAAATTTATAAATTTTA